>NC_135625.1:719355-1019355 GCF_053574225.1 Canis aureus
TCTAGATACGTGTTTGGCTTCTTAGTATTCCTCAAACTGGAACCTGACAATGTATTTTCAGAATAACTTCCTTCTCCTTATGGTGTCCTGTGCGTTGCTTGTATTTGGGAAACGGGGCTGTTGAGAGCTGCTAGCAGAGCCAGCTCGCCGGACCTTCCCGGATGCATGAGCAGTGAGAGTGTGGGTGGCCGGGCCACCCCTGCAGGACAACCCCCTCCGCTCTGGTGCTCCTGCTCGCCTCATGAGGGATGGCAGTGGGCACCGCCCCCGCCCCTGTGCTTCCCTCAGTGGGATGCCTCAGCCCTGCGAGACCCTTCCACTCATGCCCTCAGTGGCCCGAAGGGTGGGCTGTTGCTCTCAAGTGCTGACTGCGCACCCCGCTTCCCCAGCTCTCCTCCTGGCCAGTGGAACGCTTCTCCCAGTGTGTCTGCGGCTAACCAGCAAGTGTCGACCGGACCGGGTGGCAGCATGCCAAGCAAACTGGCCCATGGGACACAGGGTGGCTCCCAGGGAGCTCTCCCCTTGCTCCCCGTCCATCGTCTCACCCTTCTCACCTCACTCTAGCTCATCTTCCAGGACACGGCATGGTCGTCAGGTCCTCCAGGAAGCCAGGCCAGGATGGGCATGTGTGCCCCTTGGTGCACTCCCACGACACCCTCTATCACAGCACGTAGGACCTACGTAGAGTTTGAGAAAGTGTGCTAGGGCTCCGTCCGGTCGGGAGAAAGATCCTGTCTGTGAAGGCTTATCCGGGTCAATGACACTGAAGTGCCCCATGTGCCTGGTGCGGTGCCGGGTCCTGGGCTTTGGTTATCCGCGAGCCGACTCAAGACAGTATTCCCTTCAGTGCCAAGGGGAATAAGATCAGTCAAATGCCCGTCTGTGGGAAAACTGCTGCTTCCTGCTCAGTGTGACGGACACTGACGATGACGGAAGGCCAGGGTCTGAGGTCTGTAGGTGCGCGTACTGAGCACCTGCACACACTCTCGAAATGCTCTGCCCATTTTGCTGATGTCACCTCCTGAGTTTGCTGCCCTAAATTCAGCATAAATGTACACTTGGGCTCTAGTTTCCCGGTGGTTATTTTTAGGGCGCCGTTAGAGCCAACCTGCTTCCCGTTTAGAGTCTCTTAGGCACTTGTGTTCCTTGGTGCGGGCAGATGCACAAATGGGCAACGAACATGGGGACGATGGGGAGCAAGAGTACTCGGCTCCCCGGAAGAGTCTGGAATGTGTTTTAGGAGAGTGCGGGGTCCAGAGGGCCCCAGCCCCATGTCATCCACAACAAAGACATCGTGGCACACGTGCTCACCCGGCACATCACGCGGCCCAAAGGACCTCGGGGTCCGACCACACAGCCATGGGTCTGCTCTGCGTTTCCCAGGCCGGCGGCTCGGAGGCGGTAGCTTGATCCCACGTCGGGTCTGTGTGGCATCGTAAGCTGGCCTTGGGGTTGGCGGCTCTCCACTACCTCCCTGGGTCTTGGTCTCTCTGTTAAAGGTCAGTGATGCTGGGGAATCCCTTCGGCATAGACTTCGTGTCAGCGCAGTCAGGTTCCAGGAGTCTCGGGCGAAGCGGCCGAGGGCAGGGTGCAGCCCCCGTCAGCCTGTCCTGTCACCTCTGGTCATGCCAGCACTGGAAATTCTCATCAGCTGACAAAGGGGCCTATTTTGTTGCTTTTTTCTTCTTTTTAAGGGAGGGCAGTTTACCGACGTTTCTACAGATAATCCATCCTACGGCCGTGTGTTAGTAAGCATTCAGGTTTCTTTTATTAAGCTTTCCAAACAATTTCAGCTTTGTCACGGCCTTTATTTCTAATTTTTTTTTTAAATTTTTATTTATTTATGATAGTGAGAGAGAGAGAGGCAGAGGGAGAAGCAGGCTCCATGCACCCGGAGCCAGATGTGGGATTCGATCCCGGGTCTCCAGGATCACGCCCTGGGCCAAAGGCAGGCGCCAAACCGCTGCGCCACCCAGGGATCCCTATTTCTAATTTTTTAATTTTAAAATTTATCCCGGGGTATGCTCGACAAGTAAGCTCTGCCTACAGCCTTACGGTGCTCGGCGCGCTGTTCTGGTTAAGTGCGCATCGCGCAACGGCCGCCGCAGCCACAGGATGGCAGGTTCTTCACGTCACATTGTGACGCTTAAAATCAACTCTGAGCCAATCTGAGGGACACATTACAGAGTCGTTGACCCTCGTCACCATGGTTACGGTAGATCCCCAGACCGGACCGACTCCACCTCCAGCCCTAGTCCGGGTGCAGGGGCTGCAGGTGGAGGGGCTGCGGGTGGAGGGGGCCACGGGTGCAGGTCCACGGGTCCCCGCGGCATCCATGGGCATGGGGTGCAGGTCCCGGGGGACCCCGCGGCATCACCAGGGCGGCCTGTGCTCCCAGCCTGCAGCCTGAGCCCGTGGGTTACGTGGGTCGGCGAGTGGTGATCCCTGTGCTGCCAGTGGAGGCCCCGGGGGCTGCATGGAGAAGCCCCCAACTGGCGGCCGCCGCCCGGAGCCCGCACCCCCGGGTGCCCTGCAGTCGCTTAGTGCCCATTTGCAGTTTCCACGAGTCTTCGTGGTTCGTGTCTCCCCTGGTGTCAGGAGGCCATCAGGTCAGCTGTGACGGGAATCCCAAAGCACAGGGAGGACTCTGCAGGCTTTCGGGCTTTCCTGGCTGGGGTTTATGGCCTTTGCCCCCAGGGCAGCATCCTCGGATCCCTTGCCCCGTCCTCTCCTGCCTCCTCTCAAAGGGCTGGGGGCCAAGAGCCCTGAGGTTCCCACGGCCCCAGGGTGGGGGACCCCGGCCCTGGTTCACACACGCCTTTCCCCAGCACAGCTGCCTCTGCCCCGGGGATGGGCGCAGCCCCCGGCCGTCGCTCTGCACCCAGTGCTCACCCCCTCAGGGGCTCGCACGCCGACCACAACCTCCGTGTGGGGACGCACACTCAGCAATGTCGCGGTGTCACAAACCTCCCCTAGCTTCCGTCGGCCCTTGGGAAGGTACCCCGATCCCTGGCGTAGGTCACAGAGGCCACTGCTCGCCCCTGGCTGCGCCCTCCCGCTCCCGCCCCGACCGCTGCACCTGCAGGTCCCCGAGGCCTGAGCACGCTCGGCGCCTCTAGCTCTTGCCTCCCGTCCCCGCTCCAGGCAGGTTTCCCTCCCGCCCTGCGTGTCGTGTGCATGAGCCTTCTGCGCCCCCAGCTCCTGGCCCACCCCCAGGACCTCCTCAGAGGGGCTTTACCTCTCTTATCTTAGTTTATTATTTTTTAAAGATTTTATTTATTTATTCATGAGAGACACACACACAGAGGCAGAGACCCAGGCAGAGGGAGAAGCAGGCTCCCTGCAGGGAGGGACCTGGGAGCTCGATCCTGGGACCCCGGGGTTGCTCCATGGGCCGAAGGCAGATGCTCCACCACTGAGCCCCCTGAGTGCCCTTATCTTAGTTTAATTAGAGCTGAGGGTCCACTTCACTGCCAGCTGCGGCCTGGTGAGAGCAGGGGCCTCCACCCTCTCCCCTCCTCAGTCCCCGGAGCACGGAGGCTCTGCACGCCCCAGGACGTGGCTCTGGGGACAGTTGGTCGGTGCCGTAAGCTGCTCTGAGCTGTGCTTCTGGAAGGAATTAGGAGCTGAGTCCTCTGCCCCCGGCGTTGGTGTAGCTGTTTCCCGCTCTCGGTGCTCACCCGCCTGGGCCTCTCTTCACCCAGCCCGAGCCCGGGGGGCCTGTTGCTGAAACGTGATCCACCCTTACAACGTCAGTGCACGGGGTGCTCAGGGGATCGCGTGCGGGAGGCGCGCCTGGATCGTGCCCGGATCGGGCCTGGACCGCGCCTTCCAGAGCAGGATCTCCGTAAAACTTCCGCTCGCAGGACGAGATGTCGGACTAAAACGACCACATTTTCTAACAATGTCTGTTTTGACGGGAGGCTCCGCGGCGTGAGTCCATGTCAAGCAGAATGAAAGTAACCTTTTTCTTGCTGGTGGTGCTTTAGGGTTAGATTGTAGGGGATCTTCATAAAATACGCCCGCACTGCGCCTTTGATTCAATATTCATACGTTCTCCTGCACACCAACTCTCAAGGCCGTGCGGAAGGGGAACAAAGGAAAGGTCCCATAAAGAATGACAGACTACGTGGCTTGCTCTAGAAAAGAGGCTCTGGGCAGCCCGGGGGGCTCAGCGGATTAGCGCCGCCTTCGGCCCAGGGCGTGACCCCGGGGTCCCGGGATCGAGTCCCACATCCTGCATGGAGCCTGCTTCTCCCTCTGCCTGTGTCTCTGCCTCTCTCTCTGTGTCTCTCATGAATAAATAAATAGAATCTTAAAAAAAAAGTCTCTGATAAACCCCTAGCTCTTTCAGATTCCCAACTTTTAAGCCTAAATCTCACTCTGGGGGCGCCCCTCCCAGAAGCGGGATCCCACGGTGTCTGACCTTCTGCGTCTGGCTCGTCTCGCTCAGCCGTGTCCTCACGGCCCGTCCACGCTGTGACCGGTGACACGAGCGCCGAAATCCGGCCGTTGCACTTGACACACACTCTTCTCTCCATCGGGCAGAGTGCACGGAGTTGCTTCTTTAGTCCTTGGCCATTAGGGATCGTTCTGCTGTCAACAGGGTCGTGCAGATCTCCGTGATCTTGCTTTGGATTCTTCTAGATAAACAGCTGTGAAATCACTGGGTCATACAGTAATTCCATTTTTACTTAGTTTTTTTTTTTTTTAGATTTTTTGAAGCACCTCTGCCTTCTTTTACATAAGGACCGTGTGTACCTTTTGCAATTCCCACCAGGCTCCACCGGCACCTCCTTGACAAGTGACGTAAGTGGGTACAGGTGTCTCGCTGCACAAGCTCCTCACTGGTCGGGATGATAAATATTCCCGGTGGACCCACTTGCGAGGGCAGAAGACGTTTGCCATTTCCATTTGCATTACACGGACCTGCAGCAAAGTTCTGGGAAAAGGGTGTTTGAGCTCAGAAACTAGCGGTTTCCTTCTGAGAGTGAATGAAATTCTGAAAGCTACGTAGAAGAGCAAAGTAAAATTGGCTAAAATTCTCCGTGACTCCTAACGGGTGGGTGGGCAGAGACTTTTGCAGTTTGCTAGGAGGATGCATGAAAAATCCCCTCAGGTTGGTGTTTTCAGAGGCCCCGCGTGAATACACTCGTAATATCTCGGGGGGAGATGCACACACGGGCCTGAGTGAAGCCGAGCCGCGAGCCTGGGCCCGCAGAGCGCAGGGCGGGACGTGTGGCCTGGGCAGGGAGGCCCCTGAGGAGTCGCTTCAGACTGATGTGCGTCTAAGGGGTTGCTCTGGGGTGAGGCACCCGGGTGTCACGGGTTTGGGGTCTGGGGTGTGCTGGGGCTCTTGGGCAGCCAGCACCGGCTATGAAGGACAGGTGAGCGGTCACCAAAACAACGGAGCCGTAATGCCCGGAAGAGATTTTCCCTGTTTGCAGTCTTGTTCAAGAGCGGGTCCACCCTGAGACAGCACTGCAAGCTGCGGAACGAGCTACGTGCATTTATTTGGGGTCTCAGGGATTGAGATCCTGGAGATGCAACGTTGGCCTGAATTGCAAGGGTGCCCTGGGACGATGGAGCAGATGAGGGTCTGTTGAGGGAGGAGGGAATTTACGGAAGTTGTTTGGGACGAAATGGGATCGTGCTGCTTCAGCTTGGTCGCCCTGACCTACACATGGCTGGTCCCTGGAGCCAGTGTTGGCTGGAAAGTCCATTTGCGTGTATTTTAACGTATCACAGAGGCCTCGGTCGAGCTGAGCTCAGCAAAGATTCTGAGAATCCGAGGCAGGAGATGTGCCTAAGTCCCACCTCCTTGACGGTTTCCCGGTTGCATTTGAAACACCCCGATGTTTCTAGCAGCAATGTCCACAGTGGCCACACTGTGGAAGGAGCCTCGGGGTCCATCGACAGATGATGGATAAAGAAGCTGTGGTCTGTGTGTACAGTGGGATATTCCTCAGCCATTAGACACGACAAATACCCACCATTTGCTTCGACGTGGATGGAACTGGAGGGTATTATGCTGAGTGAAGTAAGTCAATCGGAGAAGGACAAACATTTATGGTCTCATTCATTTGGGGAATATAAAAAATAGTGAAAGGGAATAAAGGGGAAAGGAGAGAAAATGTGTGGGAAACATCAGAAAGGGAGACAGAACATGAGAGACTCCTAACTCTGGGAAACGAACTAGAGGTGGCGGAAGGGGAGGAGGGTGGGGGGTGGGGGTGACTGGGTGACGGGCACTGAGGGGGGCACTTGGCGGGATGAGCACTGGGTGTTATGATAGATGTTGGCAAATTGAACTCCAATAAAAAAAATCAAAATAAATAAATAATAAATAAATAAATAAGTAAAGTCTTAAAAAAATAAAGATAGGATATAATACCCTAAATTTAATCAGGAAATAGAAAATAAATGTAGTACCAGGAATATTTATGTAATAGAATTCCATATAGTAGTGAAAGTGGAAAAACTGTTATATATAATAACATGCGTGACTCTCACAAACGTAAATTTCAACAACAACAAAAAAATCCAGTCACAAAATCTACATAGTATGAGTCCATTTATAGAAAATTAAAGCAACAGCGAAACCAAACCATGGTGTTACACTTGAGAATATTAACTTTGGACAGTCATGAGCCTAGCTTCTGGAATGCTGATAATGTGCCGTTTCTTGATCTGGGTGGTGGATACGTTAGTGCATTACTTTGTGAAAATTCTTACATTAATGATTTGTGCACTTTTCTGTATGTATTTTACACTTCAATAAAAAGTTTTTTCCTTTGTGAAAAAAAAATAAAAATAAAATAAAATAAAATTAAAATAAAATAAAATAAAATAAATAAAATAAAATAAAATAAAATAAAAATAAAATAAAATAAAATAAAATAAAATAAAATAAAATAAATAAAATAAAATAATAAAACACCCCTGTTAGCGATGCTTACTCCATTGCCTTCCTTCCCTTATCAAGCTGCGTGTAACTATTGAAACTTTATGTGAGACATTATTAATAGTTATACCTGTGAATTATGCCTCAAGGAGTCTGAAGAAGAAACTAAAATATTTAACTTATCTTCGTATAGCATAGGCCAGGCAGTAAAAGAAACAGGAGAGGGAACTTTGGCACATTTCTTGACTGTAAATCATATTAGGTTTAAAAAAAGGTTTATTTTGCTTTTTTCCCAAAGGATAGTAATTTTGGCTACACCAAACCTTTTTCCTGTGTGCCTGTCTGGCCACGTGTGTCAACGGGCAGGGTCCCCGAGAGACCGTCTTAGTCGGTGGGTATCAGTGAGTCTTTATTTATTGGAGGGCTCACTTAATTCCTAGACATACAGTTCTTAGGTATTTTATAAGCTGATTTCTGTCTTATCATAAATTCTTTTTTTAAATTTTTTTATCCTAAATTCTAAGCCAAAGTTTCTCATACCCAAAAGAACATTTAAAATGTTATCTCCACAAATCATCCTGATACGACCGCGACTGGGTCAGAGCGAGGTCCGAGGCGCGCGATCCAGAATAATCCAGCTGGGAGGCTGGTGTCCGTGGTGTTTGAACCAGCGGCTGCTGAAAGAACCGTCTCCAAAGTGGGCGAGTTCAAGGCCTTTAAGAGTCTTGTCTGCTGTGGCTGGCGTTGGATTTATTTAGGCTTAATTTTTTCCAGAGGCTAAATAAACTCACTAACTGTTGAAATATCACCATTATCAGCCTCCATTAAGGCTCCACTTACCCCAAACCGGACCTCCCGAGGGCGTCATCCCCGACCGTGTCGGCCCAGCTCTCGGCCCAGCCACGCGGGTCAGCGCCCCTGGGGTTCAGCGAAAGACCAAGTAAGCTTCCGAGTCTTTTTCCTACCGACAAGCATCACCCTTGACTGCGCAGAAGAGCAAGAGGCCGGTGGAGAGAAGGGGCGTCCTGCAGCCCATCACGTGCTCTAGGGACTTGGTCTTTGGTCGCATCCTTAGTCCGTGTTTTGCTCTGGTTTGTTTCATCTTCTGGATTTGACACGTGGATATTTTGACTCGAGTGGACCTTTGGATTCGCCAAAACACCTGACAAACCATTCCCCTGCCTCCACACGCAACATCCCAAGAGGCGCCCTCTAAGCAGGTACATCAGTGACGCACCTGACGCAAGGCCTGAGCTGTGCACAGAGGGGCCAGGACTCCTTCCGCTTCGCGGGAATGTAAACTCACATATGCAAACTTTTAAGAAAACGGGCAAAAAAAAAAAAAAAAAGTTTTGTGGGTCGTACCAAGTTTGTCCAATTTATCATTTGGTATTTAAAGACTTATTTTATTTTATTTTTTTATTATTTTTTTTGTATTTAAAGATCTATATTAAAGGCAATGAATTCCTGATTGGGTCTTTTGGCAAACATCCGTCGAGTACAGACTGCCCGCTTAGAGCCGCAGCGCGTCTTTGTGGTGTATGTTGAAAAACTGCATTTAGGGCAGCCCCAGTGGCTCAGCGGTTTAGCGCCGCCTTCAGCCCAGGGCCTGATCCTGGGGACCCGGGATCGAATCCCACATCGGGCTCCCTGCACGGAGCCTGCTTCTCCCTCTGCCTTTGTCTCTGCCTCTCTCTCTCTCTCTCTCATGAATAAATAAATAAAATCTTAAAGAAAAAAAATGAAAAAGTGCATTTAAAAAGCACTGCCCTGAGCGCATTTGAGGCGCTGTGTTCCCTGGATCTGGCCAGAGTGCCAATTAGGGGCTGACTGCCAGGCCTTTGAAAATCGAAGATGGATACGATTTGTTTTAATTGAGATGAAAGCTCCGTCTGAAACCTCAGGACTCTGCAGATCCTAGTGCAAAGGAAGCCTGCACCGAGGGGGGCGTCTCCTCTGTTCGGAAAGACTTGACCCCGGAAGACACATCTTTCTTTCTTCTTTCTTTCTTTCTTTCTTTCTTTCTTTCTTTCTTTCTTTCTTTCTTTCTTTCTTTCTTTCTTTCTTTCTTTCTTCTTTTCTTTCTTTCTAAAAAGATTTTATTTATTGATTCATGATAGACATAGAGACAGAGAGAGAGGCAGAGACCCAGGCTGAGGGAGATGCAGGCTCCCTGCAGGAGCCCAATGCGGGACTTGATCCCGGGCCCCCGGGGTCACGCCCTGAGCCAGGGGCAGGTGCTCAACCGCGGAGCCCCCCGGGCGTCCCCACAGACAGGAGGAGGCTCATGTGATCGTGGACTGGAAGGCCCACCAGTGGCCGTCGGGGGGGCTGGCCGCCCAGGCGGGTGGCAGAGTGACCCCGCTCAGAGGTCCAAGGCCCGGAGCGCCCATATCATGGCGCCGGGAAGAAGGGTCCTGCACGAGGTGGAGCCTGCCCCCCTCCCCCGCCCCGATCTCTCCAGGCCCTCGGCTGATGGGGGCGCTGCCCGCGAGCGCTGGGGAGGGCGGCCTCCCTTGGTCTTCGGATTCACATGCCGGTCTCTTCCAGAAAGAGCCTCCCAGACACCCTAGAAATACTGTGCGAGCAGACGCAGGCCTCCCTTAGCCCGGACAGGGCGACACAGACCCCCCCATCGGAGGCCTCACGGGGTGCGTTGCCCCAAGAAGTTCGGTCTGGGGCTTGTCAAGGTTTGTGGGTGTCCCGTCAGGTCACCAGGAGGACCCCACAGGCCTCTTCTTGAGCTTGCTCCTAACTTCGCGGGCTCTACCCTCGAAACAAGTAAAACAAGTGAGAAATTTATGTCAGGTGACGACGGGCCAGTCCCAGATCCTTCCTCAATTTTGAAAATATTCCCCTTGCCCTGGAGACAAAGCTCAGAGGAGTCCGTGTTCTTTCCCTTTTTTTTTGCAAGCGGTAAATATTCCAGATGTTTGACAACAACAACTTCAGTCTTTCGAGAAGAGTCCTGACGGGTCCTCAGTTTGGCTCGAATTGTCAACCCAGAGGCCCCCGCGGACGCAACCCGAGGACCCAGCTTTACATCACGCTGTAAGAGATCTGCAAATTAAAGAAAAATGTAGGAACGTTATCATTTTCCGGCTCTTCTTTTTGCGACTGGAACTTTAGGAACACGCCCCAGAAATTCTTTGCTCGGAAGTACACTTCAGGTTGGCTTAAATACGTGGAGATTTCAAAACCCTTTTTCTTACATTGTTTCGTTTGAATTAAAGGAAAAAAAAGAGAAGGAACCCAAATGAAAAATAGAGAGGAAAGAGGGACATGGGAGGTGAGCCGCGAAGCCTTGTCGCGCCCACGTAACAGCGGAGGACACTGAGGAGCAGACGGGGAGGGGGGTCTGTCGTCCTCTGCCCCGAAGTGACCCTTCGGGGAATGGGGGCCCGACTCCCGCGGGGCCCCCCAGGGCCTGTGTGCCCTCTCCACGTGGAATGTGGGCCCTGGAGGGGGAGGACGGTGCCTCCCACCCAGCACCCGAGTCCCAATCGGCTGCACCAGGGGCCCTTGTTACTATTGGGACGACTTAATTGGAAATTCCTCATCAAGGTCTGGAGAGTTTAATTAAACACGATGAAGAAATCTCCCACAATTCAGCCCTTCGTAAGGATTATTTTAGTTCTGGACTCGCGAAGTCCCTTCCATCCTGATTGCCCTTTCTCGGAAGAAATCATCAGATGTCTCTTCTTGCGGGGGTGACGTCCTGGGATCTGCTCCTGTGGACGCCACCTCCCACGCGGGCTGTGGACTGAGCCCCCGCACGGCCCAGCTGGGGCTGCGTTTGCAAGGCCGAGCATTTGGTTGGGTTTTAAGAATTACGAGTGGGACTGCTGGGAGAAGTGGGGCTCGTCTGTCGTCAGGGCGCTAGGGGAGGGTCGCGACCTCCGCCCTGTGGACGCAGCCTTCCCGTGTCCTGGTTCTATAGCCCGGATGCCACAGGGAGTTGAGTCACACGTGTCCCATGGACGAGGAGGACACTGCAGGGAATGGGGGGCGATGACGATGGGTTCCCTGGGCACAGACGGCAGGAGCCTGCGGCAGACGTGCCTTCCCTCTGCCTCCTGCTGCCGTATGCTTCCTTCCAGGAGGACGGAGGGGGTGGATCAGTGTCCTCCCAGCCTCCAGGACGTGCCTGCTCCGCCCCAGCCTGAGCTGTGTGAGAGACAGGAAAGTCCACGCACGGGGCTTTGTGCTGCACAGGGTGGCCCTCCCGGGGATGGCCCTGCTGAGGTTGGCCCTACTCAGGGTGGCCCTACTGGTGGTGGCCCTACCGAGGGTGGCCCTATCGGTGATGGCCCTACTGGTGGTGGCCCTACCAGTGATGGCCCTTCCAGTTGTGGCCCTACTGGTGGTGGCCCTACCGGTGATGACCCTCCCAGGGGTGGCCCTACTGAGGGTGGCCCTACTGGTGGTCGCCCTACCGGTGATGGCCCTTTCAGGGGTGGCCCTACTGAGGGTGGCCCTACTGGTGGTCGCCCTACCGGTGATGGCCCTTCCAGTGGTGGCCCTACTGGTGGTGACCCTACTGGTGATGACCCTCCCAGGGGTGGGTCTACTGAAGGTGGCCCTACTGGTGGTCGCCCTACCGGTGATGGCCCTTCCAGGGGTGGCCCTACTGGTGGTGGCCCTACCGGTGATGACCCTTCCAGGGGTGGCCTTACTGAGGGTGGCCCTACTGGTGGTGGCCCTACTGGTGATGACCCTCCCAGGGGTGGCCCTACTGGTGGTGGCCCTACCGGTGATGACCCTCCCAGTGGTGGCCCTACTGAGGGTGGCCCTACTGGTGTTCGCCCTATCGGTGATGGCCCTTCCAGTGGTGGCCCTACTGGTGGTGGCCCTACCGGTGATGACCCTCCCAGGGGTGGCCCTACTGGTGGTGGCCCTACCAGTGATGACCCTTCCAGGGGTGGGCCTACTGAAGGTAGCCCTACTGGTGGTCGCCCTACCGGTGATGGCCCTTCCAGGGGTGGCCCTACCAGTGGTGGCCCTACCGGTTATGGCCCTTCCAGGGGTGGCCCTACTGGTGGTGGCCCTACTGGTGATGACCCTCCCGGGGGTGGCCCTACTGCTGGTGGCCCTACCGGTGATGGCCCTCCTCGTGGTGTCCCTCCTAGGAGTGGCCCTACTGAGGGTGGCCCTTCTGGGGGTGGTCTTCCTGGTGATGGCCCTCCCAGTGGTGGCCCTCCTGGGGGTGGCCCTCCCAATGGTGGCCCTCTTGGTGGTGGCCCTACTGAGGGTGGCTCTCTGGGGGTGACCCTCCCGGGGCCCCCTTTCTCAGGATCCCCTCCAGAGAGCCGGTGATCGCAGCGGGCTGGCGGTGACAAAGGGGAAGGTAGACCAGCAAGCTGCACGGAGTCCTTCAGGAAAGCACACCTCAGGCGGGACCCACCTCCTTACCAGGTCAGACAGGACCCTAAGGCCCGCCTGGAGTGTCCTCGGGCCTGGCTCCACATCTCGTCATCTCCTAGTGGAATTCTCATTCTGCTTTGGTGTTTAAACCTTTTACTTATTTTCTTTATATCTACATGAGGAATATTTTATGTCTGTTTGAAAGGTTTTAGTGTCAGAGTGCTTCCACATTTTAAACAGTATAACTGTAAAGCAGTTTTCTTCTTTCATGTGCCAATATCTTACGGTTTTTCTAGTGCTTTATGAATTCTTAAGTTTTTAGTTTCTTATGTATTGATAACAAGGTTAGTAGCATAACATCCTCTTTTTTTTCTAGAGACGTCCTCATAATTCTGGGATATTTTCACCTTTTATTTCTGTGTAATTCAACTACAATATCCTTATTTTATGATTTTTTTTCTTATTTTACATGTGATTAACACTATCATTTAGTGAAGCCTACGGAAATTCTAGATCACCTCCCTCACACCTTAATACCTTGCTATGTCTCTAAGGAACACTAAGTGATTTCCAAAGCAGATCTGTCCTGCAGGTTGGAACTCTGCGAGGTGCACAGAATTTGCTGGAAATAACTCAGATGCTCATCCACCTGCTGAGAAAATGGTGTGGCCGCTACCGTGTCTGCTAAGGACTTTGAGAAGAGAGATGAGGGCTTTACACAAATTGTCATGATTTATTTATCACTGTAGATGCCATTTTCTTCTCTCAAATTTAAATCTTAATTCATTTTCTTAATTACTTTTTTTTTTAATATGCAAAAAACGTCACAGGCTACACAAGCGAATGAAGAATAACGGTGTTTCGGGCAGAAGGAATGATAGGCTATAATTAGCGTAATCTCAGGGTGACAGCCACAAACTGACAATCAAAATACACCGAAAAGAAAAAGCCAGGAGCCGAGTCCTGTGTGCACACACGTGGCAGTTGTACAGCCTTTCTGTCACATGTCCCATCTGAGTGACCCTGGAAAAGTGGAACGCCGACAGGAGCACAGCAAGAATGATAAGAACACTTGGAATTCCACCAAATATGGACTTTTAGCAGGACTTTGATGTATTCAGTACAGAGACAGGGTCACAACAGCTTTCTTCAAACACCTGGGGATCTGTCAAGTGCGGGAACTGGATTTAAAGTGAGTCGTCACAGAGGAGGAGGTGCAAGAGCCGTGGGCGGAGTCGCGGTGAGGCGGTGTTAGCGTGGGGCTCGGGAGGAGGGCCCCGCGAGGCAACCCTCATTACCTTAATGCCACGTGTCACGCTGTTCTTGGGCGCACGTCACTGGCAGGATGCAGGCGACGTATAAGCGCGTCCTGACTTGCTGATGGTGCTCCTGCCCAGGACTCTGGAGGTCCTCCGGGACAGTGGAGTCACAGGCAGCTTCCTTCTGGGCAGTCGCCTGTCCACTCTGCAGAGAGCTCTCCCTCGTGCTGGACTTACCCAGGACCCTGAAACCCTGCGGGACTTGCTGCCCCCGGCTGGGCTACCAACTTGATTCAGTTAGCTCAGCTCGGCTCCACGAGGTGCCATGCACCGGCACGACGAAGAAGAGACTAGACCCCGCTCCATGTCTGATGCTCAAGGGCGGGAGACTAGAGAGATGAAGATGACCAGTGGTCATGCCAAGAATCAGGGAGGCAGGTGCCCCGAAGGAGGCAGCAGTAATGGGATGGGTTCCCAGAGGGGAAATTAGAAGTCTGCCCAGAGCACAGAGCACAGAGGACGCTCCCTGGATGGTGCACAAGCAGGTTTTTTTTGTTTTGTTTTGTTTTTTTTAGCAAGAGAAGCAGATTTGAATCAGAGACACAGGCTGAGTTCTTCATACCTGAGAACTTTGTCCCTGAGACTTTATGCTAACTGGTGGCTCATTTGTTATCAAGCATATTCTGGGTTCTCCGAAGTGTCGCCCATCGCTGTACCTGCTGGCGGTTTAGTGCGCGGCGCTTCTGCGTAGCCACCAGGACTTCGGTGCTATCCTAAAATAAGTCATGTCTACCAAGTGCAAACTCTCAGAAGATAAAAGTATGCTTTGCAAGATTAGTCATCCCGAACATTCTACACCCACGTGCTAAAAACACATGTGGATGTTAATTTACCCACTTAAAAAAAATGGCATGATTAAAAACTCACTTATTGTATTATATAAATAAAATGATAGATGAGCCATCATTTTTTTAAAAAACGATGCTTTGAATAATATCTCCCCACTATATTTTCCACTATAAAATAACTTAATTTAACCTTTGGGGTTTTCATTTGTCATGTCCCTTCTGCCCCTTTTGAAATTCAACAGGCTGGATCGATAACCCTTAAGCAAACCAAGCAAGCATAACGAAATACTGTTACTCATTTTTTTTTTGTTATTCATTTTTTTTCTAAAAGCATCCTTTATGTAGATACCAAAAGAAGAGAGAGAATATTTCTCGACTCTGGCCATTCTTCTGTGTGTAGATCCAGAGGTAGAGAGAGATCATAGACAGGAAGCTAGGTAGGTATGGTGGTAGGGAGGCCGGTCAGTGGGTAGCTGGATGCATAGGTAGACACGGTTCCGCAGGTCGACAGATCTATTTATTGATCCACTTATGATGCGACCCCCTTGGGTAGGAAGGGATCTGGGGGGGGGCTGTGGAGAAGAAGGAGAGGTCAGGGGAGGGAGAGGGAGCCCACGGTGGAAGAGTGCACGTTCTACTGCCTCCCTGTCTGCATCGCTGAACCCTTAAAAAGATTAAAGTCCTCATCTCTCACTGAGAAATAACAAAGAACCTTTCGGGCCACGCACCGTAACTTAACCCGTGCATCACCGTCCCCGGAGAACGACGTGTGTCTTGCTCTGGCCTCGGTGTAGAGACGGAAGGCTGGGCTCACCTCCACGAACGTCTCCAAGGTAGCAGCAATGGCTCAGCTACAGAATGCCACGCTGGGGGGCCTAGCAGCTACAGCTGAGCATGCGCTGCGGTGGGAAACGGGGGGAGGGTCCCCCGGCAAGAGCATCCTGCATCCCAGAAAGAGCTTCTAGGACTACACTACTCTGTTCTCGGCGTTTCTCTGAGCAGCCAGTGCGGTGCCACGCGGTATTCTGAATGCTGCCTCAAGCAGCGTACAGGCTCATGGTGTATATATATTTCTGAGAATTAAGCTAAATGTGAGACGTCCAGGGAGTCTACGTCTTATCCACACCGATTTCCTGTTAGCATGATGTTGCGATCACGCTGTGTCCCACCCGCGAGCTGCAAAGGCACGCCTGCTGACCAGCCCCCTGAAAAGCTTGAGGCAGCCAGAGGCGCTCGAAAAGGAGTAGATTTCTAGGAGAAATCTTTAGGACACATTCTCTCCCTTTGGCTGGGCCCTGTACACGATCCCGCTATTTAGTCCTGAAGCCCTAACAGAGCTTCTGTCCTTACCTCCTCCACATTGTGACCACTTCCGGAATCCGGCGTAATGTAAATATAAAACATCTAATTTTGCACCCTAGCCATCAAAGAAAAATACCGAGAGGCAAAATCGACAAAGAAAAATGTCATTTTTCAGAAAACGGATTAGTGACCGTCTCTTGGAGACTTGACATAAAATGAGGTCGGTCAAGTAAAACTAAAAGCGAACTTTCGGTTTGCTCAGCATTCCAAGACGGAGAGGAAGCCGCTGGCGTTGAGCGTGCATGATGTTTCTAGAAAATTTCCACGTTCTGTTTTGACAGTAACTAAGTAATGTTGAAAACACAGCTTCCCCGAGGTTGGTAGTAGAATTAGAGCATCCGGATTTTTTTTCTCCGGTTTTGTCAATAAATTCTAAAATTCTAGGAGACGTCCCATGGTATGCACGCAGCCTTCCTCCTTTACTCTTGAGTCCGGGAGCCCCTGCGTGGCAAGAGCCGCATCTCTATCACGTCTAAGCGAGAAAAATAACACACGTCTAGGCTTCTATTTGAAGAATAAAAAGAAATAATCTCCAGAAGAACTTTGCTTTTTTATCCAATGAATCTGAAGAATTCAAATCGCAAGGAGAAGGTAAATTCCAGCTTCAGAAACCCATTTTCCGACTGAAAAGTAGCATCCTCTCTGTGTCCAACCTTGTGCTTCAGAGCTGCATTTTCATGAAAAAAATTTATACAATTGTTTGTTTTTGTAAACACGGACCCAAACAGTGCCCGCGGAGTGTCACACGGGAAGGCCTATCGACCCCTGCAGCCGGAGATGTTCCCCAGGGGACGCTTTGCCAATGAGATCCTGCTCGTCCAACTGTTCGCACAAATTATTTTCTCTAAGTTTTTTTTTTAATTTTAATTTTAATTTAATTTTTAATTTTTTTTAGAAAAGATCTTTTCCTTTTCAACTCGGTGAACTTCAAACATAGATGGTTCAAGATCATGAGGCATTCCTGGCTAGTTCTTCCGGGGGAGGGCTGGGTAGTTTTGAGATGCTTGGGCCTTCTTGCGGGCGAGGTGGCCGCAGCGTCGTCGGGGCCCTCGGCTGGACTCAGAGCTCCCTTGCTTACTCACTGTGTAGCTTCGGGGAAGAGAAGGCCACTAACACCGCACTTCTCCATAGGATGAGGATAATCACGAGACCTTGCCCACAGGGTTATTGTGAGGATGGGCCCGTTGAACCTCCTGCAGGACTTAGCAGAGCATTCGGTACATAAGTGTTCAATCGGCGTGAGCTCCTGTTTCTGGCATCAGGGGCCGATTCCAGTGTAGAAAACAAGGAGCCAGAGCAACGTGGGTCTTTATCCCTGGATAGCAAGACCCAAGCATGGGATGCAAAGCACCTCAGAACTCTTGGTCTGGGCCCAGAAGTCCAAACCTCCTGCGGTCAGGGACCCCCTAGGCACATCCGTGTTTCGGCATTTCTCAGATAACAGCCTTGCCATTGCTAATGGGACTGGAGTTAATCAACGGTGTCATCTTGCTTTTCCGCGCAAGTGTGTGCTTTTGTTGAATTTTATGTTGATCGGCAGCTGCCACTTCCTTTGTGCTAAGGGGAATGTCTTAAACTCTATCAAGGGTGATGGTCATTGGCAGAGACTCTGCTTCAGTTCTCTTCCTCTGCTCTAAGCCACGGAGGAGCTTCTCCAGGGCGCGGGGCTGCCAAGATCTCTTGAATTGCATGCACCTCCTCTCCAGTCAAGTCAACCAATGATTTTTTTTTAAAGATTTATTTATTTATTCATGAGAGACAGAGGGAGAGAGAGGGGCAGAGACACAGGCAGAGGGAGAAGCAGGCTCTTCGCAGGAGCCTGATGCAGGACTCGATCTTGGATCCTGGGGTCACGACCGGAGTGGAAGGCAGCCGCCCAACCGCTGAGCCACCCAGGCGTCCCTCAACCAATGATTTTAAAGGTGTAGATTTGGGGATGAAGCAAAAACAGAGTTGGGTGAATTTACTGCCTTTGCAAAGTAACATTTTTTTTCCTCTGCAAAGATAGACCTAAAGTAAGGAGCACATGCCGGGTGTCGGCTTCACGTTTCCAATGGTAAGAATTTGGCCTCACGTGAAGCCCTAGGGTTGTGGTGTCACGCTCTTCATGGCAGTGAAATCTGGGAATATATTTGTGGTGTAAATGTCGCTCTCAGGGCTATCTGGCTCTTGCGTGCTCCTGTCTCTGAAAATGAGAACATGGGAGCAAGGAAACTGATCCATTTGTCCCCTGCAGAATAAAACCCTATTCTTTCTTTCTTTCTTTCTTTCTTTCTTTCTTTCTTTCTTTCTTTCTTTCTTTCTTTCTTTCTTTCTTTCTTCTTTCTTTCTTTCTTCTTCTTTCTTTCTTTCTTTCTTTCTTTCTCTCTCTTTCTCTTTCTTTCTTTCTTTCTTTTTCTTCTTTCTTTCTTTCTTTCTTTCTTTCTTTCTTTCTCTCTCTCTCTCTCTCTTTCTTTCTTTCTTTCTTTCTTTCTTCTTTCTTTCTCTTTCTTTCTTTCTTTCTTTCTTTCTTTCTTTCTTTCTTTCTTTCTTTCTTTCTTTCTTTTCTTTCTTTCTTCCCTATTCCTTTTTTAAAAAGTAGTGGTGATGTGTAACAAGTGGGCAGGGGGGTGAATCAGGAGGCAACAGGGCTGGGCGCGTTCAACCCAACGGCCTTGGAAAATCATTCTTCCCTGACACTGGGAGCCTGACTGCAAAGCTCCACTGAAAGGGGACGTTGCTGTGTTTCTCTGATTTCCTGTAATGGGTCCCATCATCCAGCTCTTCTGATGAGTACAGAGGAGTGACCACTATGTGCAGGCATGTTGCTGGCACTTGTGTATTTTGTCTACATATTTTTTCCCATTTAATCTTCAAATGGTATGTGTGTGTGTGTGAGCGATTTGAAGATTACACGAGAACCTCCTCTCCAGGCGCCTGCATCTGAGACATCGCCTCCCGCTGCACAGACCTCCTCATGCTCATCCCCTGTTCTATCGTGTTATCGAGAAGTCTTCTGGTCAATAGTTAGGCAGTGAGTAGTTAAGATTTGGGGGGTCAAAAGATATATGTGGATTTTTGGCTGCGTAGGGTGAGGGGATTTGGTGCCCCAACCCCTGCACTGTTCAGGGTCAACTGTATGTATTTGCACACACACAGATGTGGGTATGTGATGCACAAGTGTGTGCATGTGTATGTACATACATGCATAAGCCTGTGCACATGTATATACATATATATGTATGCGTGTATATATGAACGATTTGAAGATTAAATAAGAACAAATATGGAGATAAAACACACAAGTGCAGCGGTCACTCTATAAGTGGGTTCGTTATAGGCCCGGGTGCAGATGGGCGTTTTGGGTTTGCGTTCCCGTGTTCTCTGTGCTGCCTTGATTTCTTTCTTTGCTCTCCCTCCTTTCCCTTCAGATCATTTTGTGTCACTGCAAGGACTGAACAATCATGCGTAACTTGGCCCTACAGGGAGGAACAAACACACGCGGACTTCAACTTGTCTTAGATAAACCAGGAAGACCCCGTGTCCTTCTGACCACCTCTCCTTTTGGAGAGATATGGGAGAGCTTGGTTCCTGTCTCACGGAGTCGAAGAATGACTCTCGCAGACACAGGAGAGTGAGTAAAGGGATAGAAGCTTATTAAGCAAAGATACAGAGGAAGCTCTCAGAAGTGAGAGGGGTCCCGACAGGGTTGTCATTGAGGGATCGTAGGGTTGGTCCTTTATTGGAAGCCAACAAGGGAACCTTAATCCTTTTAACATTATCCACCAATATCACCACTGAGTAGGGACCAGTGACAACATCTTTAATGGCTTACTTCTTCTTTGGGGTCTGGCGATTCTTTGTTGGTCACAGAGGACTGTCATAACAACACACCTCCCCGCCCACACCCAGGGCAGGTGGTCTGGCTTGCTCCCTTTGCTCTGGTTTCCTTACACCTCAGCATTTTGGGGATTTCTGTGAGCCTCATTCCGTGGCCCCTTACCTAGCCCTGCCTAGCCCTGTTTGTCCCTAATTCACTTTGTCAGATGCAGTGAAATTCTAGAAAAAATACAGATTAAGAAAATGCATCCACAAAGTTTCTATGTAATTATGAAAATTGATAAAGTATATGCGTGCCCTTGTTGCATGTGCTTGCATCTTCGATAGCACGGCTCTTGGGGTTGCAATTTGTTTGCCAGAAAGCTCATAAAACATCATTTAGAGCTTTTGAGTTTCCATGGGAGGGCTTGCAACCTAGTAATTACGTCCCTTCAAACTGATGAAATATTCAAGTCAGGTCACACACCTTACCCATTTCGTTAACAGATATTCTCAAAAGGTGCTGGCAATTTCTCTGTTTTCCTAATGGGAAAACAATCAAATATTTGACTCATTCAAGAAAAAGGTCACCTCTGTGAAGAATAGGATGAACTGTTTTTCCTCTGTTTCCAGAAGACTTCCTACTTGTATTTAAAGTTGTGCTGGTCAGTAAAGACAAAATAAATACATTTTTCTAAGACTTGTATGTAATCACATCAGTGAAAAGTTGCTGAAGATGCACAAGGAATGCTGTAAATCACGACTTTTGTGCATTTTGTGCAGGAGGGCTGGCACTTGCCCTGGAGGTTCTAACTGGGCGGGCTGGGTGGGGCCATTCTTTCTCTTTCTGACAAGCTCACAGGTCCGGAGGGTGCCCTGGTGGGAAGATCTAACTTTAGGAACTACAACTAAAGAGGTTTCTGGTCAATAGGCACCATTTCAAGATTATGATTAAATTTATATCTAGATGCTCCAACCAAAACCAATCTATACATGTGTCTGTGATATTGTGAGTAATAATAATAGTATGTAGTTGGTCTTTTTTTTTTTAAAGATTTTATTTATTTATTCTTGAGAGACACAGAGAGAGAGGCAGAGACACTGGTAAGAGGAGAAGCAGGCTCCCGCAGGAAGCCTGATGTGAACCAGAAGGCAAAGGCTCAAAGGCTCAATGGCTGAGCCACCAGGAGTCCCAGTATCTGGTCTTTGTCTCTGTTTCTAGTAGAAAGCTCCCGAACCTTTGGGATTTCCTAAACAAAGAGAATGGAAAAAGTGTCTTTGTGATGTTAATTAGGTGACTTTTGGAAGCAGCTGGTTGCTAGGGGAACCAACTGTGGCTGTGTGGGGGGTGTTGGTGGGTTGGAGTTTTTGGTCCACTGGGGGAAGGGAGAGGGGCTAGAGGTTGAGTCAATCACAAAAGGCCAGTGATTTAATCAATCATGTCTATATGATGAAGCCTCCATAAACCCCCCCAAAAGAGCAGGGTTTGGAGAGCTTCTGGTTGGCGAACCCATGGGGATTCAGAGAGACTGGCGGGCGTGCCGACAGGGTGCAGAAACTGTGTCCTTTCCCCATTCCCTGCCCTAAGCATCTCTTCCACGGGGGTGTTCCTGGCTTCTAATACCTCCTAATAAAGCGGTAATCTAGTCAGTAAAATGTTCCTGAGTTCTCTGAGCCTCTCTAGCAAATTAATCAAACCCGAGAAGAGAGTTGTGGGAACCTCTGATCTAGAGCAGGTGAGTCAGAAGTGCAGGTGACAACCTGGACTGGCGATGGCCGTCTGAAGGGGTGTGGACAGTCTTGTGAGATGGAGGGAGCCCCTAACCCCTAACCTGGGGTCTGAGGCTGTCTCCTGGCAGACAGCGTCAGAATGGAGTTGAATTGTGGGCACCCAGCTGGCGATGGAGGGTTGCTTGGTGGTGTGGGGGCCCCCCTTCTGGAGTTGTACTGGAATCAAGCATTTTTCAAAAGTGTCCCATAGGTGTTTGAAGACTCTCCTGGTAAAAAGGAGCTGAACTCTTCCAAAGCATCGTGTTTCTGCCACAGAGAGCTGTGGCCATGCCCGAGGGGAGACCAACAGGCTTAGCCAATCAACGTGTAGGCTCACGTCTTGCAGGGAAAAAGGAGAACATTTGTCATGTTAACGTGTGTTTGCATTTTAACACTGTTTATTTAGACCTGGACCTGTTGGCCATTTTGTACTCTCTTCAGTGTAGGCTTCCTAGGGCAACAGTGTGAAAACCTCTTATTTCCAGAACATAATACAGTATTTCTGCTGACACTCACGTGACAGTTACAAGCAACTTTTCCCGCGGAGATCTTTCTCCTTCCTTTCGGTGCATTCTGCTCCAGGCCTCCTCAGGTTCCTCCATGCAGTATTGAATGGGAAACAAAGGAAAAAAATAAATTTCCTTACAGCCTACAGCACCTCGACAAGTCCTCGAGACAGGCAGAGCAACCTTGCTCTGGGAGCTCAGCTGCCTCAATGCTGATCCTCGCTGAGGGCAACGGGGAATCTTAGCCCGGCCCCCAGGAGCCTGTGAGGCTACTTTAACATATAAAAATTCCTTTAGAAATTTCCTTTATCTCTTCTCCCCCCCAAGATACATGTTGGCGATCATCCCCTGAGCACATGGCCCATGGATACACATCTGAAAGGTCTCATGACTCAGGTTTTATTAGATGGTAATAAATGTCCTTCCCAGTGATAGCTAGCTAGCCCCTTCAGGGTCCTGGAAACCTTATTTCCTAAATAGCTGGGAGGCTTGTGTTGTCTCCACCCCCCTCCCAAATTGAAAGTACATAATGGGCTCCTCTTCATGACCCTGGGCAGCTCTTTCTGCCCATGGGCCCTGTCCCCGTGCTCTAAGAAAGCCAACGTTTGCACCAAAGACACCTCGAGAATTCTTTCTTGGCTGTGGGCTCTGAACCCCAACATTTTCCTACATCAGCATGACCTAAGATTAGAGCATGAAGTACCCCTAACGCCCTGGCTGCTCATTGTCAGCACTTAAGAGTCTCCTGGTTAACATGTCCTCAGGAGTTGTCAACCCCCCGCGTCTGCTGGGCTCATCTGGCTGGAGCTGCGTGTTGTTGGGCTGGGGTTAGAAGGAATGTGGATGTGCTTTAGGCAGGACTTCATTTCACCACAGTTTCCGCCATGCCGTTCTGCACACAGGGGCAGATTCGCCATTTGTGTCGATACTGGACTCTCCTGAGCATCTGTGCTTCAGAGCCTTTTTCCGTATTCGTTTTTCTTCTCCCTGCATAGCTCTGAATCGTCAGGTGAAGATAATGTTAATCCATTTACCTACAGTTAGTAACCGTATGTAGTGACCGTGTCTGAACCAAATGTCTCTAATTAATTTTTAGCATGTTTTTCTTTCTGAAAATGATTCTTTTCTTAAATCAACCATAGGAGTCAACATGCTTTACATCAGATCCTTTATTCATCTTATAGCTGGAAGTATGTGCCTTTTACCAACTTCTCCCGATTTTCTCCCTCCCCCAGGCGATAGCAAACACTTTTCTACTCTTTGTTTCTATGAGTTTGACTAAAAAAGATCCACACACAAGTAATACCATGCAGTATTTGTCTTTCTCTGTCTGAGTTATTTTGCACCGTCATGGCCTCAGAGTCCATCTATGTTGTTGGGAGAGACTAGACTTCCTTCTTTCTCATGGCTGAATAATATTCCATTGTGTGTGTGTGTGTGTGTGTGTATGGGTTCTTTTTAAAACTCTCTAGTATTTTTCTAGAATATTTAACCATTCAAATAATATAATTTAAATAATTAAAATACTTTAAATAATGAAAAGTGCCACTCTTACCCAAAAGCAAGCCATATTATTATACCTCCCGCTCTGTACCCTAGCATGAGGGGTGTTACCCCTACTATAAGATAAGGGAACTGAAGCAGTCGTCTTGAGGAATTTTCAGATGAAGCATCGGGTGGATGAATTATCAGGTGGAAGACATGTAGTAATGAGGAGGTGGATCAGAATTAGCAGTAGTAGAGCAACAGCGTGAGAGGAGGACCAGAACACAAGGCCGCGTTGTCCCCTCTGTGAAAAGCAAATATCACCAGCAAGGAGAGTAAGTACAGGGGAGCAGCACCAGGGTGTGTGGGACGAGGTGGAGCACTAGGAGTGGAGTTAGCGTGCTAACTGGAGCCAGGGCCTTGCTCCCAGTCAGGGTACGAGTCTCTCATTGATGGAGGTGGGGGGCGACTCATCTGTTGTGTCCATAGAATGGAGAGGATAAGCTTATTTATTCCTTAGGATTACTATGAGGATTTAAATAAGACAGTACGCATAGCACTTACCACTTTGTCTCCCACATATTAAGTGCTTAGTGAGGGCCAGGGACTATTACGATTATCTTGTCAGATATTTTAAAATAAGATAAATGGCCTGAGGTCAAAGTGCAGAGTGTGAGCAATCACAATTCAAGTCCAGATGTTCTGAATCCAGGAACTTTCCCAAATAGTCAACAAAACTATATAGAGCTTAAATAAAGTTAGCAATAGGCAATTATTACAATTGTAAGTTACATTCTAAATGCTATGTGTTTCATTATTTGTGGCATTTCAACGATCTGAGACATTTTAAGTGAAATATCCCAAATATCTTTCTGGCCTTCTCAGATTTTTGTCAGTGTCTAGATTTATTTATTTATTTATTTATTTATTTATTTATTTATTTATTTTTTTAAATTTATTTATTTTGATAGTCAGAGAGAGAGAGAGAGAGAGAGGCAGAGACACAGGCAGAGGGAGAAGCAGGCTCCATGCACCGGGAGCCTGACGTGGGATTCGATCCCGGATCTCCAGGATCGCGCCCTGGGCCAAAGGCAGGCGCCAAACCACTGCGCCACCCAGGGATCCCTCTAGATTTATTTAATTGTCGTGAATGTTTCCAAAATGGATAGATCTTCTTCCTTTGACCTATAGTGGCCTCCTTTTGTTCTTAGCTTTAATATGTAACTAGAAGAACAGATAGAAAATTCTAGTTCTCATATTGACTACTTGGATTTAATATTTAAAAAAAAGTAAAATACTCACCTCTCACTCCACTAGGATATTCCCTCAACATTTCACCAGTGTTTAGGCTTTTGAAATATGATAGGAATCACAAGCCCTAAATAGTTTTAGAGTATATCCAAAGAAATCTGCATTCAGACAAGAAGCACTAGCTGAATCTGGCATGGCCTGGAGGCAGGTGCTTAGTGCTTGATGAGCGTGGACTTCCTTGGGATAGTTGGACACAGTTGTGGTACAAGTTGTGACAGAGATATGGGCACAGGGAGGAAGCACAAGCTCTGACAAAGCAGATGAGCCCTGTCCTGCTCAGTTCCTATGTTGTGGCTCTGTCCCAGTTGCCTTTACGACTCAGGCTAAGCAAGCCCTGGGCCAGGCTCATCCTGATTCTCGACCTTCCCACAGTGGGTGGCAAAGCTGTGGCTGCAGGAGGGACCCTGAATGTGGGCTTGCCCCTCTGGGAAGGACAAGAAAGGACATGAGCAGTGCATACACTTAGTGCTAACACTTTATATGTCTGGGTGAAATGATTAATATTCCAACTTAAGTAGGTACAATTTACAGAAGAAACAAATTATAAGATGGATATAAAAAATATCCAATTTTATTTATAATTAAAGAAATATAGATTAAATCACCAGTTATACTTATTTTAAATGTATTTTTTTCATGATCTAATAATATGAATCAAAATCCTAAAGTATGTAAGTGTGTGTGGGAGGTTATATGAATATGTATATATATGTTCATTACTTTGAATATAACATATATATATATACATATATATGTTCATTAATTCCTCTACAAAGAATCTGTTGTAGGGGCACCTGGGTGTCTCAGTGGTTGAGTGTCTGCCTTCGGCTTGGGGTGTGGTTCTGGAGTCCTGGGATTGAGTCCTGCATCGGGCTCCCTGCAGGGAGCCTGCTTCTCCCTCTGCCTGTGTCTCTGCCTCTCTCTGTGTGTCTCTAATGAGTAAATAAATAAAATCTTAAAAAAAAGAGAATCTGTTGAAGGAGTTGGGTTCACAAGTGTGCTGGGATGTATATTCAGGAGGTTTTGGTCCAAGATGGCACTGAGGGAGACCCTGAACTCACCTCCTCCACCAAACACACTCAATTACACCTATTAATAGACCAATTCCTCCTGAAGAAGAAGTGGGTGTTGACAGCTTCTCAACAGTCAAAGATACAGAGAACAGCAAGAGAGATGGAGACATGACAACAAAAGGGATCTCCACTCCCTGAACTGCAATAGGGAAGGACAGTATTGAGGGGCTGGGACTGGATCCCTCTTTTCTTGGGCAGAAGAAAAAAGCTGAGGTTTAAAAGAGCAACCATCATAGAAAAGAGCCAGCCCTAGAACTCCAACCAATGGCAGAGAAGCTTCTGGAACTCATTCTGTATCAGAGGGACTGGAGAGCAACATGATTTATGCTCCCACTGCCCATTGGATGTGCAGACCAGAACAGGGTCCAAATGTCATAACCTGATCATCACAGCAAGTTTGTAACCTCAGTGAGCCTGTGACCTTAGTAAGCCCAGAGTCCACAAGCCCACACCAGCCCCTGTGGTGCTGGAGCCCAGACGATAAGCTGCTTTTTTTTCCTTTTGTCTCTTTTCTCTTTTATTATTTTATTTACTATTATTTTCTTTCTGTATAAAGCTGCAGCTTAAAAGAGAAACTAGAATATATAGCTACAGCTAGTCAGTTAAAGGGACCATGCACACACAGTCTGCACAGAGATGACCACACACAAGACCATTCCTTTAAGTTTAGGAGAAGTAGCTCTTCTACTTGATCCATAGAAAGTCAAGCAAAATAGGGAGAAAGAGGAATACTCTCCAAAAGAAAGAACAAGGAAAATTATCCCTCATAAAAGAGTCTTAATAAGTAAGTAACCAATATGCTTGATAAATAATTTAAAGTAATGATCATAAAGATACTCCCTGGGCTGGAGAGAAGAGTGCAGGAACTCAGTAAGAACTTCAATACAGAGAGAAAATATAAACCAGAACAAGTCAGAGTTGAATAATTGAAATAAAGACATACTAGAAGGAATCAACAGTAGATGAGAGAATGCAGAAAACAGATCAGTGATCTGGAAGATGGGGTAATAAAAGGTGCACAAACTGGACAGCAAAAAGAGGAAAGAACTTTTAAAAATGAAGGTAGGTTAAGAGAGCTCTTAGACAACAGGGAGTGAACAACTTTCATATTATAGGAGTCCCAGGAGAAGGAAAGAGAGATAGAGAAAGCTGTAGAAAACTTATTTTGAAAAAAATAACAACTGAAAACATCCCTAATCTAGAGAGGGAAATAGACATCAAAGTCTAAGAAGCGCAGGGTTCCAAACAAAATGAACCCAAAGAGGTCCACTTGATGACACAAGATAATTAAAATGTCAAAGTTTAAAAGTAAGGAAAGAATCTTAAAAGCAGTAAGAAAGAAACAAAAAGTCACCTATAAGGGAAAAATCTATAAAGCTATCTGTTGACTTTTCAGCAGAAACTTTGCAGGCCAGAAGAGAGTGGCACGATGTATTCATAGTCCTGAAAGGAAAGGCCTACAACCAAGACTGTCCCTGGCAAGGTTAACATTCAGATTTGAAGGAGGAATAAAGAGTTTCCTACAAAAAAGATAAGGGGGTTTGTCAGCTAAACTAGCCTTACACGAAATGTTAAAGAGCTTTCTTTAAGTGGAAAAGAAATGACAGTAATTAGACAGAAGAAAATTATGAACAAAATATGATGACATATTCATAGACAGTGTAGGAGGTAGTGAAAGGGAAAAGACGAGAAGGGGGAAAAGGAAAGAAGTCTTTTTTTTTTTTAGTTTTTTTTTTAGTTTTTTTTTTTTTTTTTTTTTAAGAATATATTTGAACTTAAATGACCATCAAATTAATACAGGATGCCATTTACTTAGGATGCTGCATATGAACCTCATGGTAATCACAAACCTAAGACCTCTGAGAGATACACAAAAAATAAAGAGGAAAAAAAAAGCCAAACATAACACTGTAGAAACTCATCAATCGTAAGGAAAGACATCAAGAGAAGATGAAAGAAAAAACCACAAAACCCAGAAAACAAATAGAATTGTGATAAGTACCTACCAACTGATTATTATTTTAAGTGGAAATGTTCTAAAAATTTCAAACAAAAGACATGGATGGCAGAATGGGAACGGAAAGAAATCCCATACATATGCTGCCCACAAGAATATCACCTCAAAACTAAAGATGCAAACAAACCGCGATGTTTCTAGCAGCTCTATGTACAATAGCCATATTACAGAAGCAGCCCTAATGTCCGCTAAGTGATGAATGGATAAAGAATATGTGGTCTATACATACAAAGGGATATCAGCCATGAAAATGAATGAAATCTTACCATTTACAACTATGTGGGATGGAGCTAGAGGGTATGATGCTAACCAAAATAAGTCAGAGAAAGACAAATGCCTACGATTTTTCTCACATGTACAATTTAATAAACAAAACAAACAAGCATAAGGAAAAGAAAAGAGAGAGAGGCAAACCAAGAAACAGACTCTTAATTATAGAGAACAAACCGATGGTCGCCAGAGGGGAGGTGAGCGGGAGGATGGCTTAAGTAGGTGATGTGGACTAAGGAGTGCACTTGTGATGAGCACTGGGTGCTGTACATGAGTAATGAATCACTAAGTGTACACCTGACACTAATATTAAACTGGATGTTAACTAACTGGAGTTTAAATAAAATCTTAACACAAAGAAGGTGAAGGGATAGAAAAACATTCACCAAGCAAATGTTAAAAAACAAACAAAAAAAGCCAGAGTAGCAATACTTATATCAGACAAAATAGACTTTAAAACTAAGAATGGAACAAGACACAGAGATGGATACTACTTAATGACAAAGGAATCAATCCAACAAGAGGATATGTCAGTTGTAAATATGCATCCAACACTGGAACATCTAAAATGTGCAAAGTAAGTATTAAAGGACATAAAGAGAGGAATTGATGGTAATACCATAATAGAAGAGACACTAGCAACCCCTTTACATCAATGGATAGATTATTCAGGCAGAAAATCAATATGGAAACAATGTCTTTGAACGACCTATTGGACCCAGATGCCCATAACAGATATATACAGGGTATTGCATCCTGAACAACACAATATATAGTCCTTTCAAGTGCACACAAAACATGCTTCAAAGTAGATCACACATTGGGCCACAAAATAATACTCTGTGAATTTAAGCAGATTAAAATCATGCCATGCATTGTCTAAAATGACAATGGTATGAAACTAGAAATAACTCATGAGAAAAAAAATCAGAAAAAAAATACAAACACGTGGGGATCCAACAACATGATACTAAGCCAATGGGTCAATGAAACAATCAAAGAAGAAATTTAAAAAAATGGGACAAATGAAAATGAAAACACAATGGTCCAAGCTCTTTGGGACACAGTGGAAGCAGTTCTAAGAGAGAAGTATATAGTGATACCGGTCTATCTCAAGACCCAAGTAAAAGCTTAAATAAACAATGTAATCTTACACCTAAAGGAACTAGAAAAAGAAGAAACACAAAGCTCAAGGTGAGTACAAGAAAGGAACGGATAAACATCAGACCAGAAATAAGTGACATAGACACTCCAAAACAATAGAAGAAATCAATAAAACCAAGAGATGGTTCTTTGAAAAGATAAAGGAAGTTGACCATCTGTCAGCCAGACTAATCAAGAGAAAAAGAGCAAAGACCCTAATACGTAAGAACAGAAATGAGAGAAAAGTAACAACAGACAGCACAGAGATACATCGAATTATAAGGGGCTACTGCAGAAGATATAAGCAAATTGGACAATCTAGAAGAAATGTATAAATTGCTAGAAATATACAATCTTCCAGAACAGAACCATAAAGAAATAGAAAATCTGAGCAGACTAATTACAAGTTACAAAATGAATCAGTGATCAAGACAACCAAAAAATAAAATTCCAGATCAGATGGATTCACAGGTAAATTCTAGCAAATACATAAGGAAGTATTAATACCTATTCTCCTCAAACTGTTCCAAAAAATAGAAGAGGGAGGAAAGCTACCAGATACATTCTATCAGGACAGCATTTCCCTGATATCAAAGCTTGATGAAGATACCACAAAAAAAAAAAAAAAAAAAAAAAGAAGAAAACCACAGAACAACGTCCCTGATTAAAATGGATGCAAATTCTTCAACAAAATATTACCAAGATGCGTGTGACGATACATTAAAAAGACTATTCACTATCATCAAATGGGATTTATTGGAGGGATGCATGGATGGCTCAATGTTGGCAAATCAACCAACGTCCTATACCACATCAACCAGACAAAGGATAAAAATCATATGATCACTTCGATGGGGGTAGAAAAACATTTGACAAAACTCAACATCCAGTCATCACCGAGACTGTCAATGAGGTGGGTGCTCACGGGCCCCCACGCAGCCTTCAGGTCAAGAACTTAGGCCGACACACGTTCGTCAAGCACCTTCTAGAAGACACATCTGTCCTCGTAGAGGAGCGATCTGGTGGTTTCCAATCCTGGCAGGCACTGTCGCCTCTTAGGACGACTCTGTTGAGAAACTCTCTGGAGAGGCTGCACAGCCCGACTCCCTCTGGGTCATCTCCCAAGCCAAAGAGTGAAGGTGCGGGCATCTTACGCTGATGATGCGATTCAGCATGTCCTCTGGGGATCCCGATAAAAATGGGAGCTCTCAGCGCCTGACCCTTGTCCCACTTCATCTGGAGGCCACTCTGGCCCCTGAGCCAAGCCGGCAAGTCAGCCTGTCTCAGCGTTCTTCGGCCTCCTTGCGGTGCCGAAGAGGACCGATTATTTAGAAATGCGCTTCTGCTTTTGGGCAGCGTTGCCAAGGGAAAGTAAAGTGCCTTGGACTGGTGGCCCTGCCTCAGTGGGACGGCTCGCAGGGAGGCCGGGCGAGCCGAGCCGAGGTACCCTGCCGAGCGGAGCATCCTTGGGGTGACCCTTTCCTGAGTCCGGTGGGACAGCCCGGGTGGGAACTGGGGGAACGTCTCACCATCACTTATCTTTAGAGGGAGATTCTCAGCAGCTCAACAAACCCCTGGCGTCGCAGCCTCTTGCGTGGCATTGAATTCTGGATCTGCGGCTTCAGTTGGAGTCAGCGTGTTTTCCTCCCGTGAACCAGGGATGGGATGAACTGTGGAATGACCTAGACGGCTACTGAGGCCTAGAGCCTGCCCCTTCGGGGTTCACACCCAGAGCAGCTTACCCAGCGGTGTGGGTAACACCTCCGAGACAGTCGTACACCGCAGGCCCCGCACACTATCCTGCACAAAGTGGGAGTGAACAAAGCCCCCTTTCTGTAATGGCGGGGCTCACTGGGCGCATCAACAAGCAGTAGGGTAATTCGGCACACCACCGTCTTCTGAGCTGGCCTGCCCTCTCTGCCACTCGTCTGGACGTAGACAACCCTCAAGAAGGGTGTAGTGTGTCTCTAAGCTTTTAGAAAAGCCAGTAATTCAGCTTACAAATAATTGTTCAGGGATAAGACATTTGGGACTTGACCGGCATTTCCAGAAGAGTCAGGTGACTCGTGTTTCTCTTAATCATTTTTTTATGATTCATCCTAAACAAAGGTCAGTCTGTGTATGGATTGTGCTCATAGGTATGTTAGAGTCGGTGTGAAATTTCTGACCCTCCTCTCTTCTTTTATGACCCCAACCGGCACATCAGCTGGATACGGGAATGGGCCTTCAGCGTCCTCCTCCTCAGAGATGACCTGTGCGGGCGCCTCCACCGGCCTCCTGGTCTTCTCGTGGCCTGTGTGTCTGTATGGACACACTTTGGAGGCGGTGCCTGGTTAGCGAGGACTCCTGGGTGTAACGGGGAGGATTTCACTGAGCAAAAATCACACCCACGCGCACACACACGGGTGCCCGGGCTCTTTCCGGCCTTGCTAGGAGAAGTACTTTGTCATCAAATGAGTCACTTTTGCTTGTACCCGATTGCTACCAAATTCACGGTAGGTGTGGTAGCACCGTAGGCATTACTAACTCTCCGGCCCTATTACTAACATCCATATTGAAGGGCTGTGCCTCGTGCTGGCTGCTTCATTCGCACCGCGGACGACATGTGCTGCTGGAGTCCGGCTGCAGGGCGTGGGATGCGGGCGCGAGTCTGTCTAGCAGCCACCTCTGGGAGTTGCATGGGGTCTATGCATGACTTCAGCAATGGAATCCAGATTTCTGGTCTCTTTTGCCAGCGTCTCTGAAAACGAATGCACACGCCAGGCGCAGCCTGTGAGATCTGTGACTACCACTGGTCCCGCAAGTGCCTCAGCTCAAGGCCGAGTCTCTAGGACGTCAGAAAGACAATGGACGTGCATCAGAGAACCAGAGGATGCCGCCGGCTCCACGTTGTTCCCTTTGCCTTGTGCCGCTTTCCTCTTACCAGGTAACAGCAGCCTCGGATAATGTTTGTTAGGCCCCCGCGGGCCGGTGCCACAATTATCCTTCGTGTTAGTGAGTTGCCCTTTGTAGTTGTTCATGTTACATTTTTTTTTTCTAAAGTTTCCCCAAATGGGTAGGCAAAAAAACAAAAACAAAAACAAAACAAAACAAAACAACCCAAAAAACAAACAAACCAAAAAAAAAAAAAAAAAAACCCAAAAAAACAAACCTCATCTAGATAAAAAAACAAGTTGTAAATTCTGGAAAAAGCTGTTTTGAGTTTAGGACCTTAGTGGGTTCCCCCCACTTCCCCTGTGGTAGGGAAACTGTTGTGAACTACTTCCACCCAGTAAGTGCGTTCCGTTGGCCCCCACTACGCACGTGGACCCCGAGGGTGGCTGCACTCCCGGAAAGAAGGCAACAGAGCAGGGGCCCCGTCACCCTGTGGATGGCCCGATGCTCTGTGAACCCTTCATTATCCAGGCTCAGGGACGTTGGAAAACTCGCCCAAGGTCCCCCCGCTGACCCAGGCCCGGCCCACTGAAGCCTCATGCGCGTGGCCCCTCGCGTGTCATCTGATGCTCGAGGCCCCCGGGCGGCATTTCCCAAAGCCCCCAGCGCAGCGGGCCCTGTTCAGTTACACGCAGCTCCTTTCTGGAAGAGCCGGGGGTACACGGGCTCCATAGCAATTTTCACGATTTTTGTTACCGATACAGAGCACACATCAAAGCCGAGCCCTTGGCCTAGCGGGGAGGGGGGGCTGCCTGGCTCCAGCCCACACTTACCAGGACCCCAGGAGGGATGAATGCAGGACAAGGGGGAGGAAACAAGGCGGGGGCAAGGCTGAGGTCCAGGCCCGGACTCTGATCTCTTATTTGCAGTTTGTGGGTCTTATGCTCAAGGACCCCCTCCCCGTGCCAGGGGGGCCCCCAGGGCTCTGTTTGTCACCTGTCATCTCCTGGGGTCTCCGTCTGAAGCCTCTGCCTCAGACCCACCCCGAGAGTGCTCCCCCCAATCACCTGGGTTTTGGCATTTGCTCAGACTCTTCCCAGTTGAACGTGCCTCAGTTTACCTTATACAAAGGCAAGAGCAAGTGTCCAGATTGAATCTGTGCGGTGTTCGCTCCCAGGAGAGGGTTGCTCCGCTGGCGCCTTCTGCCCGCCTGGAATCCAGAGCACCAGGGCTGACGTCTACACTGGCTCGGTGTGGTCTGTGCCAGGACCTCGGAGAGGGTCTTGGGTTCCCTGAGCCTCCGCTCCACCTTCCCCACAGGTGACGCACTTGCAGAGCTGCCCCTGGGTACAGGGTGGTTTTCTGGGCCTGGGTCCCTGGGAGGTCTCAGCCACAGAGCACAGTCCCCTGAAGGGGGAAACCGACGCTTAACCCCGGAGCCGGGCGCCGTGACGCGTGCTCTCACCGTCCACCTGCTGGCGGAGGCTGCCCCCCTCTGTGAAAATTGAAAATCGTGTTTTAGAGACTCTCCGTTCAGGACGGTCACGCGTGCACTGAGGACAACGCTGTTGTGCCTCCAGGGTTGACATCTGAAAACCGTATTTGCGGTGATCAGCATGCAAGAGTGCACGATAGGACAGCCCCAGTCTGCGTGTCAAGAGCCGGGGGGATGCGAGTGGCATCTGTGGTCCGGGCTCCGGGGTCGGACTTTGCTCTGTCTCCGCCCGCAGGGTGGCTCCGGGGCTGCCCCTGCCCACCTGCCCACCTGCCCGGCGGCGTGTGCTGCTGGCTCAGCCACGGTCATGGCCTGGCCGCCGTGAACCATGGGACGCGTCCCCGGACCTAATTCCCATCTGCGTGACCGCCGCCCCCAGCACACCTGCCCCCTGGGGTCCCTGTGCGCCCGTGGCCGGGTCCGGTGCACCTGCTTGCGGTGATGTCGCCAGAGCAGCCCTCTGACTGCAGGGCCCAAGCCTTTTCTTGGCTGTGCGGCCTGGGGCGAAACCCCAAACCTGGGGTGTGGGCCGCGGGGCCCCTGGCCCGTGGCCGGGTCCCCCCGAAGCTCTGCCCTTCGTAGCCTGTGCTCCAGCCCCTCTGCCTGGGTCTGTTCCTCTTTCCCTGGAACACCAGGTTTTGCTCAGCAGGCGCTCCCGTGCTCCACTCTGGCTTTGTAGGGACAGCCAGCTTCCACCCGGGCCTCCCCTCCTCTGGGGAGCCTTCCAGAACCACCTGATTCCCCGTCTCTCCGGGCTGGGTCGGAGCCCCTCTTATGTCTGATGAAACCGCAGGGGACGGTATCGCCCTGTGCACCGGTGCGCACGGCCTCGGCCCCACTTCACCTCCGAGGTTTGCAGACAAAGGACCTCTGACACGTCCATGTCTCATCTTCTGGAATGACCCCGAAGCCTGGATCTCAATAAATGCTTAGTTAAGGTTGCAGCACTGGGGACTGTGATCCAGGCCACAGAGAGGTGTGTTTGCACACACGTGAGGCCACGGAGAGGCGTGTTCTCGACAGGCCTGTGCAACGCTCCCTGTGCACCTGCCCTTCATTGGGGTAAGTGTGGGACGAGAGCCGCCGGGAAGAAGCGCCACCTCCGTCAGGTCCCAGGTGAGTCCAGCAAGCACTCGGTGCACAGTGCGCGCAGGCGGCAGAGCGGGTTCTGCTCCCCCTAAGCTTGGGGATTAGGCGGGAATCGAGTCATTAGCGCTTCCAGCCACTTGGGACTTAACCAGGTTCAGCTGTGAGGAATGTCGCCCGTCATCTGTGCCTGGAGCACAAGCCCCGCTGTCCCCACGGATTGAGTCGCAAGCCGACGGCCCGGATGGCAGGCTCCCTGGGGCCGTTGCAGCTCCATCGGGGGGTGGGGGGGGTGGGGGGGTGGAGGCAAGCGGGGGGGGGGGGTCGGGCCGAAGGCAAACCCACAGGGTCTTGGCTTCTAGGTCCTGCAAGGGGCGGAGATCCTGTTCCAGGGAGCTGGCAGGAGGACCTGGCTCTTGGGAGGGGACCTGCGAGAGGTGATGGGCCAGCTGAGGGGTGAGTGAGGGCCGGGTCGGCCTGACCCTGGGGGGCAGGAAGTGCAGGTGGGCACAGGGCGTCGCAGGGGGCATGGTGGTGGAGGCAGCTGTGCCTGCACCAGACCTGAGGCAAGCGGGGTCCGGGGTCTCAGCTGGGATGCGTGGGGCCAGTTGAGCAGGCCCTGAGCAGGCCCCGAGCAGGCCCCCAGCAGGCCCCCAGCAGGCCCCCCAGCAGGCTGTCCTGGGGGGGAGGCGGAGACGTCGGGAGAACGCCAACCAGCTATGAGTGCAAGCATCACTGTTTCGTGACCTCATTCATGGGCCCCAGCTGTCCTGGCCAGATGCGGGCTTTGTCCTGGGTGACAGTGGAAACCAATCACGTGGCAGAGCAGCACCTTCCGAGGGTCGCTCAGGCCACGAGCAGGCGTGGGGCGGTGGGGCCCGGGAACCCGGCCGCGCCCTGTCAGCCGAGGAGCAGGTGGGCCGTCGAGGCCGGGTTTGCAGCAGAACCGGACACGAAGCATTTCAGGGCAGGACGTCCTTCTCCTCTTCTCTAACATAAAACTGGGCTGTATTTTCCCACATTTGGTAAAAAGCGTGCTTCCAATCTCCAACGCGGAGTGCAGAGCAGGAGCCGGGAGCGCATGTTTAGAACTGATTTATGGGCCCCAGAAGGCCACCCGGAGAAAGATCTCTGCGGCTTGTGAGGTCTTTTATTTATTTATTTTATTTTTTTATTTTTTTCCTGAATTACTTAGTATCTGATTTAGACAGTTAAAATCTTCAGCTTGGGATTTTTGCATCTAGATTGGGCACAGCTTTGAACCTCTCCTCCAATGCATATTTCATGATTAGGATCCTCAAGCCCCGAAAACTCCCTGGAAAAAAAAAATTCTGTACCTTGTGGTTTGCTTAATACACTGGAGGTAGATGAATTCAAGGAGCCACCCCTTAATCTAATAAGAAGTACTTTTAGAAACAACACTTAGAATAATTGAAAATGGCATTGGACAACAACCACAGAAGTACTAAAAGGAAAAAAAAGATTCGATTTTTAACTGTGGACTTTTTAAATGAAAATATTTTATTTTATTTATTTATTTATTTTTTTAAATTAAGTATTGCAATTCTCATTGCCTTTTTTTTTTTAAATTTTTATTTATTTATGATAGTCACAGAGAGAGAGAGAGGCAGAGACACAGGCAGAGGGAGAAGCAGGCTCCATGCACCGGGAGCCCGATGTGGGATTCGATCCCGGGTCTCCAGGATCATGCCCTGGGCCAAAGGCAGGCGCCAAACCGCTGCGCCACCCAGGGATCCCCTAAATGAAAATATTTTAGAAGGAATGAGTTTAAAGACTGTAATGAGGGGCGCCTGGGGGGGCTCAGCGGCTGAGCATCTCCCTGTGGCCCAGGCGTGACCCTGGGGTCCCGGGATCGAGTCCTGCATCAGGCTCTGGCAGGGAGCCTGCTTCTCCCTCTGCCTGTGTCTCTGCCCCTCTCTCTGGGTCTCTCAGGAATAAATACATAAATAAAGCCTCCAGCACCTTCCCAAGCACATGAGAGGCGGCCTCCTCTGGAGGCTCACTTGCCCAAAGCCTCTCCCCATTGCACTTTCTCTTTCAGGGTCATCTTTCTCCACGTCGCACGTCCTGCATGAGCTGCTACGTTTAACTGCTGGATTCTTACATTCACTGGGCTCCGTTTTGTGGTGAGATCTTTGCCCATTCCATTTTTTTTGTGTCAAATATGGCCACAGCCACTTCTTGCAGGATACATCCATGAAGGCAAGGGAAACAGAAGCAAAAATGAGCTATTGGGACTTCATCAGGATAAAAAGCTTCTGCACAGCAAACAGTCAACAAAACTAAAAGACAACCTATAGATGGGAGAAGATATTTGCAGATGATGTATCAGATACAGGGCTGGTATCCAAGATCTAGAAAGAACTTAGTAAACTCAACAGCAAGGAAACAAACAATCAGAAAGGGAGACAGAACCTGAGAGACTCCTAATTCTGGGAAACGAACTAGGGGAGGTGGAAGGGGAGGAGGGCGGGGGGTGGGGGTGAATGGGTGACGGGCACTGAGGGGGGCACTTGACGGGATGAGCACTGGGTGTTATTCTATATGTTGGCAAATTGAACACCAATAAAAAATAAATTTATTAAAAAAAAGGAAACAAACAATCCAATCATAAAATGGGCAAAAGCCATGAACAGACATTTCACCAAGAAGACCTAGACATGGACAACACGCACGTGAGAAAATGCCTTTCTTTCCCCTACAGGGCAGCTCCCCCTCATCCTTTGGAGTTCAATTCTGTTTTAGTCACACTAAGTCTGTCTCCTTTTGCTTGTCTCCCTCTGGGAGTCCCTAGGACATTGTGCGTCTGATTAGAAGTGTTTCTGGGATATATGCATACGTGCGTGTTTTCATGTTTTCAGGTTCACACGGTGATTGCCTGGTGTGTGGACACAGACCAAATATCATTTATCTTTAAAACCTTGGCACATTCATAGCCGTAGTGTCCGCAGCAGCTGACAGGTGGACAACCCGTGTCCGTCACAGATGCCTGGGTGAACAAGCAAAGCATGGTATATGCATTTAGCAGAACACTATTCAGCCCCAAAAGGGAGGGGCGTCCTGACACCTGGCACGAGATGGATGAATCGTGAGGACGTCACGCTCAGTGAAAGAACCCAGTCACCAGAGGGCAAACACTGCCTGATGCCGTTCATATGAGGCTCCTGGCCCAGGTAAATTCAGAGGCAGAAAGGACAATGGGGGTTGCCAGAGCTGGGGATGGGGGTTGGAGCGTCCGTGTTTAATGGGTGCCGAGCGTCGGGCTTGCAGGATGAAGTGTGTGGAGGTGGGGCTGATGGCAGCGCAGCGTCGTGCCCGTGCCCGCTGCCCCTGTACCCACACTTAGAAAAGGTTACGGTGTAAATTTTGCATTCTGCAGCTTTTACTAGGAGAAGCAAACCAACAGACCCTACGTGAGCGCCCCCAGAGCTGCCTGGCACGCTCCTTGGTGGCCGGGTCACAAGGAGCCTCCCCACTGGAGGGCGGGGAGGATAGTTTTATTAAAGGGAGTGCAAGTGCTCTGGTTTCCGTGGGCCTTTTGCAACATACCCGGTTATTTATTTGAGAGTTAGCTGTTGTCGGGAAGGCTTTCTCTGCTTTTATTTATTGTCTTTGGATGACTTCTTGGGGGGGGGGTATTTATTTTAGAGACAGCGGATGAATGAGCACACAGTGGGGTGGGGGCAGAGGGAGAGGATCTCAGGCACACTCCCTGCGGAACGCAGAGCTGGATGCGGGGCTTGAACCTATGACCCTGGGACCGTGGCCTGAGCCAAAATCAAGAGTCAGACGTTGACCCGGCCGAGCCAGCCAGGCGCTCCTGTCTTTGGGTAATTTTGGAAAGGACATTGCCCTGTGTCTTCTAATCCCACGGTCTGTCTTCGTGGAGATTCCTCACAGTGGGAGATAGGAGAGCTTGGCGCTCCCCTGAGCCCGGGGCTGCCTCTGCAGTGGGCGGCGCAAACAGGAGGTGCCCGCCCCTAGGAACTCAGAGAAGACGTCCCGCCTCCCGAGCCCACGGCGTTTTCGCGTGAGGCTCTCCCCTCACTGACCTACCTCTGAATTCTGCTGCGAAACCAAACACTGATTCTGGGGAATCTGAAAAATTTGACCACATGAAACAAAGTAAACAGTAGGACTGGATTTGAAGTATATATAATGCTGACATTAAAAAAAAAAAAAAAGGCAATTGTTAAAAAAACGAACAAACAAACCCGATTGTTAACAATGCTTTTCCAAAACTCAAGGACATGTCTAATGAAAATGTACGTCGAAATAAGTTGAAAGGGACACATTTCACTCCAGGGGTAATGGGATCAAGCACTGGGTTTAGGAGATTAGAGTGGAATTGAGTCATATTTTGTAAGGAATCTGGAAAAAGATACATTAGTGCTGAGAAGAAAGATAAAAATCGATAGTTGTCCCTCGTGCAGTTTAACAAATGAAGTCAGCCTGCGAGCACTAAGGAGACAGAATGCAAATTCCATTCGATGTGCTCCTGTGGGTTTCATTTTATTTATTTATTTATTTATTTATTTATTTATTTATTTATTTATTTATTTATTTATTTTTTCCGTGGGTTTTATTTTAAAGGAAACACAGAATCAAACTATCAAAGGTTTAAATCTCTGATTGACATGAGCCATTATCACAAAATAGAAATGTCAGTGACACTGATCCATAGAATTGGGATATTTTTATTAAAAATATTTCTGAAAAACCAAAACATCAATTTCTAGAGATTTACCATCAGCCTCTCTTGCATGTAACTTTGGGCCTCGGTGCGCGTGGACGGCCCGCTGCGTGGTGCTGAGTCTTCAGAGCCCATCTCCCGAGGGTGCGTCCTGCAGGAGCAGAGGAGCGTCAGCCGCCACCTGCCCCAAAGCATCACCTGGAAACTCAGGACTATTTTATGAGAAATTCAAGTGATTCCTTCAAGCAGGAGACACTGAGCTTATGGAATTAGTTTACAGATGGCCTCTGGCTCTTCGAAGAATGCTGCACCGTGTAGTGAAGTCTAACCTGACTGGACGTTCCTAAAAGTTCCTGAAGCCCCGGGTCACTGGGAAGGTCATTGGGAAGTTCTTCTCACCCAGGCACCGCCCCATCCAAGCTTTAACATCTCTTTGGAAGCTTTTATTTTGAAATCTGTGATTAAAAATTTTATTTTGGGGGCACCTGGGTGGCTCAGTACTTGAGCATCCACCTTCGGCCCAGGGGGTCATCCTGGAGTCCCCGGATCGAGTCCTACGTTGGGCTCCCTGCCTGGAGCCTGCTCCTCCCTCTGCCGGTGTCTCTGCCTCTCTCTCTGTGTCTCTCATGAATAAATAAATAAAATCTTTAAATAATTTATTTTTACTGGAGCACCTGGGTGGCTTAGTCGGCTAAGCATTTGACTCGATTTCAGCTCAGGTCACAATCTCAGGGCCGTGAGGTCAAGCCCTATGTCAGGCTCCATGCTCAGCGCTGAGTCTGTTTGAGATTCTCTCCCTCTGCTCCTTCCCATCATAAATAAATCTCTCCCTAAAATAAATAAATAAATCTTTAAAAAAATAAAATTTTATTTCTATGAAATACACCTTAGAATCTCTTTCCTGTCGGTTTATTCAATACAGTGATTGTTTTACGATGTAGAACTCCAAGCATTTTTTAAAACATTTCTATGTTCCTAGAGACCATCCAGAACCACCTCGGGTTTTTCCGAGACATAAAACTCTTCTTACGCCTAACGTTTATGTTTTCATTTGGTTTCCCAAATTCCTCAGTTTCTTTGAAATTCTTAAGATGATCTTTACTTCCTGGTAGAGGCTGCTTGACTGAGATTCAAGGACACGTTTTCAGAACCCAAACAGTGTATTCTACAAAACCACTGTATTAGCAACTACTTGTTTGTGATAGTATGTAAACGAATTTTGTATTTCACCCTTGCGATCTTTCTCAACATGGTTTTTATGAAATGAGAAGATTAAAGGTACCCTTAAGCCATCTAGTTGAAAGCTGGTAGAGGCAGCAAGGCCACTGAAACTCACCATCGTTGAGTATCTCATTATTTTATTTATTTATTTATTTATTTATTTATTTATTTATTTGAGTATCTCATTTTTAAGTTTTGACATTATCTGGGGAACATAGCTAATACGATGCCTTTCAACCTGCCTCAGCATCGCTAATGCCTTGATTTCACTGCTGTCTTCTACCTTTGGGCAGATTACCTTGGTCTAGGAAGTCTTACCATGTGTGGTTATACAAAGCTTGCTTTCTTTCTTTCTTTCTTTCTTTCTTTCTTTCTTTCTTTTTTTCTTCTTTCTTTCTTTCTTTCTTTCTTTCTTTCTTTCTTTCTTTCTTCTTTCTTTCTTTTTATGAGACAACTGAAATAATTACCATTTTTTCTCCTGCCATGTCAGGGTTTCCACCATTCGCTTTTGAACTCCTTAAAAAACACATTATCTTATTTGTCTTATCTGCACATCACGATGATAGATGTATTCGTTGAGTGAGCTAATGAGAATGCGAGTTTAGGTACCAAAGTTGGATTTGGGATCTTTTATTTTTTTTACTTAGCAATAGAAAGTGTCATATGGGGACGCTCTAATAAGAAAACAAGAATGGTAGAAATTCACCTTAAGATTCAGCTTGTCCAGAGTTTATGTCCATTACAAACATGCCTGGTTTATGGACTGAAATGCCAGAGTGGCAATGCGGTTGGTCAGGGAATCCTGTCCCAGTGACTCACAGGCTGTCTTACGCTTGTGAGCAATCGAGGCACGCAAAGAGAGTTGACCTAGAGTTCTGGTTCTGAGAGGGGACAGAGTAATACGAGAAACGGGAACAAACAGGGGAACACACTAACTTCAACATCAACAGCAATGAGGAAATGTCCCTTGAAATGAAAGGAAAATGGCATAAAATTACAAATAACACAGCTGCATGTTGTATTTTATTTGAAGTCACTCAGGCCACATGGGGGTTCAGAAGAGATTACCACGCAGAGGCGTCATGTCAGACTTCATGAAATCCGTGGACAGATGACCTTCGCGACACTCCTCTAATAGAAGCCCATGTAACAGGCCCACAAATCTGTTGCAATGTCTGGGAAAATCTGCTTCTTATGAAAGTTGTTTTAGACTAGGAATGATTACGCTATTTTATGCTACATTAAATTGTGAGATTCCCTAAAGCAAAGTTTTCAAGATACTAAAGTGTCTCATTGTTAGTTTTTTTTTTTAATATGAAGGAAATTTTGCTGTATTGGAAAACAGCAAAAATAAAAATTTCAAGTATCTTTATTTTCATGGTGATTTAAAAGAAAAATAATGTGAACGATATCCATGTGTATTTCTTTATCCAACTGATATTATAATCATTTGAGACATACACACCGTAATTTGCGTGAAAAAAGCACAAAGATGAAGAAAAAAAAGTGACTTCTGATAACTTGATAGAAGATTGTATTATCTGAAAACTGTTTTCTTAATTTTCAAGTGTACGTTTATTTCACTTTTCCATTAGGTGGCACTGTGACTATATTGATGGAAGGAGCAGTTCCTTCCTTTCATAGTGAATGTAAATTTTTTTCCTAATTCTGACTTTATTTCACCAGCTGTTAAAAGCCTGTTATATAAGGGGTTCCAGCCACAGAAGTAGATGGCAGTCTTAAGTCTGAGGCTCATGATCCGAAGGTCAGGAATCCTAGAAACACTGGGAATGGACTGTGCTGGGTCACTGCTGCCTCCAGATGTCTGAGAGGATCAGACTCTGCTCTGGAGAAGATATTCCCGGAGCGAGCACACCAAGAAAGGTGGTCAGACGGGAGATAGGGCTTTACTGGGCTCCCGGAGGAGGATGCAGGGCTTTGTTCTCTAGAACACGCACAGGCAGATGCACCTGCCACCCACTGACAGTTTGGTCTGCTGGGTGGGACGCATTCGGGGAGCGGATTGCAGGTCCCTGTGGCTCTGCTGGCCAGTGGAGGTGGGGCGCTCAGGGCCCTGTGAACGGCGCTTCTGCGGAAAGAGCCACGACCCCTGAGGACCAGCCGGTAGCCTGTGCAGCAGGGCCCAAGCCCTACCAGGACACCCCCACAGGGCTGGGAACCTCCTTCCTCCAAAGCATCTCGTGAGACAGAACAGCAGGTCGGAGAGACTGAAGTCACCGGAGACACACTTTCACACAGAAGCACACGGTGCTCGAGGGCACGGACCACACATCTCAAAAACATGGGAGTCCTCCCCACACGGACACAACGTGACTCTGTGAGGTGGTAAAAGTGTGACTTTGCTTGATGGTGGTGATCATTCCACGATGAATACGTATATTAAATCATCATCTTGTTGCTCACATTACAAAAACAAACCAATATCATGATCTTAAACCGGAATATGTGCACGGTTTTTGTCAATCGAATCTCAGTGAAGTTGGAAATAGTTTAAGAAAGTAATAGAGCATCTGCTTTGCCTTGTTATGGATGGAATCTTGGTAAGAACATGATTAACGTACCCTATTACATGTGATTTTGGGTATAGAAAAAGTGTTATTTTGATGATAGAGGCAAATTTATAAAATAGCCAAATTAAAGATAGGAACTTGGATTTCAGATCATCATAAATACCACTTATAAAGCCTCAAATGCCTGAAACGTATTTTTAATAATGGTTCCCATTTTTGTGCAGATGAAATGATTTTTTGATTAGATGTCTTTTTGGCACTTATTTAAATTATCTTAAGCATGGGGTTAAATATATGTTTTATAATAGGAAACTTATTAAAATAGTTTCTGATAGTGCTCAGGTCTGGGAAAAAAAAAACACAAAAAGAACACAGTTTAAGTCTTTAGTAGATGCAAATACTAAAAATAGTTTTGCATTCCTCCTAGCCACGGTCACTTGAAAGCCCAAGTGTCATATACACTGGCTGCCCCCAGCGCCCTTCAGGGATCGCTTGACCTCTTTGGACCATGACGTGGCACGGATGCTCAGCATGGAGGAAGGCCACCTCTGGCTGCCTCTGAGTTCATTGCTTTCCAGCTGTGTTGTCCACAACCCAGTGAACACATGCTGAGGTCATAAGAACCCGGGGAACAAGTTAAGAATGGGTGAAACCAAAAAGCTCCATTGGATCCAGAGCTGTTTTAGGAATTGTGCATGACTTTCTCCATAGGCATAGAATGAGTGGATTCTGGGTCTCTCTAGGAGAGAGGGGTCAACACATGCCCATCGTGTCCGGCGGACGCCTCATCGTAAAGTCAGCAGCCACCAGGCAGATACAGACCCTCGTTCTCCACATGGACGTCTTCATGGCCTTGGGTTTGGGCCACATGACGCTCATGCACAGCCCTAGCTGTTCACCTTTCCGGTGAGCTGTTCCTAAGCTCACCATACACACGTATTCCTGAGATGCGGGGGGTATACAGATGGACGGGGAGCTCCTGGACCTTTCCTTCTGGGTCATGTAGTAGCTAAAAGAGCATAGAACTGCAGGACCCGGCACCCACCTCCAGAGACAATGACTAGAATCCAGATTTTCATGGGACCTCCCGGCCATTGCCGGCCACGTTGCAGGTGGAGAAGCACCGTCCTGTGCACATCGCCGGGGAAGTCAGCGCCGTCCCAACTAATCACACAGACCCTGACCCTCCCGTCCGCCCGTGATCCGCAAGCCTTCTTTGCTTCTTTCTGCTGCTGGCCGCGGCCCCCTTTGCTGCCCCTTCGCTATCCAGCCAGAGTCGGATGAGGTGGAGGAAGCGCATGAGATGCACTTGGACTGACTTATTTTACGATTTCCTTGGATGCTCTTGAGAAGAGCTTGATGAGTGGAACGCTGGGCCTGAGTGGGGGGCCCTGGGGGGTGGGCTGCGGAGCTCCCAGTGTGGGTCTGGCGTCATTAGTGCTGCTGATTGGCTCTGCAGACACAAGTCCAGCAGCTTCGGAGTGTGGGAAGCGCCCCTAACCGCACCGTTAATGATCGGAAAAACAAGCTGTTTGCTTTTTCATTTGTCTTTTCTCCAACAAATCAGATAAATACTTTTGTTGTGACTGCTTCTGTAGAGTTAGCTTTGGACTGAGCCCTTGGGATCAGCCATTGCCCCCAAACAGTAGTATTTCTGAAAGTCTCGAAAAATCTCTTTAATTAGGGAATTTAAATGAGAGCCTTGTCACGCATTTTCTTTTCCTCCTTCCGCACTCATCCCTATTAGTGTGGGAAAAATGGAAAGGATTCTCAAAAGTAGTGCAGGAGAAAATCTTGTAAGTGATGTATCTTCACGTTGGGAGGGGAGAGAAGGGCGAGGGTGAGGCAGCGACCCGTCTCCATCACTGCAGCTCGGGGCCAGTGGGGCGGCTCAGGGGTGCAATCCGCCTGTGGACACGAGGCCATGTGGACGTGTATCTCCTGCTCTGGCTCCACTCTCTGACCCCCAGCCTCGCTCCCTGGGGCTCTGGCGTCTTGTTCTGTCTTTAATTGTGCTGCTCAGACTCCTCACTTTGCTCCCCCTCCTTGTACCCTTGGACACCTTCCCCTGTGGCCCCAGACTTGACATTACTGGAACCCATGAAGTAGATGGTCCAGCTTGAGTCTCCTGGCAGACGCGGATGAAACCATGACAGGTCAGTGAGGATGGTGATCAACACATATAAGCTCAAACGAGTACAATTTAGGAAAGGGAGTCTCCCAGGTGGAGATGGGAGTCTACACGTTCAGACTTGAGTCCCATACCTGCTTTCCCCCATCCTACAACCTAGAAACAAACAAACAAACCCTCTATCTACAGCAGGATAACAGAAAGGGTGACCCCTATTTTTTAAAGATAATAATCTATCTCTTTACTCTTTTTATTTTTCTCTAAATTTGGGTCCAGGAAAAAAAAATATATACGTTGGGTAAGGTCTTTTGAAAACAGGATATTTTCTCTGTGTCTTGTCACCCACGTCTCCTCAAACATCCCTGTATTGTCTAAACTTGTGATGCCTTGCACTCAGTCTGCAACAATATTGAAGACACTGCTCTGTGTGCAAAGTCATATGTCTTTAACATAAAGAAGATAAACAGTCTTTTGTGATGCCTTTCTGGATCTCAAAAGTGCCCATTATTTGGACTATTTTGATGCCATTATCTGCTACACAATGCAGAAGCACCTTTATAAACAAAATTCAGCTCCTGGAGACATATAATTCCTTATTTTCACACCTCTCTTTGTTAGCTACATTATATCTGATAGCAGATTCATCTTCTGGCCCTTTGTTCAAAGAGCAATGAAGAACATCCTACTCCCCGTGATAATAATGGTAATTATCAGTTATGCAGAGCTTTGCATCACCAAAGCCTTTACAGCCATCAATTAGCTAATTCAGACAACATCCCCAGGAGAGGACCACCTTTCTCCTCTTGATAATATTATAATGCTCAACCATTATGTGCTGAACTTTGACTCTGCTGTGAGAAGAACTGGTTTGATGGTTGAATTTAAATGCTGGTCTAATTTTTATCCATCCTAGTGGATGTGGCCATGAGGACATCTTCTAAATTAAACAAAACAGAGAAATCCACATTTCTCAGTGATCTTTATACATTTCTGTGCCTCCACAATCAAATGAATCAATCTTATTTTTTCCCCACATGAGTGCATGGTGTGTGCAACACATTTCCACATTGAAGCAGAGATCCCACCAACCTTTCCAGGGTGCCTGCTATGAGCCCCAGTAGAAATGCACAGCACAAATGCAAATCTTTGAGAATCCATGAATACAAATCTGAGAAATGCAATCCTGCTCTCTAGAAATGCACATTCCTGTTTGGAGGGACAAACATACAGACCAAACTTTCCATAGAACCGTTACGTAAAGAGTGGGCACTTAGAGGACTAAGTCATTACCTTGTTCTAAGAGCATTTGTCGTAGAGTCACATGACACCAAGAACACGGCCCTTGGAAGAAGTTAGAGGTGAGTGCTGTGAGCCGGGACATACAATAGTGTATGGAGAGTAAATCTATAAACTCGATGGATTTCTCCTCTTTTCTCTTCTTTTCTTTTCTTTTCCCTCTCCTCTTTTCTTTTCTTTTTTTGGATTTATTTTCTTTTCAACTCTAATAGTTGTTCTATGATGTAATGACCAATCATTCACTGTGTCGGCTACTAGATAGTTTTTACTCACTTAAAAATAATTTTCTCGTGTGTTAGAGTTTGAGGGAATCAATAAAACTCTTTTTTTGTGTGTGCCTACTGCCTATAATGAGGGAAGTGCAGACATATTCTCAAAGCGACCCAGGATCTTTTGATTTTTATAAGGAACAATTGCCATCAGCTGACAATCCTGGGGACTGAACTGGGAAGAGATTTCCCAGAGACATAGAACGGTAGATCTAAAAATGATCTATCCTGGAATCCCTTGGGTTGATTTATTCTAGTGTGTTTATGATATAAGAGAATGACTCGAGAGCAAAAATGCTTGGTAACGTAATCCAGACCTCATGAGCTGTCAGCGACAGGAAGAGGAGTGAAATCCACACTTCTGGCCTTCTGGCATTTTTTCTCTCATATCTGGAAATTAACTCACTGTGTTTCAGATGTTCCATAGGATTTAGAGAAAGAAGCTGGGAATTCAGGGTTAGGCAAGCTTGGTTTGAACTCTGGCTTCTCTAACTGTAGGATGAAGTTGAAAAGAGAGTTAGTGATTGCATTTTAGCTGATTTTCATAAGCAGAGTTCAATACAAGCATCATGAGACGGCAGAGGCAGCACCTGCTAAGATAGTGTGAAACTGCTTTCATGTTCCCATCACGAAACAGAAGAGAAGACACTGGGGTCAAAGGGGCTAAAATTAGTATTTATTTGGAAAAAAGTTGTCAGTTCTCAAAGAAGAAGACCCATCACCTCTGCACCAGATGGAGAATTTCAGAATCTCTTAGAGACCATCCTCCTTCTGACATTTAGAGATTGCTTCAAATTTGTGACTGGAGATGTTTTCATCCCGAGCCAACTAGTTCCTGAAGCAGTATGAGGAGGGGTGTTTAAAGAGGGGGGCAGTTGTCCTGCCATCAACAGTGGGACAAGGATGCAGCTGGCTTCCCAACGTCAAGTGCACCATCTTGAAATATCCTCTCCCGCAGAGCCTCCTTCCTCGGATAAGGGATGTAAGTATGGAGACGCTACAGGTGTATCATCGTATATAGCAGGTGAGAATGCAAAGCTGGCCTCGTGGCCCTACACATGTGATCTTCTTGGGGGGCCCTCCAAAGAACCCATGCAAGCCCACCCAAAACCATATTGCAAATGTGCTGATTAGACAAGACTTTTTCTTCTCATGCTCTTTTGCCCTCAATGTGCCTCCCTCCAGTGAATAAGTTGGAGAGGTAGAGCAAGAACATGGTGAGGAGATCTAAGATTGGGCTGATTTGAGGGAGGTCAGAGGTTTTCAGTGGGATGAAAGATTGGAATTTTGAGATTAATTTGAACTGGCCGCTTTACTGCTTGAGGGAGGCCTGGGAAAGTATGAATTCTTTTCAAGGCTCCTTCCCCGAGGGAAGAAGGGCAGGTTAAGGGAAGAAGGAATCCATACAGTAAATTCAAAGGGAAGTATTGAGAAAGAGTAAAGTTAAGTTCTGTTTCACCTCTTGAGTTCAGCTGATTATTAATTACACAACTTGAACAAGTTATGAAAGAGTTACCACGATGTCTCTTTTATCTCACCTTTCATTTTTGTGTGAGGATACAATAAAGTGAGGATCTGCAAACTACCCAACTCGAAGCTTGTTCCCAGGAAGATAGAAGAGAAAAATAAAGACTTCTTGTACTCTTCACTATTTACCACATATATATAAACAGGACTGGAAGAAATAGAAGGCATGTGCTCAACGTCAAGGGTTTTGTTTCTTCAAGGAGATAAAACATACACAAAATATAAATAGAAATGTAACATAGCAGGAATGCCAAAATATGGGAACAAGAAGCAAAAAAAAAAATATTTGTATTTCTCTTGTTTCAATGAGTTAAGAACTTGGGGAGTGGGGGTGGGAACTCCCAGTATAGAGCAATTAAATTCTGGATAAGAAATACCCTGAGAAATTGATGATTTTATGAGAAATAAGAGAGTTTTCAAAGGATTCCACTCTTAAAAGAGAAAGAGAGAGGATGAATAAATGACTATACCTGGTTATCTGGACCAAGGCTGGGAATTTGAGTAGTGCCAGACTAGAGGGGTGAAATGTTATAATAACAACTGTCTAGAGCATGTCCAGATTCCAGGGTTGGCATATTTGGATAAAAATAAAATCCCAGGGGGTCACCTGGGTGGCTCAGTAGTTGAGAGTCTGCCTTTGGCTCAGGTCCTGATCCCAGGGTCTGGGGATCGAGCCCCACATCGAGCCCCACATCTGCCTGCTTCTCCCTCTGCCTGTGTCTCTGCCTCTCTCTGTGTGTATCTTATGAATAAATAAATAAAATCTTTAAAAAATAAAAACCAAGGGGTTTCAAGGAATTTCTAAAGGATCTACTTCAATAAACAGAAGGAAAATGATTCCAGAAGTTCTGAGTGAAATTCAAGAAAAATAGAAAGTAGAGTGGCCATTATCGATGGAAATCCAAGCTTTGTAAAATAGAATAGTAATGTTTTTTACTAATTTATGGATTATCTAGAAAAAATGATGATATAGTATGTTGGACTGCAAAGCATCTAAGTAGGGAGGTAGATAAGCTAAGACATTCTTAGATTCTTCTGTTGTTAGAGTGGGGTGTTAGGTGTTTTCAGTTTTATATTCATATTTTATCTTGGAAAGATCACAAGGCAATCATTTATAGAGTAGAATTAGAGTCAAATGGGTAGAGGTTGGACTAAACAAAGAAAGTTGGTCTAGCTGTATATTGAATTCTATACAAGATAGACTTTCAAGCCAAATACATCTTTAGGACAGACAGGAAGGGAAAGAGCTGTTTATGAGTCACACTTTATAATATACTCATGTTCTTTACAAAGGATGTGACATCTCCTAAGATGGAACAGATACAAAATGGAAGCACATATTTTTAAAAAATGGTTTTAAGCAACTACAACCATCACATATTATTATCAATCTTATTAGGTCAATGAGAAGTCATATACCCTGCTGATAGAGTAATTTCTATCACAGGCCTGGGAAATAACCTGATTTTATGTAGTAAAGTGGCTATCAGAAATAGCCAAAAATACAGAAATAATTCAAGTGCCTATTAATGGAAAAATGGATAAATAAATTATAGCGCATTCATAGAGTAGAGCAATGAAAAAAAAGATACACAGCAAATACCAAAATATGAGTACATCTTAGAAAAATAGCATTGAGTAAAAAACCATGCCCACAAAAATGTGATACATTATGATCCAATTCTTACAAAGTTCATACCCAGTAAAATTAATACATTTTAGGTACGGACTAAGTATGTTGAAACTAATTTTTTAAAGGTAATGTAATGGTGAATATAAAATCCTGGAGAGTAGTTATCTTGAAGAGGGAAGAAGGTAGGGGAACAAAGGTATATGCAAATTTTTGGTAGGAATATATTTTTGGTTAGGTGGATTCTCCTTATAGTGTTCATTAAACTGCTATGCTCTGTATGTGTTGCATGTGTTTTAAGCATCAAATTATATTTTAAAAGATCATAAAGGGATGCGAATAGATCTTCCTTTAAAGAAGACATACACGTGGCTAGTGAGTACATGGAAAGATGGTCAACAGCATTGACCATCAGGAAATTGCATTCAGAACCACAGTGAGATAACACTAGTTATCTAGATAACACTAGATAACATCCACTAAGAAGACTGAAATGAAAAAATACGGTTATTGACAAGAATGTGAGTAACTGGGGTACTCATCCACTGTTGGGAATACAGGATGCGGGAGGGCAGATAAATGTATTTAATGACACATCACATGTAGGTGGTGCAGCCACTTCAGAAAATACAAGTGGTTGGGACCCCTGGGTGGCTCCATGGTTGAGCGTCTGCCTTAGACTCAGGTCATGACCCCGGGGTCCTGGGATCGAGTTCCATGTCGGGCTCCCTGCATGGAGCCTGCTTCTCCCTCTGCCTGGGTCTCTCTGTGTCTCTCATGGATAAGTAAATAAAATCTTAAAAAAAAAAAAGAAAATACAAATGGTTAAACATGGAATTACTCCTGAGTATACAGCCAGGAAGAGTAAGAATATATCCACACAAAGCTCATACATAAATGTCCATAAACAGCATTATTCCTAAGAGCCAATAAGTGGAAACAATCTGACCATCCATTGGCTGCTGAATACATAAAGAAGATGTGGTGTGTCCATGCAGGGCAACGGTAAAAAGAAACACATGCTCCACTATGGATGAACCCTGAAAACATTATGCAAAGTGAAAGAATCCAGGCACAAAGGACCATATCATGCATGATTTCCATTTATATCAAATATCCAGAACAGGCAAATCCATTGAGGCAGAAAGTAAATCGGTGCTTGTCTAGGGCTTGGAGGGATGCAGAGATGGGGAGTGAAAACTTGGGGGTACAGGGCTCCCTTCAAGGATGATGCAAATGTCTTAAAGCTGATTGTGGGGATCGATTAATAACTGTGAATATATAAGCATTCAGTTGTACACATTAAATGGGTAGATTGGATGAGGCGTAAATTGTTTTCTCAGTTAACATTCTTAAAAACTATAGAACACTTCTGAAAGAAATTGAGGAAGACACAAAGAGATGGAAAAATATTCCATGCTCATGGATTGGAAGAATTAATATTGTGAAAATGTCAATGTTACCCAGGGCAATGTACACGTTCAGTGCAATCCCTATCAAAATACCATGGACTTTCTTCAGAGAATTGGAACAAATCATCTTAAGATTTGTGTGGAATCAGAAAAGACCCCGAATAGCCAGGGGAATATTGAAAAAGAAAACCATATCTGGGGGCATCACAATGCCAGATTTCAGGTTGTCCTACAAAGCTGTGGTCATCAAGACACTGTGGTCCTGGCACAAAAACAGACACATAGATCAATGGAACAGAATAGAGAACCCAGAAGTGGACCCTGAGCTTTATGGTCAACTAATATTCGATAAAGGAGCAAAGATGATCCATTGGAAGAAAGACAGTCTCTTCAATAAATGGTGCTGGGAAAATTGGACATCCACATGCAGAAGAATGAAACTAGACCATGTGTCTAGTGCACAAGACACAAAGATAAACTCAAAATGGATGAAAGATCTAAATGTGAGACAAGATTCCATCAAAATCCTAGAGGAGAACACAGGCAACACCCTTTGAACTTGGCCACAGTAACTTCTTGCAAGATACATCCATGAAGGCAACAGAAACAAAAGCAAAAATGAACTATTGGGACTTCATCAAGATAAGAAGCTTCTGCACAGCAAAGGATACAGTCAACAAAACTCAAAGACAACCTACAGAATGGGAGAAGATATTTGCAAATGACGTATCAGATAAAGGGCTAGTTTCCAAGATCTATAAAGAACTTATTAAACTCAACACCCAGGAAACAAACAATCCAATCATGAAATGGGCAAAAGACATGAAGAGAAATCTCACAGAGGAAGACAGAGACATGGCCAACACGCACATGAGAAAATGCTCTGCGTCACTTGCCATCAGGGAAATACAAATCAAAACCACAATGAGATACCACCTCACACCAGTGAGAATGGGGAACATTAACAAGGCAGGAAACAACAAATGTTGGAGAGGATGCGGAGAAAAGGGAACCCTCCCGCACTGTTGGTGGGAATGTGACCTGGTGCAGCCACTCTGGAAAACTGTGTGGAGGTTCCTCAAACAGTTAAAAATAGACCTGCCCTATGACCCAGCAATTGCACTGTTGGGGATTTACCCCAAAGATACAAATGCAGGGAAACGCCGGGACACCTGCACCCCGATGTTTACAGCAGCAATGTCCACAATAGCCACACTGTGGAAGGAGCCTCGGTGTCCATCGACAGATGACGGATAGAAAAGCTGTGGTCTCTGTATACAATGGAATATTCCTCAGCCACTAGAAACGACAAATACCCCCCATTTGCTTCAACGTGGATGGAACTGCAGGGTATGATGCTGAGTGAAGTAAGTCAATCGGAGAAGGACAAACATTATATGGCCTCATTCATTTGGGGAACATAAAGAATAGTGAAAGGGAATAAAGGGGAAAGGAGAAAAAATGAGTGGGAAATATCAGAAAGGGAGACAGAACATGAGAGACTCCTGACTCTGGGAAACGAACTAGGGGTGGTGGAAGGGGAGGAGAGCGGGGGGTGGGGGTGACTGGGTGACGGGCACTGAGGGGGGCACTTGACGGGATGAGCACTGGGTGTTATTCTGTATGTTGGCAAATCGAACACCAATAAAAAACAAATTAAAAAAAAAACAAAAAAAATTTCTTGTTACCCAACAAGGAGAGGTCCAGGGAAGATGACTTACCTGAGGGGAGTCATTTCAGGGGAGAAGGAGATACTTGTGGGCTTAGGTTCTGGGAGAAGTCTTCACTGAAACAGAGAATCTTTAGCAGTACATGGAAATAAGCCCCAAGAGTTATCTTGGGGGGTTCAGTACTAAGGCTCTTCAAGGAACCTTGATAAGTAGGAAACAAGGCTGCTGCAAGCATAAGAGATTTATAGGTCTGAAGGGAATGTTAATTCTGTTGTGAGTATAATTTGTGAGAATCGTCTAATTTTCAATTACAGCTTCTCTTCTATTTAGAGTAAAATACAGTGTTATTTCATTCTCAAAATGTAGCTACTTTAAAGAATAATAGCTCTATAGAATATTTAATGGCTCTTGGACGGTAAGCGTCTTATTGTTTTGCCTACACTAATTTCCAGGTAGAATTTAGACCACCAAATGCTAGAATGTGTAACCATCCAAAGAGACAGAAGGAATTTAATGCAAAATTCCATATGGAGAAGTCTGAATATGATCCAATTCTGTACTGACAAAAAGTTGTCATAGAGCCAGGTTCTTATTATAATAATACTGGAGCAGAAGACGATACAGCATATTCTGGGGCTGAGTGTGTGACAACTGTGCTTTCCATAAATCTTCTACTTTATTGGATGTGTTTTGAGAATTTAGAAATAAGCACTCCTCCTATATCCTGCAAGTGGTACGGATGAACTTGCAAGGCTGACTATCTGAAAAACAACTTTCTACTAGTTCCTGTCTTCTTATTAACTCATGATGGAGAAATAATGTGCTAGTGCATCTTTAAAAAGTTTGGACCATATGGGGTCATTTTCTTTCCTTTTCTTTTTTAAAGATTTTATTGATTTATTTTTATTTTATTTTATTTTTTTGTATTATTTTTTTAGATTTTATTTATTTATTCATGAAAGACACACACACACACACAGAGGCAGAGACACAGGCAGAGGGAGAAGCAGGCTCCATGCAGGGAGCCCAAGGTGGGACTCGATCCCGGGTCTCCAGGATCACGCCCTGGGCTGAAGGCAGGTGCTAAACCACTGAGCCACCCAGGGATCCCCTGTTGATTTATTTTTAAAGTGAGCTCTACACCCAACAGGGGGCTCGAACTCAGAACCCCAAGATTAAGAGACACAGGCTCCACCAACTGGGAGATTTTCTTATGCAACACTCGGGAGTCAGGGTTCTCCCGAGAAGCGGAAGCAAGAAGAGATAGATGATGATGGGTAATCAGACAGATAGCTGATGGAGAGGCTGATAGATACGAGGATATTGATCATAGGAATTGGCTCATGTGATTGATTATAGGGGTGAAGAAGCCCCCAGATTGTGGTGTGATCCAGTCTCCATCCTAAAGTCTGAGAACCCGGGGAATGAAGGCAGGAGAAGGTGAGTGGATTAGCTCAAGTGGAGAGAGACCTCGCCCTTCCCTGCCTCTTTGCTCTGCTTAGTCCCTTGGGGGGATCAGAAGAGTCCACCTGAGGTGCTGAGCAGGGGCTTCTCCCGGGTCTCCTCATCCAAATGCTAGTCTCTTCCGGAGACACCCTCACTGACCCTGTGGGTGTCCCACACCTGTCCTTACCCAACACCTTCTGCTAACCACCCATCCGCTTTGTCTCTCCTTGATGCCCGTGAGGACCGTCATACGGCATGTGGCCTTCTCTCCACCATCTTTGCTCAGCAAAGTGCCTCTTTCATTCATTCACGTCACCTCAGGTCCCTTACATCATTCATTTTTATTGCTGACTAATACTCTGTTATCCGAATACATGATAACTTGTGTCTATAGCCTCCCGTTGGTGGATACTTAGATTTTCACGTTCTGGGCTATTCTGAACAATGCTGCTATAAATGTTTGCATTAAGCCTTGCTGTAGGAATGCTTTTCCAGGTCTCTTGGGTGCGTAGTTGTTGACCTGTACGGTCAGTCTACGTTTATACAATGTAGGGAATCGCCAAACTATCTAAAAAGTGGCTGTGCTATTTGTCATTTCCACCAGAAATGTAGAAAATTCTGGTTGTTCTAAATTCTTGCCAAACCTTAATATAATTTTTTTAAAGCTTTTCTGGCAATTGTGTGTGTTATTTATCTATTTGCAGTTATAATTTCTGAATTTTTTAATTTAAAAAGAAAGAAATATGTAAGATGGTGAAATCTCAAGATTTATTCTCTTCTTTGGACACGACCTTTTATCTTAGCAATATTTTACTGGATTTTGGGGTATTTTCAGCCTGATTTCTTTCAATATAAATAGGATGAATCACTTCAAATCCCTTAAGAGGTAAATTTTGATAATCACATTTAACTTAGAGTGAATTGTAAAGTATTTCATTAAATACTGTGTCTGATTAGTCTCCATTTTTTTTTACAAACTTTTATTTATAGATATTTTTAGAAACAGTTGAATCTTATAAAATGTGGTACTTATCCCACTGAAAGTTCAAGAATAATGGCAAATATATTTTATATTTTAGGTAGAGAACTTTCCTTGTTCATTCAGAGCTTTTTCTTTGAATGGTGATGTGGAAGATAAATAATGATTTAAAAGCATATTTATTTTTTTGGCAAAAATGGGAAATGTTCAAGGAAGAGAGCTTTGACATATTCAAGTCATTTGATAAAGGTCATCTTTCTTCATGACTTTCCAGATCAGAACGGATTAGTCCTCACTTTGAAAACACGTGTCAGGTGCTAAAATAAGGGTCTTAAAATAGCGCAATATTGTATTTTATGATTTTAAAAGCAAAGACAATAATTGAAACTTTGAAAAAATATTTGGTTGCTACAACGTGCAAGTAAGAAATTCCACTTCCTGCCATGACGGAGTGCTTGTGGCAGACCAGCAATCATCTTGCTGAGACTAATCAAAAAGCAAGGTAAGTATTGTTTTAAATATTTTATTTATTTGTTTGGGGGGCAGAAGGGCAGAGGGAAAAGCCGACTCAATCCCAGGACCCTGAGATCATGGGCTGAAGGCAGATGCTGAACTGACTGAGCCACTCAGGTGCCCCCAAACAAGATAAATCAAAAAAACAAAAACAAAAATAAAAACAATGTTTGAAGATAATCAGAGAATTTTCGAGCAAACAGGGTCCACGTGGCCAACGTTTCACAGACAACAGACCCCAAACGTGAGCCACCTCGGGGAAGATGCTACTCCCCAGAGATATTTGCCAGTTCTCACCTTGGGACAAAGTCTGGAGAGATTGGGAAAAATGCCTTGTAGAGTGTGTCTGCTCTGGTCAGAGGAACTCAAAGAGTTTTTGTCATGCTTGCTGGGTCGAAGAATTAGCAGTTGGAGATCTAAAGGCTGGGATCTGGTGAGAAGGGAAGGTAAGAAAACTGACCCTAAAATTCTGACAATTTTCCTACTAAGAAAATGTTCCAGATCCTGATGCAGCACAATGTAGAAGCTCTACAAACCCAAGTCAGCAGGCGCAAAGGCAATCACTATAGACTCACTGCAATCAAATTGCTGAAACTCAGAGAAAATCCTGTATGCTGCCAGACGAAAAGGTGCATTTCTTGAAACACAACAAACAAACAAACGACAGCAGTAATATTTCCAGCTGACTTTTCAACCGGGACGACAGACACAAGAATAACTAGAATGACGTCTTTATAATGTTGAAAGGAAGCAAGCATCACATAGACTTCTGTATCCCCGTGCAATCTCCAAAATGAAAGCAAAATAAAGAGTGTTCAGGCAGAAGAGGGGAAAAAAAAGAAAGAAAGCTAAAGACATTCCTCAACAGAACGGCAGTTATAGAATTACTGGAAGGAGTTCTTCTGGCAGAAAGAAAATAAGATTGATGCATAAGGGGTGTAACTTTCCAACGAGTAGTAAATAAGCCGCAGCGATCTAACACGCGGCGTAATGAATGTGGACAACGATATCGTGCTATAATTATGTGACGTGATAAATATCGCTGCGGGGGGAATCATATTGCATCGAAGGAATGTATCAAAGCAGCACATTGTACATTTTAAATTTACTCAGTGTTGATGTCAAGTAGGTTCAATAAAAAAAAAAAAGGAAGAAAATGACCCCAGATGGAACGTGAACGTTCAGAAAATAATGAAGGACAGTTGAAAAAGAAATGTGTTGGTAAATTGTTTAAATGAAAACCAACTGTAAAAACAGTAATAATAATTTCCTATGCCAGTTAAAATATATGTAGAATAAAGATGCATGAGTATGGACATGCAGACGGGGAGGGTAGGTGAGGTGGGTGCTCTAAATTTCCAGCTTTATTGAGTAATAGTACGAAGCAAAATTTATGTGGGATTCTGATAAGTGAAGGTGCATACTGCAGTCTCGAAGGAAATGACGAATAAAGTAGTTAAAAAATGCATGACTAATAAGTAATTAGAAGAGAAAACATTTTTTAGGTTTGTCAGATTATTAAAAATAAATTAAGACTTTCCCCCCCCAAAAAATATAGTACTAATAAGCTCTTTGACAGCTGTTTAAATTTTTCTATTAAAAAAAATCACTTTCTAAAGAAGTGTCCACTTATGAAACTATAGATACTCATATTAAACAGGATTCCATTTATTTTTAACTATCTCTTCATGTATTCTTTGTGTATTATGAAAATAAGGCAGAAGCCATTTAGTGATTATATTTTATAATAATAAGTGATACAATACCTAAATTCATTTATCTTTTGACAAGAAGTGATGGAATTTCCATGACTATTCCTTTTTATATTCAGATTATATATAAACACATTTTTTTCCAGGTGAATTCGACACCAAAGTGTAGAAGGTTTGGGCATTTTTCCCCCTTGTGCAGCACTGGGGGAGAACACTCTCTTTTTTTTTAAACCAGCTGCATGGAAATAAGCACAATATTTTAATGCATGTCTCCATGAATGCGGGTTATCGAACAGCATATGCATTTGCTAACTGTACCATCTGCTCATGGTAGTAGCTAAATAATTTTCCTTTATGGTAACAAGGGTAGGATCTCAAGAAGAGAAGGAGAAGAGATCTTTTACTTGGTACCATAATCTTATACTATTTTGCTTTTTTCTTTATTTCTTCAGTGCAAAAATCTGAATAATTTGCAGCAAACTTTTATGCATACATTTGCTCCTGCAAAACCAACTTCATCGGTGTCTCCAACTCGGGCAGATGAGTGGAGCCTGTCTGGGAAAGCCCCCCAGAACTCCTGCTAGCAATCTCTCAGAACGGAGACTGAGAGGCTTGGGGCCAGGGGGTCTCTTCACACCCTATACTTGATGTTAAACCCCCAAAGAAGCTTGGCCTGAGTCTTTACAGATGCAGCCTTTCCTATTTATTGTGCTTGAAATTAAGAAATTTGGTCTTGCTGGGTTGACGCCGGGCCTTGCAGGACCCACGGGAGCACAAGCCAATGCTTAGTATCTAATGGATCCCAGGCACTGTTCTAAGTGCTTAACATCTGTTACCTCAATTCTCAACAGAGCCCCGGAAGTAGATTTTTTTATTATTATTGTTTTTATTTTTTTTATTATCTTAGTTCTACAGACAAGAGACTTGAGGTCTGGAGAACTCGAGTAACTCCGCCCATGATCCTATAATCAGTAGAGGATGGTGTCAGGATTTCACCCCGACCGTCTGCCCCTAGAAGGTGTGCCCTGGACCGCCACCCTCCTCTGCCTCTGCCGCGTCTCCAGGTGTGGTGGGGATGGTTGGGCTGAGATGCACAATATCTGGTTTCCCTCTGCTTCCAAATGCAAGGATGATTCCTATTCCTTGATTGTAGGCACGGCCTCCTGACGTGTGAGTGGACATGGGAAAGCCTCATCTGGGCTAAAGCATTTAATGGGTATTTCCTGATTCTTTGTCCCTCTTTTCCCCGATCGCAGAAGATGGGAGAACAGGGAGCCTCGTGGGTGTCATTCGAGGGTGGAGCTTCCATTAGTCTGGACGGCCGTGGTGGTGGTGGAGGGTCTTGCCAGGACTTGCAACCAAGTTACGAGGTCCTCCTGTGATATTTTAACAAGAGAGCCTTAACTTTCATTTGATATGTGAAACCTCATCACGTAGGGATGGACACTTTTTGTTCTTCTGCATATGAGAAGAACATAAGATGATTTTGCTATTAAAAGTCACATGCTCAGAGTAACTCACTTTTTAATAGTTAAATGTTCAGTGTGAAATCTTGTGTCCATGAAGTCTGGGAGAAAGCAACATTTTTTTATTATAAGATTGTGTAAATAAATATTATGAAATGGCAATCTTTTTGTTGAAATACCATGGTTTGAGGTCTTTTCAATACCTTTGTTAAAATGATTTATTATTTTCTTCGGAACAGAACATTTTTGAGATACATTGAAGGCAAAAAATGGTTGCAACTACAAATATTCTTCTGCTGTTTTTTTTTTCTTTGAAGTTTTTACTTATTTTCTAAATGAAAAATTAAACATCAATTTATCAAACTATGTTTTTGAAGGAAAAGCAATTACCAGTAAATTAGTGAAAAGCATGCATGTGTATGGCACTGCATCACACTCCAGACGGATTTCCAAAAATCTCATAAATAATATGAACTGTTCATGTAAATTTGAAATCTCAGATGATAAATAACAATTTATTTTAATAGAATGAACTAGAAATATCAACTCTGTAGCATTCCCTTCTAACATAATGCAAACGGACAGTCTCCCTTTTAGGGCTGATAGCTATAATCCTTTTCCCACCATGAAACAACCAACTTATAAAATATAACGCAAAGCGCAACATTTTAAAATGTGCAAATGAAGATACATAAATTTAAAAAAATCAAAATATAATTTCAAAGGAACTAAATCCTATTCGTTCCTAAATGTGGTTAAGTAAGGAGTTTTTCCTTTTTTCTGTATTTCACTGATAGGCAATATAAAGCCAAGTCAGAATATAATTCCTTTACTCTGGACAAGAAACCATAAAATAAGCTGCTTCACAATAAGGACATAATTCTTTCCTCTCTGCATATGATGTCAATCAACATTTCGGATGTGAATTTCCAAACGGGCTTACCATCTCGTTTTTATCCCTTCCATCTTGCTCCGGGGTCTTTGAAGTTGTTAGAGGATTTTTCTATGTATTCTTGGGAGTTTGGCAAGAAAAGAAAGCTATTTTCTCTGCTTGGGGATCTGAGATACGAACAAATTATGTGATCTGGCCATGCAGAAAGTGAGTTTCGAAACCTCTCTAAGAGCTCGGTGCTCTGTAGGGATTTTAACCCAGAAATGTTCCCCTTCTTCTGTGATCTAAGTATGTGATTTTTCCTTCTACGTTCCTTTCTTTGAGTGTTCTCGGAGGCCGGTATCTTGATATAAGGTCATCCACTCTGATGTAGACACACGAATCCCTACCTTGGTGCAAAGTGATTCGGATCAACTTTCCCCGAACAAGCGTGAGATCTGGAGACGTCGTGGAATTCATTGGATTTAAGGTCCACGCGGTCCTGACAAATGAGGTTCTGCATCTTCCAAGGGGAGGGAGAGCCCCCAAAAGAATCACCTCACACGGGAGCAGATGCAAGACTCTCGTTAGAAGTGTGATGACGAATTCTGTGTCAAATTGGCGAGGCTCTGACGTCCAGTGGTTTGGTCAAATGCTCGCCTAGGTGTTGCTGAGACGATGCTTTTTAACAGGATAACAAAGTTTCGAAGAGGCAGGCCCCGGGTGCAGCGGAGGGCCCTCCGTGTGGGGGATGGGCCTCGCCCAATCAGGGGAAGCTCCTAAGAACTACCGTCGAGGCTCCCTGAGGCAGGACATCCGCCTCCAGGACACAAAATCGAAGTCTTGCCTGGGTTTCCAGCCTGCCGCCCTGAGACGCCGACCCAAGATCGCAGCGCTGCTTCCGTCCACACGGGAGGAAGCACAACAGCAGGGCAGGGAAGTGCGCGTGTCTCCAAAAGATCAAACGTGGACGGCAGGTGGCTGTGTGATGTCACCGGACCCGGACTCCTAGTGCTGCCCTGGGATGGGAACCGGGGTAGGCTGAGACGTAAGGGCCGCCCGGCGACCTTCCCCTCATACCCCACTTCGTCCCCAGCACGCCCAAGAGACGACGGTTTGTCTCCCGGAAAAGATTCAAGTGGAGAGACTGTCGAGGCCAGTGGGTGGGGGACAGGCGGGTCCGGGGCGGCCGGCGGGGAGGTCGCTGTCGCGAGCACCGCTGGAAGCAGCCCCGGGGCAAGGCCTCCACCAGAGGGTCCGCAGCAAGGCCTCGCACCCGGGAGGTTCGGCAAGATTCTTCCGGGGAGGCAGCGGGTGGCGACAGGAGAAGGTGGACACGGGCGTCCCAGGGGGGAGCGTGAGCCCCAGGGCCAGGAGGCCTAGTTGGGCCCATGGATCTGGAGGGTCGCCCTGGGAGTGACCGGGACACCGAGGGCGGGCACCGGGACGGGCGGGACGGGCGGCAGGCAGACAAAAGGCCGGCAGCCTGGAGCTCTGAGCAGAGGACGGTGGGGAGGACGCTGGGGAGGACGGCGGGGAGAACGGCGAGGAGGACGGCAGGGAGGACGGCGGGGAAGACGGCGGGGAAGACAGAAGGGGGGATGGCGGGGAGGACGGCGGGGAGGACGGTGGGGAAGACGGAAGGGGGGACGGCAGGGAGGACGGCGGGGAGGACAGAATGGGGGACGGCGGGGAGGACGGAAGGGAGGATGGCAGGGGCTGCAGTCAGTGTGCCGGGCGGCAGAAGAGGCACAGCTCCCTGCACGGAGCCAGGGCACGGAGGGGATTCAGCAGCCTCTGGGCAACGGGAGCCCTGGGACGCTGGGGGGGGCGGGCGGTGCGAGGCAGTGCCAGGGAGCCCCGAGCCCAAGGACAGAGAGGAGTGGAGACCCAGGGAATCCCTGAACAAGACCGGGTGGGCTCAAATGAGATACTTGAAGACCCACGTTCACGCTGGAGAGGAGAACACGAGGGAGGGAGCAAGGCCGGCGGGGTCGGGAGTCAGGAGCCCGTGGAGGGGGGCAGGAGCAGGGCTGCAGGCCTGGCTGCCTCGGGGTGCCTGGGGCCCCAGGGTGGTGGGAGCACTGGCTGCAGGGAGGGCCGGGCTCCGGGGCAGCGAGAGGCAGGTGAAGAGCAGGTGTCGGAGGGGCCACCCAGGGTGGTCGTCGGGTGAAGGACTGGAGTGGGCGAGGAAGGAGGAAGGTGACTGTCGCCTCCTCTCAGGTCCGAGTGGGGGGGTAATAACTGGAAAAAGATGGGCCCCAGGAGAAAACCTGGTGATGCGGCCGTAAGACAGTCAAGGGGGCCCCGCGCTCTGCAAGGCCCGACGGCCGCCCAGACCCACTCTCCTGGGCTCTGGGGAGAAGGCCCGCACAGCGTGATGGCCCAGGGCTCGGCAGTGTGGGGGACACGGGCCCCCGGGACAGGCCACCGACCGTTTGGAGGCCCGGAAAGCGTCTGCGGAGCTCCGACCCTGGAGGCCGGACAAGACAAGGGACAGGCCAGAGGGGCACCAGGACACCGGGGCCCAACAGTGGGGAAGGGGCAGCGACCCGAGGCCCGTGTCCCGGAGCGTCAGCGGGCCCTCGGGGAGCCTCGGGGCGGCCCTCCCAGCCCCTCCTGGCCCGTGTCTGGGAACGTCGCCGGGGCCTCAGCGACACAGTGAGGTCCTGGAGTATGTCTGGCGGCTGCCGGCGGCCGTGGCTGGGCCCGAGCTGGAGGCCGGTCCTGCCCCAGAGGGTGATGCCCACGGTGGCTGGGGCGCGGGCACCTGTGCTCAGTGGTGGGGGTGTCCCCCGTGTCTGCTCGTGGGTCTGACAACATCCTGTCAGGGCAGCTGCCTCCCGGGAGGAGCGACGGAGCACCCACAGCCGAAACCAGGGGCGAGGGGGAGCCGTGGGGGCCGGGACAGGGAACGTGCCCCACGGGCAAGGCGACACCGGGTGCACGACGTGGGGCAAACGAGGTGAGGTCAGGAGGACATCGACAGTGACAAGGCAGGGGCGTCAGGAAGGGCCGGCCCCGTGGCCTGTTGGTCCGGGCAGCAAGGGGATGCTCTGCACCCGACCCGGGCCGCGCCCCTCTCGCTCCTCTAGGGGCGCCCTCGGCCTCCGCGGTGCTGACCACAGAGCAGGTGAGCGCAAAACGTGTGTCTTTCTCCAAAAAATAAAGCAAGGCGGTGGTGAGGATGCGTCCTTTCCATTTTTAATGCGGATTTTAGACTTTAGGTTTCCAGGGAGCAAATTTCTGCATGTGCGTGTGCAACACAGAGGGCGTCGGTTTACTGGAGAAGCGTGTATTTTCTCGGAAGGGCCGTCGTGTGGGCCCCGTCAGTTCTCGGCAGGGTGGGGCGGCCTGTGACAGAGGGCATTCCCGGGGGCCCCGGCGTCTTGCAGGCTTCTTCATGGCTCGGCTGGTGGACGGGGTGGGTCACTTCCCAGCGGCAACCCGGGCTCCCGGGTCAGTGAGAGCAGACCTCAGGCGCGTTCGCGGAGACCGGAGTGTGCCAGGTGCCGCCGGGTTGCGCGGATGCTGTGCTCTGCTAAGGGAGCGGTTGCCCCATGCTGAAGGAGAGTGGGGCTGGGGGAACTGCCTGGACTTCTCCTCTATTTATTTATCTTCTTTTATTTATTTATTTATTTATTTATTTATTTATTAATTATTTATTTACTTATTTATTTATTTATTTATTATCTTTATTATTTTTATCTTTATTTATTTATTCATTATTTATTATTTATTTATATTTACTTATTTATTATTTATTATTTATTTATCATTATTTATTTATTTATTTAATTTTTATTTTTTTATAAATTTATTTTTTATTGGTGTTCAATTTGCCAACATATGTGTCCTGAGGCCTGAGCCGTCCGTCCGAGCAGCTTTTCTGAAAACAGATGAAGACGGGCCGTGCTGTGATCCCAGCCCTGGCGAGGAGAGACGAGTCACACGTTCCAGGCAAGTAGTGACACGTACTGTGGTCTTTAGAAGGAGGCGCCCGTGGCTCGGAAGGCGCAGTGGGACCAGGCTTCACGCGTGGCTGCTCTCTGGCTCCTCGCGTCCCCGTCCCCGTCCCCGTGTTGGGGCAGAAGGCTTGGCGCAGGGCTGGCCCAGCTCCTCTCCCACACGCCGGGCACACGCGTGTGTCTCCAGGGGAAGGGCCCCCACTCCTCAGTCTGTTTTCCCCGCTTCAGCACAACAGGCGATACAGTTGGAGGATCAGGACTCGGATTCAAGTCCCCCCCAAAATGTACTTTCACGCGTCCCTCAAACTGAACTCTTTGGAAGACTATCACGTGTTACCCAGACACGTGCCTTTCACAGAATCACGATCCTCTTCCATCTAATCAGAGGCTCCCCCCCCCACCCCGTGTGTTGAATCCGCTTCCCACGGAGGGGCCGTCGCCTTGGGAATGGAGCCTCTCCTCCACCCTCCACCTGAATTATTGATCTCCGGAACGGCGAGTGCGGGGCAGGCCGGGCAGCGTTAATAGCTTTTCCGGAGTGGAAATGATGAAGTCGATTCGTGTTCAATATTTCATCGAGGTATAATGTGCATGGAATAAAAAACACAGATCTAAAGGAGATTTCCTAAAACACAGACTAATCACAAGTTTGATTATTTATATCTCGAAGGGCCAGGGCTGGTTTTCTTCCCCCCCTAAGGAAAGTGCTTGTTTTTACATGTGTGGCGAGAAGTCACTGAGTTGTCCTAAAACACCCACATTATCATCAACAGTAGCTGTTCCTCCTGCTGTTGACGTTGGCGCCTGCTCCCCGCGTCCTGTCACTGGTTCTTTGTCAGATGCTCGGTTTCTAAGCACCTTCCCCCACTCTGTAATTGGGCTTTTCATCTGCTTTCAGGGTCTTTCACAGAGAAAGACACTTTTAATTATGACGAAATTAATTATGATGAAATTCAGTATGTCGTGTTTTCCTTTTATGGATCTGGCTTCTGGTGTCAAGTCTAGGAACTTTTTTTTTTTTTTTTTTTTGATAATCATCAGAATTATCCCCAAACACCCAAATTTAGCTCTATGAGGAAATTGTTATTAGGATTTTTAAAAAATCCTAAGTATTGCAGAGAAATGTTCTGTATTCACACATAAGTGGACTCACTGAAGTAATCTGCTCACAACCTACTAACAGGCCATTTCAAGGTGCTTCCATAAAACACATATGAGGCCTGAAATCTTACACTATGAGTTTATAAATGAGTAATATGGTTTATTATTGATTACGGATCAGATACTGGAGAGTCCGTTCAACGTAACAGAGATATTGAACAAATCTCCTCCCCAGGTCTCTAGTTGTTAGCGAACCCTCAGCAGTTTTCCGTGTGCTGCTTGTGGTTTTGCTGGATTGATAAGCACTTCTCTTGGAAGACAAATCTTGCATCCAGGATAATCTATTTACTCTTATTTTGAGAAATTGATATTCAACAGAAATGACTGAAATTGGCACAGATTATTACTCACGGAGAATCCGTCCTTTCTGTGGAATGGCAGATCAATTTTTCATGTTTGGTGGAGCAAAATGTTGCTTAGATTTTTAAAAAAATATGTAACCTGGCAATTGTGGGTATTCTGTTTGTGTGCAATTTCTGCGATATTGGTGCATTGGGACTTTAATGGTGCAAAAGATTTTAGGGTCAAAAATATTAAGTTCTTGAGGAAAAAATATTAAGTTCTTGACAATAATGCTTTGTTTTAGAGAAAGAGAAAAAAATGATTCTGCAAACCTGCCATCAAAAAAGTTACCAGGGTAGCATTTTCTTTCTTTCTTTCTTTTTTTTTTTTTCTTTTTCAGGGTAGCATTTTCGAAGACCATTAGGTAAATTATAAATAGTTGGGATGAGATATTTTCATCTCAAGTATAATGACTTAGAAACTCACCCTAAATGTCAGAGTTTTTTTTCTTTTTTCTTTTCTGAAACTATTGGAAAACTCTCCTCACACAATCTATACATATGATAGAAACTAGTGAAATGAGATCCGTATTGATATGAGTAGAAATTTAGAGGTCATTGGGTCACCGACCTTACAGACATACCTCCTCCTGCATGCTTTGTGAGGCATCGTAGGCAGTTTTGTATGCATTGGCCCTTATTTGAAAAGTTGCTGCCGATTGAGCCAAAATAATACGACATATTACAGCAAGCATTTAGAGGCCACGATGTAATTGGGTCATATTCAATCTAGAGCCACAGTAGCTCAGATTTTGAAGACCCTAAAATTCATACTGAAAAATCACCTGTGTTCTGGAGGTTAACAGCTAGCACCTGCCCTACTGGCAAGTGAAAGAAAACTCTGCATGTGGTTTTAAACCTCTCTCTCTCGCTCAACGGGTGGAGAAATGCACTCGCTAAATCAATACCTCTGTGGCATGTGCCACGAAGTATTGAACTATGTGGTATGTGATGTATTGAATCGCCTTGGGAAGGGGTAAAATATCTGGAAATGTCGCAGTAATTAAAGTCAATAATTGTATAATGAGCTGAATTCCTCCCAAAAGACATGGGGTTCTTCATAGGCCATCAAGTGTGCTGTAGTTCAGTAGGAAATGGGTGTCTGCACATGGAGAGTCTGTTGGGGTCTAATCTCTGAAGCTCCCCATTTATGACTTTCACAGGGAAATGGACCTTTCAAGCTCCCCACGACTTCCACCTGGGCCCCATCAACGTAGCGGCCGAGCGTCGCGAGCTGGCGTGGCCTTGTGCTAACGTCTCTTCTGTTCACGCACTCGGGCCTGGAAGACGCTGCAGGATGAGTGCACGGTGCTGGCTTCCTAATGAGACGGACTCAAACCCCATCCATCCCCGAAGAGCTAAGACCCCACTCTGACTGCTGGGCCACCAGGGCATTTCAGGTCACCCCCGGCTCCCACGGCGAGGTGCCCGTGCTAGTCAATCCCAGAGTGTCTGAGTGTGTTCTTTCCCTGGTGCACGCTTATCCTAATCAATGGCAGGAGTTCTTACTGGAAGCCTAGGAGGAGGGATTGCAAACGGTTATGAGCTGTTACCCGGCCACTTTCCTCAAGCCCGCACCAAGAGGCCACGCGCGGATCAGGCCTTGGGGATCCTGAGGGTCACGATTCTCTCCTGTGATGACCCAGGAAAGCCGCTTCCAGACCTGGAGTTCCCTGAGACCCCCCCACCCCGGCTCCTCACAAACACACCTTCCATCCCGGAGACTCGCTCTCCCCCCACCTCCCCGTGACTGGCCTGTGTTGTGTGTTTTTCAGCTCTTCATCATTTTATCAGGAAGTAATTATCGATAAGAAAGTTCTTAAATTCTCTAGAGAAGAATTTTTTCAAACTGGTTGCATGGACACAGTCTCAGGATTACCCAATGGGGATTTAAAATTCTTCCGTTTTGTCTTTTTATTAAGTGATTACAGTTCTCTTAAAATGATTTTTTTTTTTTTCTCCCAGTGATCACTTGCCTGTGAAAGACGTTTTAGGAGAACATGAGCTTGCTTTGTTAAATAATTGTTTTCAAAATTAGAGTGATGAGTACGGTTGAAGATAAGGAAGAATAAGTGGGAAATGTTAGAAAATTTCTTAAGAGTAGCCAGCCTCTTTATTTATTTATTTATTTATTTATTTATTTATTTATTTATTTATTTATTATTTCTTTATTTATTTTGCCAGCCTCTTTAAATAGAATGCCCTATGAATAGTTTTGTAGTATTTGACAGAAACATGGAATTGAAAATGTATACTCTGCTTTCTTAGATCTACAATTGGAACATTTTGACTAATGAATTCTTTGTGTTTGATGTATTTTAAATTTTTTAGTTGTGTAGGATCACATTAATAGGAGCAAATATTTACCTGAAATAATTTATGGAGAAATATGTGCAATTGACCTCAGAACTTACACAGGTTTGAACCGCAGTGGTATTTGACTTTCGTAGACCAAAAGTTTTCGGAAGCAATAAAGTTGTCATAACAACATGTGAATACCAATTTTGACTTTAATTTCACTTTGACTATTTAATATAAGAATAAGTTTAAACACTGTTTCAAGGAATTTTTAAATTTAAAAATCAAGCAAATGTGAGGCAGAAGAATGAGAAATTAAGGAATTGATGCCATTTACAATTGCACCAAAAAACTATAAGGTACCTAGGAATAACCCTAACCAAAAAGATCAAGGATCTGTAGTCTATTTTTTTAAACATTTTTACATATAAGTTCAATTTGCCAACATATAGTATATCACCCAGCGCTCATCCCATCAAGTGCCCCCCTCAGTGCCCGTCACCCAGTCACCCCATCCTCCCCGCCCACACCCTTTGTGTGTTTCCCAGAGTTAGGGGTCGCTCATGGTTTGTCTCCCTCTGTAATTTCCCCACTCAGTTCCCCCCCCTTTCCCCTATAATCCCTTTCACAGTTTCTTCTATTCCCCGTATGAGTGAGACTGTGTGATGATTGGCTTTCTCTACTAGGTATACCTTCCACTTCGGGGTTTCCACTTTTTGTGCCAAGCCTCTTTTGCTCTCCAGCCTCCAACCCTCTAGTCACCCTGAGCCAGTGGCGGAGGAGGTTCTGTAAGAAGGGGATCTCACCGGGAGACTTGTCGCCGATTTACCTGCCTCTTTAAAATTTATAACAAAATCATTTAATATCAAATGAAAGCATAATTAACCAAGGCTTTCTGTTCTCATTTTCCAAGGGAAAAAAATCTTAGTGAATGTTGTACATGCGAGCCGTGACCTCTTTTCCAATAAGGGGTAATTACAAAGAGAACTTTTTATAGAGCTTCATGGAGCATCTCTCTGCTTTCCAGCCAATACTCTGGTGAACCTGACTCAGTTAAGTATCTCAGGAGGAAAATTTATATCATTTAACCTAAAGGAAATGAATAAGTTATACATAATGAGTTGGTGAATCACCTCACAGTTTCTTTAGAAGTGGAATAAATTTATACTTTTAATAAGAGTTGGAAAAGGAATGGAACTCCCAAGTATATGTTTACTGAGACTCAAAACTCATCTCACGGCCACCGTCCTCCCGCGATGAGCTGGGGCTCTCTCTGTGCCCCGTCGCCTGCTGGTTTCCATCTCGCTGTGAGCAACTCCCCGGGAGCCCCCTGCACCCCCTTCCTGTGAGATCGGGTCTCCACGCGTCTCCCAGCTCGGAGCCTGCTCACACCACAGCTGCCGGGCGGGCTTGACGCGACCGGGATGACACTTCTGCTAAAGCGCTAGACCCAACGCCTTGCTCTCTCTGATGATGATGGGAAATGATGACGTCGGACTTGCTGCACGTGGTGGAGAAATTCGTCTCATGGTCTTGCCCCCTGGAGAACAAAGTCAGGAAGGAAGCGTTTCAGCCCGTGACTCCCTTCTCTACTGGCCAGGGGCACAGTTTCGTAGTTGCGCTGGATCATTATGTCAACAGCACGTAGGCCCGTGACATTTCCTCTGCGTTAATCCCCCCGCTTCTGCTACCAAGAGGATCTCTAATTTGAGGGCGTTTTCTGCAGAACTCACGTTCTTGGGTTGCCGGGTGACGATGGCAGTTGGAGGGGTGTGAGGTGCCACCCGGCCACTGTTTGTAAATGCACTTCCTTGTCCATTGTGGTTTGTTCCCCGTATGTGTGTACGAGCAGAGAGCAGGGAGCAGAGGCAATCTCCTTAAAAAAAAAAAAAAATCAGTTGCACGGGAAAACCCACCTGTCGTGTTAAATAATTGAATTTAGTTGGTACCAGGAGCTCCTGGCCCGTTCTGCTAGGGATTATGACCTCAATCATTTGTGGGTGTCTCTGGGATTGTACCAAGGGCCCCGGGAGCGTACCTCTTCCTGCCCGTTGGCCCATAGAAACCAGGTGGCCCCTCCTCCAGGGGTCCCTCAGATGGAGGGAAAGCTCCTCTTTTCTAGACATCTGTTCTACTTCCCCAGCCTCTCTCAGCCGGGGGCCCCTCTTCCCCAGGGCACCCAACTGGGGAAGGGAGGACAGACCCTACTCACTGCCCCATTGCCTTCTCCCAGACGTTTTGCCCCTGACATACTTGTTTCCTACATCATTCCTTTTCCTTGGTGAACACTTGCTGTTCTCCTGAGGATTAGGATTTTAGGACTTGGCTATCTCCTTGAATGTGGGCAAGAAAGACAGGAAATAGAGGGGTAAATGAATATTTCACAACTTTGATCCGGCTTCATGCTAACGGCATTTTAACTGGACAGTCCAGATGGAAGTCGAATGTTGGACATGGAATTTGGGACACTAATAAGAATGAATAATTTATCTTTTCGTTTTTGTGTGTATCCCGAGAGCTAAGCATTGTGTTGAGCAAGGAGTAGGTGCTAAAAAAAACAAAAACAAAAAACTCTTGAATAATGGCTCTGAAAGTTTTTATCTTGTGAAATAATGTACACAAAATGCAAACCCAGAACTTTCCCCCTCTGTATTATGTACTTTCACATAACATGAAGCTTTTATTTTTAATTTTTAATTTTTTTATATTTTTTTCATGAAGCTTTTAAAACTAAACCTAAATAACTATAATTTTTTTTTTTTGCATCTCAAGGAGTTTACTTTTTATGTTAAGAACATGGAAGTAGACATTCAGAAACAAGGGATTTAAATTTTTTATTTTATTTTACTTTTAGTAAAATGGAAGCAGAATTTAAGTGAAGATTAAGGATCCTGTCTTGGATCTCTGTTGTGCTATCATTGATGGATGTTTGTTCTTTTGGGCGTTTTTAGGTTCAGGGTCAAAAATCTCATGCCTATTAAAAAAAAAAGGGATTGTGTCTTAAATTCCAGAAATATTTTTCTCTCTGAGGTTTCTGTTCTCTAAAAACGAGTCTTATTTGTCTTTTTAAAGACCAATGGCTACTTCTATGTTACAATTTTAAGACAACAAGGAATTGGGCTAATTATTCGTCTATGGCAGTTCCCAGGTGCACCATCCGGAGCAGATGCAATGCCACGTCCAGGTGGCTGCGGTAGTGAGCACTGCAAAAAAGGTGAGCAGCTTCCGTCTACTTTCTCAGAACCTAAATCTCAATTATCTTAGAAAGTCCAGTGAAGTTGTAGATTTAAGAAGAGATGCAACCAAAAAAATAATAAAATAAAATAAAATAAAATAAAATAAAATAAAATAGAATAAATAAAATAAAAAGAAGAGATGCATCCTTAAGAACGCCACTGTCGACCCCTCCTTGTCTGCATCCCTAGGATTCGTGGACTGGAAAGGCGTAGGCAGAGAGGCACCGCGCCCCGAGCTTTATCGGGATCACCCCCGGAATCTCAGGTGGTGTTGGGTGGGGTGCATGCATCCTCCCCGGCACGGCTTCTAAGCTCCTCTAGGGGCTCTGCTGTCTAGCTCAGTAGACCCCTGGCACCGGGGCACAGAGGACTAATTATTTATTTATTAATACAGTAGGCTCCACTCATGACCCCAAGATCAAGACTTGAGATGAGATCAAGAATCAAACACTTAACAGACTGAGCCACCCAGGTGTCCCCAGAGCAGCCTCTTGTTACCCTCAGGGCCAAGACGTTCCCATAAATTAGTGTGAAGCCCAATGTTTCAGCTCTCACCCCTCTCGTCCTGTTGCTGCCCTTGGCGGCATTGGTGAAGGTGAGAGTTGCTGTGCAAGGGAAGCCTTGCCCTGCAGGGGGGAGGCGTGTGAGCAGGAGCTGGGAGGCTGGGGGGGGCAGCACACTGGAGCCAGGGCCACCCCGGCCTCCTGGCGGCTGCGTTGGAGCAGGCCTCAGGGGCACCAAGGAGCACAGGAGGGCCTCGGGCTCGGAGCTCGGGCTCGGGCACAGCTCCCCGTCTCCCCTCGGCTCCCTTCCCTGCCCGCCAGGCTTCTGCTCGGCCTGCACCGGCTCACACGCAGGGAGCTTTGCCCCCTCCGCCCCCCCAGCCACCGCTCGCCTGTTTGACCCACTTTTCTTTTTGGAGCTTGTAATCATTTTTGAAGATGCAGCTGGGATGTCACCTCCCCTGGAGACCCCTTTTCCTTGGAGCATCCAGAATTTTTAAGACTATGCTTATAATCGCATTTTTGATACTTTTTCAAGGGAATGACTTTGGTGTGGGTTTGTTTCAGGTTATAGAGGTGCCAGCCCATCAGATGCAACTGCTTTCATGTTCTTTTTTTTTAAAGATTTTATTTATTCATGAGACACACAGAGAGAGGCAGAGACACAGGCAGAGGGAGAAGCAGGCTCCCTGCAGGGAGCACGATGCGGGACTCGATCCCAGGACCCCGGGGTCATGCCCTGGGCAGAAGGCAGACACTCCACTGCTGAGCCCCCCCGGGTGTCCCTGCTTTTCTGTTCTTAACTAAACCAGGTTACCTCGTAGCTCCCATGCTGGAGAGTACTTGGCATGTGAACGACTCACTCCTTCTTCCTTTTTTGGGTTCTGGGGGTTCCTCAGAGGACATCCTGGGTCTCATGACATGAACATGAGTAACAGGGAGCTTTCTGGAACATTCCACAGCTTGGGCCTCATTCCCACACGCCCAGGCGGTCTGGCACGTCCCCTGCAGTCCCCCGTAGCCTGCAGGGAGCTGCAGAGGAGCACCAGTCGAGTGTGGCCCAGCCCTCAGGACACCATCCCTTCGCTCCTGCCCTGGCCACGGTCACAGGGAGCACCTCCGTCTGAGGATGCGCTTCCACTTTCTGTGAACTCCTGGGTCCCTCTTCCCCTTAGGAAGATGAGTTGTCTCAGTTGAGACATCCACCTCTTAGAGGGTGGATTATCACGCCAGCTTCCTAATTCCTTCAGGGGACAAGAGAAGCATTGCACTTACATTCTCTAAAAGAACTGTGCACACTTTTTTTTTTTTTTTTTTTACCACCACAGAACAGAAAACTTACTGAAATTTGTATTTATTAATGGCCTAGATTCTTTAAAAATACGAATCTAGTTCATTAAAAATAAAACCAAAAGTCATTTTTCATTCCAGTCAAATGACCAAACTGCTTCTTCACTGTTATTAGTTTATCATTGAATTATTGAATCCATGTTTCTCTTAGGTCACTTTGTTTTTTTTTTTTAAGATTTTATTTATTTACTCATGAGAATACACAGAGAGGAGAGAGACAGAGGCAGAGGCACAGGCAGAGGGAGAAGCAGGCTCCATGCGGGGAGCCCGACGTGGGACTCGATCCCGGGACCCCGGGGTCACGCCGTGGGCTGCAGGCAGCACTAAACCGCTGGGCCACCCGGGCTGCCCTCTTAGGTCACTTTAAAGAAATGGAAATAAACATGCAGAGTCACAGTTGCCAGGAAAAATAAAAGAGAAGAATCCTTTTCATTCCAATATTCCGTAAGAATTTTATGGTTAATATTTCTAAATTAGTTTTTTGTGGGTTAGTGATTTTTCTAGTTTTTGAAAGCTACATCTTGTGATTATTTTATTTAAATTCAGCCAATTAACATACAGTGTGTTATTAGTTGTAGGGGTAGAGTTCAGTGATTCATCAGTTGCATATAACACCCAGTGTTCATCACATCCCGTGCCCTCCCTAATGCCCATCACCCAGTGACCCCATCCTCCCAACCCCTAATCCTCAGGTTTTGATGAAATATTGAAAAAATAACTTAACATTGGGCTATAAGTGCTCCGTGTGCCTGGCTGTGTGCCTCCAGCTACAAGATGGGTGTGTAAAAGTGAAGATGCATATGTTATTTTGTTTTTAGAATGAATATTTGCCAGCAAAGAATATTTGTACGCGACGCTTACATTGGCTGCCCGTGGACTAAGTGGATAACAAGGACAATAATAATAAACAGACAAACCATCAGAAAATTTAGACAAAGGGTCATAAAGCCCATTACCTGCTGAAGCTGGTTTTGGTAAAGGAAGAAGAGCGAGCAGCGCGAGGGCGCTGGAGCAGCTCCGCACACATCCTCATGGGCGCCGAGCAGCTGGTCCTGGGTCTGGAGTGCAGATCCAGTGTCCCCGATCTCTTAGTTTTCAAGGGAAACTAGGACAGATTTTCATGTGGTATCATCTAATATTTAAACATTGGTTGAGAATCGAGATCGTCTCATAAACAAATCTAATAAAATGAAATATTCCTGCAAGCCAGATGAGGCCCGAAGGCAGCTGCTCCAAATCCTCTTGGTTAGGAAAATGAACAATAAGCACAGAAAACGGAAAACAAAGAGGAGGAAGGATCAAGTAGGTGGAAGGTAGCATCGGGAAGCAAGAATAGCCACGCGGACCAAAGAAGATGCTGTGCAGAGTACAGACAACGGGGGGAGCACGCAGGAGGACGTGGGATGGGGAGCCTCCATGTCGCCGCTTTAGAGGCCACGTGCGTGGTAGGATGGAGGGTGCCTGTCTCCGGTCCCCCCGCTGGTAACTGCAAACAGCCTGGTCGATGGCATGAAACCCGGCTGAGGTGACGACAACACGCATTCTGAGTCACTGAAGGAGAGGAACACGTTTTGAAATCCAGCGTATCGCACACGGGCCGCAGGACGCTCGCTCCCCCTGCCTCTCCCTGGTCGGCCCTCCTGGCTCCCCCCCCAGCCGTGGTTTTCTGGTCCTCGGTGGCACCAAATCAAAGTCTCTTCAGTGACTGGTGTGACTATTTTCTCTATCGGGACCTGGGATTCTGTTTCAAACAGATCTGCCTGCGTCACGGAAAGTACATTGTCCCGACTTCGGTCGTGTCTTCTTATGCATTTTATGGAGCCTGTGTCCCTGGTGGGGAACTTCCGTAGACCTAAGGGAACCTACTATCTGCCACGGGCATCTCTGTTGTGATCTTCACTGGGGACATCAGGAGAGGATGCGCTGGTGGATGTTCTGTTCATGTCCTGTCCCTTTGCCAAGAGCAAATGTGTTATGAAAGGAGGGGAAAGAATTGGGAAGGTTGCCCATCTTATTCTGTGGTCCTCGGGTGAGGTTCAAGCGGAATATTGGAGGCTGGCTCTGCTTGCACGGATGCAAGCGCGAAAGAGAGGACTGTGAGGTGGCCAGCTGAGATCCAGTTCCAGAAAGGGCCCCTCAGGGATGGAGGGTACAAAGCAGCTCTTAGACCCCCGTCGCTGTCTGCTCAGGCCGTCTCCGGCTGGAGTTTTACCCAACAGAGACCTGTCCACCCACAGCCTGGAGGCCGGAAGCCCGGGCTCCAGGTGTGAGCTGGGCTGATTTCTCCTGAGGCCTCTCCCCGTGTCCTCACACAGTCATCCCTCTACGTGCATCTGTGTCCTTGTCTCCTCCCCTTATGAGGACGCCAGTCCTACTGGAGTAGGCCCACCTTCCATAAGGTGATGGCCTCATTTTACCTTACTCATCTCTCTCTCTCTCTCTCTCTCTCTCTTACCCGTTTCCATTGAGACCTTTTATTTACATGTATGTATTACATCCCTAGGAAAGGAATCCCAGGATCTTCCCTCCTGTGTGATTTCATCTTTCTTCTACATGGTCCATGATGCCACCTGAGGGTGTCAGTATAATGAAACCAAACTGGTGGGATGAGAGTAGATTATTTTTCCATTTTTTTAGATCTTTGAGTTGTACATTGAATCTGGGGCTCATCACCCCACATGTATTGGACTTGCCCGTGACATTTACAATAATTTTCCCAGGTTTGTGGTCATCAATGATTTCTAATTCGTCAATGGAACCATGCTTTGTCATTATAGTTAGAAAGTGGATGATGACTTTGGAGCATGGTCGAGTAAGAACCTGGCATTTACCCCTCTTTGTCTCTGTTGAGGCTCTTTTTTTTTTTTTAAATATTTAGGGATTTTATTTTATTTTTTTTAATTTTTATTTATTTATGATAGTCACAGAGAGAGAGAGAGAGAGAGAGAGAGAGAGGCAGAGACACAGGCAGAGGGAGAAGCAGGCTCCATGCACCGGGAGCCCGACGTGGGATTCGATCCCGGGTCTCCAGGATCACGCCCTGGGCCAAAGGCAGGCGCTAAACCGCTGCGCCACCCAGGGATCCCTCTGTTGAGGCTCTTGAGAGCTTCTGCCAAGAGGTTCACACTCACCTTTATGGTGTCATGGAAAGATGGTGGAAAGAGCTTAGTTATCTCTTTAAAGACTCCAAACACAACCGCATTCTGAGATCCTTGGGGTTAGGACTTCTATATATGAATTTTTGGAGGGACACAGCTTAGTCCATAACACTCTCCATGATTTAAAAAGAAGTTTTAGAGTTGAGCTACTCTTTATATATGAGGAATGATTACTGTTTTCTTTCTTACAGTTACTTCCCTAGGGTCCCCTCTACTGCCCCCTCTTAGTCCCAGAGGACCCCTGTGTATCTCCATGTCTGTGTCATTTCCATAATCACTGACTACCCCAGATTTTAACCCATTGTATGTGTCTTGCTTTCATTTTTTATCTTTGCATCTCAAGAACTCAACCTTTGCTGATGAGTAATACTTTGTATTACTTCCTTTGCTAACGATAACTTTAAACGAGTCTAGAAGAACCCTCAGGATATGTTACAAAGTCATAAATAGGGACAGCAGCAAAGCACACCATTACGGACAATCTCTGTGGCCAAATCCCTTTCGTATATTATTACTAATCTTAATTTCAAACTTGCAAAGTAAATAACAACATTTTACCCCATTTTATGAATAAGGGGTCTAGGTCTAAAAAGGTTTAGTTTCTTGTCCAAAGTCATCATGGTAGGACCTAACCACGAGTAACTTAAGCTAAAAATCACGCGTCCCCCACCTTGAGGTCTCTTCTTGCATTTGAGGCTGATTATTATGCCAAAAGTTCTATTGTTAAGGATTCATCGGTTCAATAATTTACATTTGTATTAAATAAATGTGTTTAGTTGCTGAGTGCAAGGCATCTAGTTCAGCACACAGTGTAAATGCGGGAGGTCGTATAAGTACATACACACACGTACACACGGTCCTCCATTACTGATACTTTGAAAATAACACAGACATCCTCTAAAATAACACTTCACAAGGCTCCCCGAATTTAGTGCAGATGTTGGAACTCAGATCATAAGAACTGAAACAGATATTTACATTTAGGCAAGTGATCATTGAGTGATCCTCTAAAAGAACTTGTCGTCTAGGCAGAAGACGAGGTGAATGTTACTGTCGTGTGATGCCACCCTAAATGCATGTGGAAAACAGCTACAAGAATGTAAAGGGGTTGGTAGGTAAAGTTCTGGGCTCTGGATTTAGAGTTTTGAGCCCCAGCCACACATCTGTTCTCTGATCTTCAAAAGACTGCAACATCTGTGAGCCTCCATCTTCTCATATATCAACTTAATGATCGCTATAATTCTGTCTGGTTCCAAAAAATATGGTTACAGACGCAGGTGAGTTGGGAGATGCTATCTTCATAGAGTGAAAAAGTTTTATCTATTTCCCCCAAAGGGGAAAACCAACCAAACAAGTTTTCCAGTGAGATCAGGGAGGTTCAAGAGGGATATAGAAGTTGAGAAGCCAAAGGAAGACGCCCAGTAGTCACACGGGAGATGAGACAGTGGGTAGAATGGAGCAACGAGTGGGACGGCCAGGTGGCTCTAAAAGTCACCTGAAGCAAACGATCATAAATATAACGTGAGGTCACCAAGCATGGCTGCGTATTTCTCTCCCTCCTTGTTCGACTGGAATTGGGAGGAGCTGGATGACCAGGGGAATGCCTAGTGTGTCTTGTGAACACACTCGGTTGAAGGATACGTGTATACACTAAGTGAAATAAGTCAGTCAGATAAAGACGGGTACCATAGGATCGTACTCGTATGTGGAATCTAAGGAAGAAAGCGGCTGAACATATGGGAGGGGGTAAAGGAAACAAGCCACAAGTGACTAAAAAAAATTTTACTTATTTTACAGAGAAAGGGAGGAGGGGAGGGGCAGAGGGAGGGAGTCTCAAGCAGACTCCCCACTGAGTGTGGAGCTGGGTGTGGTGCTCGATCTCATGACCCTGAGATCATAACCTGAGCCAAAACCAAGGGTCAGACGCTTAACCGACTGAGCTACCCAGGCGCCCCTCCAGAAGGGTCCGTTAATGACAGAGAACAAACTGAGTGTGGATGGAGGGGAGGCGGATGGGGGCGGGGCTGGAGGAGCGGTGGTATTAAAGAGAGCACCTGTGAGGAGCACTGGGTGTTGTAGGTAAGTCATGAATCACTGATTTCTACTCTGAAAACCAGTATTGCTCTGTATGTAAACTACAATTTAAGTTAAAAAGAAAAGAAACTACAATTTAAATTAAAAAAAAAAGATACAGAATTGCTGATTTTCATTTTGACCACAAAAGCGGCAATTTCATAGGGATCGGCTGAGTCCATTCTCATATATTAGGAACATTTCTGTTTAATTTTGCTTTGGATGCTCATGTGATGGGATTGAGGATTAAAGGGAGCACCATCCGTGAGACTGTTTCGGTAACAGTTCCCAGTTGAGAGTGATAGCCAGGTCTGTAGCTTGGTGCTTATTCACTTTTTTCTTATTAAAAAACTATCTCCTTCCACTTAATTATTGGTATTTTCCAAATATCATCATTGGCTCTCTTCATACACGTTACAAAAAAAAAAAAAAAAAAAAAGAAAGAGGCTTCAATTTTCAGAACAGTTTTAGGTTTACAAAAACATTCAGTAGAATAATATTCAGTATTATTATGGAAAGATTGGGTAGAGAGAGTTCCCGTCATTCCCGTCCTCTCCCCCTTACAGTGTCCACTATTATTAGCATCTGCCAATACTTTATACACTTGTAATGACTTACAAGTCGATATCAACATATTGCTATAACTTATGGGTCGATATCGATAGATATCAGGGCTTACTCTTTTTGTCGCATTTCCTATGGATTTGGACAAATGTATTATGACATGTACTTGCGATTTCAGGAGCTTCTAGAATAGTTTCACTGCCCTAAAAATCCCTGTGCTTCACCCACTCATCTGTCCTTCCCTCTTACTGGCAACCACTAATGTCTTGAAAGTCTCTCCACACTGGTTTCTTACACTTCGCAGTAGACACTGAGGTTTCGCTCGGTCTTTTCCTTTGATAGCTCCTTTATTTTTAGCTCTGGATAATCTACTTTCTAGATGGACCTCTGTGATTTACCTTTAATAGGTGAATGGATAAATCACAGAGGTCCATCCAAACAATTGGTTGCTTCCAAGTTTTGGCAATTATGAATAAAGCTGCTATAAACATTAACGTGCAGATTTTTGTTGGGAAGTAAGCTTGCAACTCATTTGGGTAAATACCAAGCAGCCTGATTGCTGGATCACACGGTAGGAGCATTTTAGTTTTATAAGACACCACCAACGTGTCCTCCCAAGTGGCCACACCCTTCTGCATTCCCAGCAGCAGCGGGAGCTCCTCTTGCTCCACATCTTCACCAGCACTCGATGTGGTCAGTGTTTTTGATTTTAGAAATTCTAATAGGTGTGGTGTAGCAGTATCATTGTTTTAATTATACACCGTATTTTTACTCCCCAAATGCTATCAAGTTGCAAAGCTTACATACACTGAAGATTTCTAAACACTTGATTCAGCCCATTCGGTTCTTTCTATGTGAAGGAGCCTCAGGGACCTCAAGTTAAGCATTTTCTGAATTTAGCTCATTTCCTATGTGATTCTGATGCTGATGATCCCTGACCTTCTCAGGACATGGCTATTTAGAGTCATTGTCAATGGCACAATCTCTCCGAGGACTCCCTCTCTCTGTCCCCAGGTTTGGACCTCCGGGGATGTCACACCCATCAGCTGCTTGGAAATCAAGACAGAACTGACCTCAGTGATGGCTCAGAATTTTCTAGCTATTTGACCTTAGTCATCGTACTTGAGTTCTTAGCTTCCCAGATGTGAAATGGGTCTAGTAATTAAAAGTTACTGAGGAGAAGAAATTAAGATAATGAAGATAATCCTTGAGCACAGAATGGTTGCACATGAAATTCATATCAGCTCTTGCCAGTTTTAAATTCTGGATCATTTATTCTGAGCTGAACACATGTATTTCCCTGCTTTGCCATCCTGCCCTGATTTTTCTCACCATTGCTGTGCTCAGCCTCCACTTGGACAGTCTTGCATCCTCTTCTTCGATTGACTGCCTCCTGTGTCTTCCTTTGGTCATCTCAGACTTTTTAAAGAACTCCAATAAAAAAGTATACCAAAAAAAAAAAAAAAAAAAGGAAAGAAAGAAAAAGAACCATTCTCTAGCACAAGACTGCTGATAGAATTTGATGCTTAAATATCTTCCATGGGGACCAGAATCAAAATCAAGTTCTCACTTCTTTAAAATGCTTACAAAGGCAGACATACAAACATGGCCCTAGGAGTCTCTGTACCCTTTCTATCCATCCAGAGCCAGCAAAGTGCTTTGGCTTGGGTTATTGGACAAGTCGCGGCATCCACAACGCCACGCGTCCTCCATCTGCTGGGGAAACCATGAGCTCTTGCTGGACCTCAAAGCATCTGCTCCAACACCAGCTGTTGTTTTTGTTTGTTTGTGGCGAACTATACCCTCTTAGCAAAACCCCAGTATACAATACAGGATGGTTAACCTTGTCACATTGCTGTGCTTTAGATCCCCCGATCCTGTTCATGTTATAACTGGCAGTTTATAGCCTTGACCAACATGTCCCCATCTCCCCCTCCCTGCCCACCACCCCACTGTTGGCTATGTTCCCGTGCCTATCTTACCTTGATTGTGGTGATTGGTTCATAATATACCAAAGCATCAAGTTGTACACCTTAAATGTGTACAATTTTATTTGTCAATTATACATCAATAAAGCTGAAAAAAAACCCCAACTATTCGTTAAGATTTCCTGATTCCCTATTCTCACCGGCTCACCTGTTTACACACCATGCTTTCTCACACAGTGTGCTCAGTTTTCCTCAAGACAGGAGCTCCTGAGGACCTGGCAGGCTGATAGAACACAACTTGTTTTCCAAATCAGATTGGTGACTTGATGCACATTGTAAGTAGCTGTGTGAGGTGCTGATCCCACTAAATGCTTCCCATCTCGGTATGGAGAAGGTTTAGAGTGGGGCATGACGTCATTTGGAAGACCATGAGTTGTCACAGGATTTAGGTCGCAACGACCATTACAAATAAAAAAGGGTCTGAGAAATAGGCATGGACTCAGGAGTGCATCGTTGGCAAGGGAATGTGCATCCTATTTGTTTGTTTGAATCATAAATATTCACACTTGTGGATTTTCTACGTAGTTTCTACACTAATCTCAGTAGGTTCCTAGTTCCTCTGACAACTTTAATGTCTTCCCCAGGAGGACACTGAATGGGCTGATCTATTGACCTGACCATGCTGTCTTACCTGTACTCGCTTCCCTTAGGTTTGCTGAAGGGTCTTCAACTACCCATGCCTCTTCTTCCTGCTGGCCGACTGGATGGGCCCAGGGCTTTGCAGGGCCTCCGCCCCTTCCGTGGTCCTCCCCTTGAGCGGCCAGGACGCCGTGCACTCTGGCCTGACCCTTCAATCTCCCTTCCCACCCTCCTCCTCCTCCACGAGGATGCTTTGCTTCCTCAGTTCCCACTGACCCCGAACTCTGATCATTGAGGGCACAAGTGTGTCTTGAAGAATGAGAGTTTAGCGGCTGACTGATCTACTTCTGTTACAGGTTGATCAGAATGAATTAGATTTTTTTTTTCTAAAAAAAAAGTGGTTTATGTGATTCTTTTTTAAATTGGAGTAGAAGACTCAGCAGAATTACTTTGTGGTCCTTTCCTCTTTCCTTCTTGTTTTATGAAGTAAAATTTAATATTTTAAGATGACTGCACTGAAATATTCATATAAAGGAACACAGATTTCCATATAAACCAGAAAAATTCAATCCATTCTAAATTTTTTTTGTAGTACTGCATTTTCTAAGTCAATGTTTGCTAAGAAACCTATTCAATTTCTTCCTTTTAGTAAAGCTCATTTATTTCAAGAGCAGCTTCTATTTGAATCAACCATTACACTTCTACTATGTGCACTGAATTTTGTTAGACATTAGGGTGGCGATCTGGTTATTGATACTTCATTTAATTGTCAAGTTTAGCTCTAGTTCTGACACTTAATAAATAACAATAAATATGTCATGAAAAAAACCAAGATAGAGGCAATGGCTGTGGACTGTTTAGTCAAAGTATATTATTAATTTCCTATTTACAGCTGGAAGATCAGCCAACACATCGTTTCCCTGGAAGAACCTAAATATTAGAGACAGGAGTCAAGCAAATCTCAAACAGGCTGTCATAAGTCTCATCTCCCTCTAGTAGTAGCATCCTTTGCTCCTCCGTGCAACCCTGTCACAGAGTGTCATTCAGAGAGGGTTGGAGCATCTAAGATGGCTCATTCTTAACATAATGCCAAAGAGACTCACGTTATATCCCATCCAATTGACGGGAAAAATAATGTTGAAGGAGAACTCGGCAACCAGTCATGATTACCTACTTAGAAGAAGACCTTGACATCTGACCTCACTGGACTTTAAAAATATTTCTTTGAGTGTCTACATTCAAAAAATGATTATTTTAAGAGCAGATTGGAGGAGGAATGAACTAGAAATAATGTCCTTAAGGGATGGTCTTGGAGGGCTCCTGGAAGTGTCTGTTCCAAAATACAGTTAGGCCTCCTCCTTTAACCCAGCTCTCGGACTTTTAGTCCTCTGTCGGCCCAGCGTCTAGCATTCTGCTGTCCCAGATACACTCTGTGCTCATTTATTAGACTTCATGCCCAATACCTGTGTTAAATAATCAGTTTCTCAAAACTCAAATATGCTTCTCTCTTTTTTCTCTTCAGTCAGTATATTTTTTGCTTCTTCCTTTTCTCTAAGCCCTTGGTTTATTATTTAATCTTTCAGAATGACATTCCATGCCATGATCTGTCCTCCCTAATCATTCAGTTTGACACCACAGACATTGCTGAGCCTCTGGCTACATTGGTAATAGTGCATTGCTCTTGCATTATCTAGTGTTTAATCTCGATAGTAACATGATGGGTCCTGCTAAATAAATCACTTCACGCTCTGATTTAATTTCAAATGCTTTTTTGGTTGGAGTGGCAGAAACTATACTTTTGATATATATGTCTAGTTTCTACCTCAGGCAAATCCTTCAATCTATCGGCTACCAGTGACCAATGATCTAAACTTGGCCTTAGAAGGGATATAATAAGATAGCACAATTAGATTTTCTCTAAAAATGTATCCGATGTATCATATACAAGTATCAGATATTCTTCCAAAACCCTTCCAAAAATGCAATGCCATTTTTGGAAAGAAAAATAAGAATATCATTTTCTCAAACATTATCATATTGCCAGTAGCTTCTCTCAAGCTGAAGATATTTAAAAGACCTCATTTAGCATGTAATTATTATGTTTTTCTCATCTGAGAGGAAATATATTTTAATGGCAAACAACTTTCATTGAGCAATAAATAGAACAAAAACATGATTATGCCACCAGGGCTATTATGAAAATCAGTTCAGATATCTAGTTTGAGAAAAGACATTATCGTGAGTAAGGACTCAAAAGTGTGAGTAGAAATGTTTAGAAACCCATAACTTGCCAATAGCAGTGTCTTAAACATAACACTAGTTCCAATGGGAGACGTCGTGTGCCTCAATCTTAAAGAAGACTTTGAATTGAGATCTGGTGTTTTCTGGTTAAGGGCCAATATTTCATGACTCCAGCCATTGACCCTATGTGTCTTACCAAAGTATCTTCTCTTAGCGTATTTAGGATACACTGTGGACGTGAACTCTTGAGGCCATTGGAACTGGCTACAACATCTCTCTCAAACTTGGTATGTTAGTTCAGGCTGCTAGAATGAAATACCATTGACAGATTGGCTTAAACAACAGGAATTTACAGCTCAGAGTTCTGGAGACTGAGAGCCCAAGATCAAGGTGTCAGGAGGGTGGAGGACCCTCTGGTTTGCCAGTAAGGTAGAAAACTCTTTGCAGATGGCGGTCTTCTTGCTGGTGTAACAGAATGAGAGACAGAGTGAGGGGATGGGTTCCGGTCTCTTCCTTTTCTTAGAAGGATATTAGTTCCATCATGGGGGCTCCACCCTCATGACCTCATCCTAACCTAATTATCCCCCAAAGGCTCGACCTCCTAACACCATCCCACTGGATGTTAGGGCTTCGATCTATCTTCAATCTTCAATTTTGAGGGACACAAACATTCAGAGAACATAGCATCCCTCCCTATGTGCGCCTTGTGGCAAAGTCCTTGTCTGACTTCCTCTGTAGCTCAACATGGTGAGGCTCTGTTCATCTCTCACACAGCTGCAGCCATAGCTCCCATTTCCTGCCCTTTTGTACCGGTGTGCATTTCAACAGAACACATCTCTTTCCAAAATGTAAAAGAAGTATGACATTTGCCAAAGAAATATTAACTCATTCATGCATTGAAGGGAACTTGGATAACACCATGAAATACGTTTCCAGGACGCAGATATTGGCAGCTGTGATTTTTTCTAGATAACCTGACTCTGAGGATAGTTCATGATATTCCTTCCAATCACTGGGTTAAGTATTCTAACCACGTCTGCAATTCTTAAGAGTGTGTCTGATATAGAAAGTTAGGAAAAATATACCTCAAGCTGATGATGATTTAAGAAGTTAATATTGTGCGTGTGCATTACTATGGAAGGATTTCTTTCTCATTTTTCTCATTATTGCAGTTAACCATCCAATTAATAGAATTTTCCTTCATCGTGTCCCATAATTCCTTTCTACATAACTTTTTTCAACTTTATTGAGACATAATTGACAAATATCCTAAATGATTAAGATGTAGCACATGATTGTATACATATATAGTGAAAAAATATATATATAGTGAAATAATTAGAGCATTCAGGCTGATTAACACACTCATCACCTCACATAGTTTGCCTTCCTGTTTTTTTTTTTTTTTTTGTGGGGAAAACATTTATTGAGTCTTATCTAAGATTTGTAGCTGAATGCATCAGGAGCGATGGTGCAGGGACACGGCTTGCCATAATTACCAAAAATAGAAGTCTTTATGATTTTCAAAGCAAAAGGAGATTTTTGCCTCGGTGCGTGCATGCTACATTTCTCAGGAGTTAGTAAGCAATTGCAGAGTCTGATCTCCAAATCAAGAATTCCTTTGTAAGCAGAATTCAAATCTGCCTTCTACCTTGCATTTACATTTTGTGAATCCTGCAAGATTTAGACGTGAATAGAAATCACACACACACGTGCACACACACACGGAAACTTCAACATTCCTTCCAAGTTTCAGGCCCTCAGACGATCGCTCTCTTCCTACCTATGGGGATAGTTGCATAACGCGTGTGACGCAGTAAAGGGAGAAATGGACTGTTTACTGCGAAACTGCTTCCTTCACAGATTCAATATCAATATAGATTTTTTTTGTCACTTAATATGTGATATTTGATTTATAAGCCTGATAACAATGCCACGGGTTTTGAATCGTCAGTTATAACTAAATCCTCTGTGGTGTTTAAGATGTACGGACGTGATAGAGGAGAATGGGCCTCTGTCGTGTGCTTTGTTATGGGCGCATGTACCATGTGGTGGGTCGTGCAGGCAAGTAGTGACTTGCAGGCTTTCACATCAACCTTTAAATTCTGCTTATTCTTTCAAAGGGTGTTTTCCACACAGTTTTATGAATTTAGTTTTATAGGTGAGTTGAATTTTCTATGCTTTAAGATCTGATACATTTTCACAAAACTTACATCAGAAAATAGATCTTTATTTCTACGGAAGAAATTCACTCAGAAGTTTTTTGTCTGTCTGTATTTTGTAAACCCTTACAAGCACCAGTAGTGTCGTATTCAAAACTTTTCTGGGAATATTACACCCCCGACAAGCTGAACTTAAATCGTTTGACCAGAAGCCTGGAGACTGTCTCAGGAAGCGGGCTTTCCTGTGTTGTCCAGCCTCCTCCTGCCTGTGGGTCGGGGAGCGGAGAGAATCACTCTTGGAGAGCGGTGGCCACTGTCATGAATGACACTGGGACGTGGCTTCGGGTGTGCACATGCACTTTAAAATGTGATACACCAGACACAGCTTCCATTGTTAAATATAAAAGTATCCTAGCGTATCGGTTAAAGGGCCCTTTGCAAGACGTGGCCAATTAATCCATCAATGTCGATGGAGGGAAAGGATCATGCTTGACGACATGGGCGATTCTGTAGAGTCTTGCATTCTGCCGACCTTGAGCGGGGCTGCCCTCCGGCCCTCAGAGAACCGCTGCCCGTCTCATCAGCACCGCACACCCCTTTGTGGAGATAGAATCTGAAACTGGCTGGCTCCTGTTTCTCTCTTTTCCACCTGAAGGAAAGGCCCTATTTTAGGTTTCTACATCCGCACATGAAATCATCTTTCTGTTTAAGGTGTAACAAGTAGCTTGCAGCTGAGCCAGGGCAAGGATTGTCCAGAACGGCTCAGGCGTGGCTGCCGGCGGTGGGGTCAGCTCTCCACGCTCCGGCACCAGGAACAAGGCCGCGTGCTCTTCCGCACTCAGCTGGTTTATCATCCTCACATGCCGAGAAACCCTCCTAGGATCCATGGGAACGAAAAGGGGGTTGATTTTATGAATCCAAGCCTGATTTTACTATGAGGCTTGAATAAGTCAGTTATTTCAGTGACAGCGAATCTTCCATCTAGATTTCCAGCGTGGGAGATTCAGTCCAGAAACGGGTTGCATCCTGTCTTCCCCGCTCACATGTCTTAGCTTCAGTGAAGGAAGATTAAATCATCCTCTTTAATTTGTAAAAAGTAAACTGAATGTTAATTTTCTTGCCGTATTATGCACGTTTCGCATTTTGTTTTATTTTTCAGTAGAGATGACAATTACATGGAAGTGTGTCTCTATTCACTAAGGGGAAGATGAACACTACTTTCGCAGTGTTGCACGCGCACACGCACAATCTACATATATTTTCTCTCAGACTCCTTTCTTCTCCTAACGGCCCTCCCCTTCCCTTCCACGTCTCTCATTTTCAGAATCCGCTTCTGTGCTTTCTTCTCTGCTTCAAGCTGGCATTAAATTTCTTTAGTCTTTAGATCCTTGCACCTGATGCTGGGACACGTGGCTGCATTAAATAGAAATTGCATTTGGATAGGAAATTTAGAATTAGAAAACATTCTGTGTAGCTCAGGAACTTTAAAAAAAAACCCATTCAAGTAAAACCACAGAGTTAATGTGACCTCGAGTCCACCGGTGTTTCGGTGTGGAGATTTTAGTGCTGTGCTCGGTATGGCACAGGCCGGGCCAGTGGATAATGTGCAGAAACTAAGCGTGTGTTAACATGGTCTCTCCGTCAGTATAAGGGCATTAGGCAGTTTCTGGAGGAAAATAAATGTAATAAATCTAACAATTAACAGTGATTTTACAGGGGAGTGCTTTCTACGTCATGAAATGAGCTCCGGGGGCACGTGTGTTCATGCATGACCGACATAGCCTTAAAATCAACAAAAAAGTAGGAAACATAATGCAGAAAATACAAGAGTCCTTTAAATCATTGCTTTTCTTTTTGTCAGTTTCAACATGAAAAAGAGCCATAATTTTAAAAAAGTCACAAGGAAGAAGAGATCCAATTGTGGTTTTCATTTTTTGCCTTCTCTCAGCCTCACTGATGTATGTTTAACCTGTTTCTCGTGTGTATTTTGACGAGTTTGGATGAGCCCGGACTCCCTGAGAGTGTCCCCGCGATCAAGGTAACGGGCCAACTGTCACCTCCGCACGACTGCTTGCCTCCCTCCCCCTTTCCTCTGTTCCGTGCGGTGGCCCCTCGGCAGGTGCTGGTGTGGAGCCCGTGGTGCACTGCGGGCCGCGTGTGCAAGCGGCTCTCCAGGGCGTGGAGGCCCAGCGGACAGCAGGGCACGCGGGAGGGACGGGGCGTTGCAGGGGTCAAGAGCCTTCGTGTCACTAAGTTCCAGACACGCCTGCCGGTTCATCTAGATGTCGGATTCAGGTTTTCGCCAAATAAGCGTGACGGTTCACAAGGTTAATGTGATGGTCACCTGTGGCCCAGGTGCCTTGGGGCCCCTGCGATGGGACGCCGCAGGCTGGGGCTGGGCCACGACTCGCGTCTGGAGGCTGGAGCCCGAGATCAGGGTGCAGCAGACCTTGGGGTGCGGGCTCCGCTTCCTGCTTCTGGGTGGTGTCTTCTCACCGTGTCCCCGGTGTAGGCGGCACTGGGGGCTCTCTGGGGTCCTTGTTACAACCCATCGCAGGGGCCCCGTCCCAGGACCTCATCACCTCCCAAAGCCCCACCTTCCTGCACCATCATCTTGGGGGGAGACCCAACCTGTGAATACGAGGAGCCCAAACCGAATCTGCAGCTGCCACTTCCAGTCCGTAAAACTGCTACCCTTCGAGAACCAAACTATGACATCATTATACACTTGTGTTGAAAACATAATGCCTAACTGGAAAACAAACGACTGATTTCCTACAATTAACTTAGAAATAAAGTATAATTTTCATATCAGCAGGCTTCCAAATATTTACTTTGATTGTACTTTGAAAATGTGATAGAGTGCCTCCATTTTCTTCCATAAATATGAGTTTGTATGTGTAAATAATCCAGATGTAGGAAATAAAGACAATTTATGTAACTTCTTAATGAATTCCTATAAGCCTTTAATTAAGCACATAAATCATCCCGAAGCATTTGAGTCTAATTGCTTTTTTGAATCTGTTGCGGCTTTTGAGCTACATTATTATTGATCTAAGAATTAAAGGGGGCTTCACGACTTCCCTATCTCTACCCGGGGCCACTCAGTGCCTCCTTTCCGATGCCCTGGACATAGAAAGGCGTCTGTCCCTTCACGTGGCAACCAGTAGGGCATCCGGTCGGGGTGAGCTCTGCGTCACAAAAAGCATCCGAGGATGACGGTTAATGAAACCTCCTTTCACGCATCATCTTTAAGGGTCTCGTGGATGACCCAAGAAATCAGTCCTCGTCCCCAAGAGGCTCACAGTTTAGTTGAAGAGCGAAGAAAAACACGATTGAAACAAGACTTACATTTGAAGGTTCAACCGTAAATGCAGCGTGTAAAATCCCACACGGTGCCCAGGAGAAGGAGCTCCCGGACCCGGAGGGCCAGGTCTGGCTTCTTGGAATGCATGTGACCCGGAAAGCGCCCACGCTAGACTGAATCTTAATTGGAGCAGGGAAGGGATGCGCCTTCTGTTGGGTTCTCCGGGTTGGGCAGAGAACGTGGACACGAGAAGGATTGTCCTTCAACACTGCTGAACCCAACGAGGCGTCTTATCACCTACACACCCCCACACAGGGATCCTATGTAAGGGGATAGGCTGCTTTACCTAAACCGGTTGTTGTCCGTGGAGGCCATACTACCCCCTACAGTTGGGTTCTGTACACGGATGAACAGAGGGAAAGCTGGATGCCAGGCAACTGCACCGGGTGGGAGTCCAGCTGCTGACAGCAAGGTCCAGGTCCCCAAACTTATGAACCCCTCTGTACATGACAGCCCTTCTACCTTTTTAAAAGATTTTACTTATTTATAGATGAGACAGAGAGAGAGAGAGGGAGAGAGAGAGAGAGAGGCAGAGACCCAGGCAGAGGGAGAAGCAGGCTCCCTGAGAGGAGCCCGAGGTGGGACTCGATCTCAGGACCCCGGGGTCATGCCCTGAGCCAAAGGCAGATGCTCAACCGCTGAGCCACCCAGGTGTCCCGATGACAAGCCTTCTTATAACTACCTGAGCCCAGAACTTAGCTCCAGAGTTTTCAAATAAGATGAATAATTTTAATGGTTTTAACATACATTTAAGCTACCATGTGATTTGAGAAAACGCTACTCATTGTTTCACGGAGAACCGCAGCACACGTTGCTATTCTGCTTGGAAGGATGCCTCCGATCTCAACAGCACTGCAGTATTTATTTGTCGGCGAAACCCCTTCCTGTCGGGCTGCATTTCTGCCAGTATAACCATGAAGACCCCACGTGCAGCCCCAAGCATCCGGCGATTTCATCCTATTTTTACTGTAGAACTCAATGGTCAGTTATAAGGGAAATGCATATCAGACTGATGATAAGTCATCCTTTATTTCTTTCATTTTTTCCTCTATGTCACATTAGGGAGTCATATTCATTTTAGGGGTTTTAAAATTAAATATGTGAGCAGGTTCTATTGCAATGGATCTTGACTCTATATAATCAGATATATATGATATATAAACACGCATATGTGCATGTGGATTGTGGAATCTTCTCTGTGGGATTATGTCTTAAAAACAGGGACAAAATCAATACCACAGCAGCAGAGATCTCCCTGGTGGGAAGCGGGCGCATCTTTCTTTGCTGCCCCATGAGCCAGCTTAGTTCTCCTCCACCTGCCAGCAGCCCAGCTTAACTGTTCGATCACCTTGACCTCCTGTGATTTCTGCACAGCAGAACACTCGCCCTGGCTCCGTCCTCTCATTCTTCAGGTTTGGGATTTGTATTTAGGATGCTCTGTGTCACTCTGTACCGCTTAGCCCAGGTTGTCTTTTTCCTAACGCTACTCCCTCAGGCATTACACTTTCCATCATGCCAGTTTGTGGCATCTCGTAGACACCCCATAAGTCCCGCTGGACGAAGGGTAGGCAGGCCCCACAACTGAGTACCTACAGATGTACGGCACAGACATTAATTAGCAACGTTTTAATATATCCTGATGTCATGTTTTTGATGAAGAGACTGTATGATGTGGCATTATTAATATATTCATAATATTTCCAAGACTCCTGAAGACCACAATTCCACTAAGCTAAAATGTAAAATTTCAATCAAATACTTGCAAAAAACAAGACATAATCATACACAGATGAGTCAATACAAGAAATCCCACAGTTGGAGCAGGATTGATATGAAATATATATATTTTTTCATCCCAAAACACATCTTTCAAAACCCTGCAGCTGCACCTGACCAAGAAGGCAGTTGGTGGGAGGCTGGAGACTTGCGACGCACCTGCCTTCTCTGGCTCGCGAGGCTTTGATCACATGCTCCTCATACGCCTTCTCCCGCCTGCCCGAGCTACAGCTAAGCTGGTTTTGTTCTGTTTTGTCTTACGACTTTTGCTCATCAAACAAGCCTCGTTCTTCATCTTTTATTAATAAATGCAACGTTCCTTTGGTTCTTTCATCTTTTTGTACTTTCTTTAAATTTCTCTCTGTATTCCTTTTGGTGTGCTTGCAGGAGATTTCCTTCAATGATGTTTTCTCTTCTGCTCCTAATGGACACGCTGATGAGCTCATTATATTTTTGCCTTTTAGAAACAACAGCAACAAAGTGGATCGATATGTTGTCCAAATTACGCTGTGTCTCCTTTTGCTGAATTATAGTTATAGCTTGAAGATGCTGACCTAGAAGATAGAACTTGAGGACTTACCACCTAATTGCATTCTATGCTTCCTTTGAGTTTATTTATTTATCAAGGAAGCTAACACCAATCACTCTCTAAGAAATCAAAATTTTTGTACATATCGTCTCAGGGACTCTGACATTTGTGCTTCCCTATAATTTACTCTATTCATCTGTTTCATATTTCAGAAAATGTTGACATTTATAATTGTTAATCAGTTACAATGTGCTTTGGAGATTTTGAAAGAGGGGAAGACATTCATTCATCTTACACACTTTCCCCTTAATATCTCAGTGTCCTCTAAGATTGTAGCCGACTCACTCAGGCAAAGACGTAAATGAGCTCATTGAGGGACACGGGCTGATTTTCCACAGGAAGTTTTCTCTGTCCAAAACTTATACCACCAACTTTTCTTTTCATACAAATATTTTGTTTGTATTTCTCGTGATATACAGCAAAATGAAGAGTGAGTTATTGTGCAGAAGGAATCGGAGTGAGAATAGCAGAAGTACATTCAAACTTCATCCTTGACAACCAAGCGGTACTTTGATTCGGGCATGCCGCTCCTGTGTGAGGGCAAATACATCCAAGGAAGTTAATGTCAGTCAGAAAACCACTGTCGTCTGGCTCTTTGGAAGGTAAAGTAAAAAAAAAAAAAGGGGGGGGTATGTGTATTTTAAAATTTATAAAACTAGACAATAGAAATCATATTAACCCTCTATATTTGTCGTGGTTGTATTTTTCATCAAAGAGCCTTTCTAGCGTAAGGGAATCACCACACCCACCCACATCTTTGTATTTTTACCCATTCTTCTCCAAGTTTTGTTGGTGGATGTAGATTGTGTATATATCCTAATATATCCTATATATTTAAATGGCCATTTTACAGAATTTGTAATTGCTTCATGATTCACAAGTTTTGACTTTCAGGTTTTCACGAACCTGTAGCAATTCCAATAATATATGTCTATTACGGTTCCTACTGTTTCCCGATCCTGTGACCGTAGGAGACTGACCTTGGCATTGAACTATGTTGCGTGTGCACAGCAGCAGGGCAGGAGTCTCACGGAGTGAATCGCTGCTAATTTGAATAAAGGGAAGGCAGTTTGTCGGTGGCATCTAAAGCCTCTTTTGCATTTATAAGCAGTTTGTTTTCTCTTTTTAAATAAGAAGGATGAGGACAATTATTTAACCATGATAGTCACTAAAACTATTTGGGACACAATATCTATCTTTCTTTTTTTTTTTTTTTTTTCAGTGTAAGAACACTTCTTCAGCGTATTTGTTGCCCCGCGCATGGAAGGCGGCATGGGCCCCCCCCGGGGGAAAGGCATAGATTCCCTACTGGGAGCTGAGGGGAGAGAGAACCTGAGACTTGGGGACACGTGTCTCTGGGCTGTGCGGGGTCACACCTGTGGGGGCCTGAGACCCCCGCGGCGTGGGGAGGCTGGGGTGCTGCCCCTTCTTCTGTGTCTGGCCTCCTCCTCCTTCAGTATGTTGCTGCCTTCAAATGGTCAATCTGCTATTACCATTGGCTGGTGTTCACGCTGACTGTTCCATGTACATGGAACAGTAAAAATAAAATTAAAAAAATAAATACATAAAATAAGTTAAATTAAATACAAAAGCAGTAAAAAAAAAAAAACAAAAGCAGTGCCTGCGGCTGTGGACTGACGCTGTGTCCCCCGGAGGCGGGGTCCAGGCCCTAACCCAGCGGGTGGGTGTTGGGTGAGGCCTCTGGAAGGGTTCGGCCTGGTTGGGGTCCTGGGGGGGTGGGGGACTGTGATGGGACGAGGGTCCTGTGGAGTGCAGAGCTGTCCTGCTGTCCCCTCCCGGCCTGGTGGTCAGTGCCCTCCAAGCCGGGAGCAGCCACTCGGCGACCCCAGCCGGCTGACCCCTGCCCCGGCCTCACAGCTGTGGGAGGTCAAGGCACGGGAGACCTAGGTGCCCGTGGGGCCCCACTCGTGTCCCCCCACCCCGGTCTCCAGGAACGGGGTGGGTGCTCCACACACAGGGCTGAGCAGGAGGCGGCCATTGGAGCAACCTGGGGGCTCCCGGGCCTCCCCGGCCACGACCCAGGCATGCTCCCCAGGGTGCGCGCGCTGGAGGCTGCATCTGCGCAGGGCGGGGTGCAGAGTCCCCCCTCCCAGTGCCCCGCCCCGCACCCCAACATGGCCCCAGCTGCCCTATCGCTGCTGCAGCTGCGGACTGCTGGGACGGATCGCCTAGGGCTCCACCACGCGGGGACACCTCCGGCCTGCCAGTGACCCGGATGCGGGCGGTGCTGGGCGTACGTGTCCCAAAGCCCCCGTGCCCCGGCCTCTGCGGGGTCCCTCCCGGGCGCTGCCGCGTGAGCCGCTCCTGCCCCAGCCACCAGGGCTCACCTGCGGTGGAGGCCACAGCGCACGGCTCAGGCCTCCGCATCTCCTGTCACCCTTGGAGCAGCAGACTGTCCTCTCCAAGTGCAATGGAAGCGCTCTGTCCTGATGGCGCTCTGCCGGGGTTTGGGGTTTTCATGTCTATCATCTGTCTATCTGTCATCTATCATCGATAGGTTAGCTGTCTAGATGACTGGCCTGTCTATACCTCCCTGGACCTCCGTAGTTCCCTCCGTCCCTCCTTCCTGTCCTCACCTAGACATCTACCCACATTTAGGTCTGTACCTCCCCTTATCTGTACTTCCATCTCTCTACCCCACGGCTTCCCACTTTCTGCCAAGCTATAGGCGGGCGCTTAAGGTACCTGGGTGGGTGTCTATCTCCAGTCAGCCCTACCCCCATCTGTCTCCCTCGTATTTAAGACTTAGAGTGTTCTGTGCCTGGGCTCTTCCTTTCCACACTTTTCAATTTACCGTTGTCCTCTTAAGCAGAATCACCCTTTTCAAATGTAAAGATTCCCGATAGGTATTTTATTTTATTTTTCCATTTTGATGAGCCTTATACACCTGCACTATCACACACAATTAGGCCCGTTTCGTTCTTTTCTCTACCTCTGTAATTCAGAGAGGTGAATAAGTCAGAGCAGGCAGCAATTTAAGCAGTAAGAGCACGTACGTATTTCCCTAACATTTTAATCATACAGAACGGTTGCTGTGCGGGAGCACTTTATTTCTAGAAATGTGACCCCACGGCTCCGGTTGACATTGCTGATGCATAATTAAAAAACAATTTGCCTGCGGTGGTGAAGATGACGCTCTGGAGTCTTTCATGGGGCTGTAGAATGCACACTGAATTTGGGAGATTTAGGACAAAATATAATGTAAAATATCTCAGTATGTTTTAGACCAAAGACGCCATGAAATGATTATATTTTGGACGTAGTGGCTTGAATGAAATAGATTATTAAAATTACTTCACCTGTTTCTGTTTACTTGTTGAACGTGTCTACAAGATCGTTTTAAACTACACACGGGACCCACATTCTAGGTCTCCTGGGTGACACTGCCCTTGGGCTTTATAACAGCTTAAAGTTAGTTTTGTTCTTTGTGATTTTGAATATGATGGGAAACCACTGAAGGCTGGAGTGAGGACCCATGAGGCTGTACCTTTGAAAAACATCCGTCTGGCTGCTGTGGAGGAACCCAGCTGGTGGAGGAACCAGGCCGAAGTCCACACGGACCTCCTGGGCAGGAGGCCATCGCAGGATCGCAAATAGATCAGCTGTGGACATTGCCGTGGGGGTGACTGCTGAGGTCCTGAGAGTCCGTCTGCCCGGGTGCATACTGAGGGCTTACACCGGAGGATCTGGCCTGTCTATGCAGCTGTACAACGTATGAACGATTTCCTATGCGCTTTATATTTTCCTCAGGAAGCCATCCACTGCACCGCTTGCACTCACTGGCCATATCCCCCGAGACTTCTGGCTAAACCAGTGGCCTCCTACCACCGTTGGCCTGTGGTCCAGGCTCCTGCGCCAGGGCCTTTGCATCTACATTTGCCTCTACCTTCTGTGCTCTTTCCCACCCACTCCCTTCAACCACCCAATTTCTGTGCATCACTAGGAGATCTATCTACTTCAGCACAATTTTTCCCAAAAAACTTTTCCAATAGAGTGCAAGTAGCTTTTGAAATTTGCTCTTCTGTGACTATTCCTTGTTTTAGAGATTTCACGCTCTTTGTATTTATGGGGATCCGAACAACCACCTCTTTCCCTTAGCAGTCAATAAGCCCATGGAGACGTGGGTCACCAGCTGCTGCCCACTGCTGTACCAGGACGCCGCCTCCTGGGGCTGTTACAGAGCTGGACGTCTGTGAGTAATTAGTGATCGGACAAGGGGGTTAATCAATGAGGCGCTCACTTCCACTTGGGAGAGTCCGTTTCAATCCTGAATACACCTGACTGGCAGTCCTCTTCTGTACTGGACACGACACAATGGGAACAGGAAAGTCTACTGATTGGAGTTTAGCACGTTTCAAACCAGTTTCATCCCCACCAGGAGCATCACGTCACTCGGTGGTCACCTTCTCCCACTCAAGAACACTAGTTTTAACTCTTTCCCCCCCCCCAAATGTTAACATTTTACTCCCTGTGTATCTTAGACAGAAATGCAGATGGGCCTTTGCTTCCTGGCAGTGACCCCTTTGTGCTGCGCCTCTTGTGCAATGCCGTCGCAGGGAAATACATTTTATGAAAGAGTCTCATGGCGTGTTCTGAACAACTTTGGGTTCATGGGACGTACGCCGGGGAAATCTTTAGTGCGTCATTCAGGTTTATTGGCTCCTACCCTGGGAAGCATCTGAGCAGGTAGGTCATTGGTACAGTGAGGTGTCATCTTGACCTCCTTGCAAACTACAGGCCCTTAGACTAAATCCCTACAATGTCGTCAACACCATGAACAACATCTCTGCTGCATTATCCTGTGCTGTATCGTCTTTCTGCTCTGGATCTTCTCACACTTATAGATGCCAAAGATCTACTCAACGGATCTGGTGACTTTCATGATCAGTACATTGGTGTTTGGCGGCTGAAGGGCATCATCGTCACAAAGCCCCCAGGAAGCAGTGTTCGTCCTCCTGCCTGATGGTGCGAACAGGCAAAGGCAGCGGAGGGCGCAGCCAGGTGCTGGCAGCGGAACAGGACGCTACTGCTGTCATGAGCACCGAGCACTTTTCAAAGATTTGAACGGTAAATACGAGGGAATTCTACTCACGGTACTCAACGACCTCTCTCACAAATCTAATAGCTCTTTTTTGTTTTATACGTTAGTTTAATCAATTTTGACAATAAGTTGCTCTGTGTATATATTACGGATCGATAGTATTTGGGCCATTTTTGGTTGGAAATGATCAAACCTAGATGAACTCATTAATCAGGAAAAGCTGGGAATGCAGTTGGGCTTCAGTCGACGCCTGCCAGCAGGAAAGGAAAGCCGTTCAGACACATGGTATCCCCTACTTCTCTCTGACGGACTTACTTCACGCAGCATTATACCCTCTAGCTCCACCCACGCTGTTGTAAATGGCAAGGTTTCACTCTTTTTGATGGATGAGTAATATTCCATTTTGTATATAGACCACATCTTCTTTATCCATTCATCAGCTGATGGGTTTTTGGGCACTTTCCATAATTTGGCTATTGTCGATAATGCTGCTATAAACACGGGGATGCAGGTGCTCCTTTGAATTAGTTTCTTTATTTTCTTTGGGTAAATACCTAGTAGTGGAGTTGTGGGGGAAGTAAAGAAGTGGAATTGTGGAATTACTGGACCATATGGCATTTCCATTTTTAAAAAGATTTTATTTATTGATTAGTGAGAGAGACAGCGAGAGAGTACACGAGTGGAGGGCAGGGACAGGGGCCAAGGGAGGAGCAGACCCCCCACTAAGCAGGGGCGGTCAGGTGCGCAGGGGCGCGCGGGCAGCCACAGACCCGGCCGACGCGCTGGGCAGAGATGTGCACGGAAGGAGCTTGTGTCCTGAGTTCACCTTGGGGATGTCGTCGATCGGGGGGACACGGGCCGCGTAATGGACCATGTGGGGAGATGGGACTCCAGGCCACAGGCCCCAGGGCGCGGGACAGTTGGAGCTGAGGGTCTGCGGGGTCGCGGAGCGCAAGGCCCGGGCGGGGAGTCACCCCATGTCTGGCCCTGTCCTCTCGGCGTCGAGTGGCCCCAGGGACCCTCTCCAGGGATGTCCCGGGCCGAGGGCTGCCCGCACCTGCCTCGTGCTCCTCCCTCCTCGCGTTCTCAGGGGCTCTGCTCCGAGCCCCCTTCTCTCATCCTGGGCAAGGACGGGGCCTGGTGACGCCTGCGGCGGGGTGCAGGGTACCCGCAGGTGGCCCAGCACCGGCACCGGGTCCGAGGAAGCCGGGGAGGAAAGGCGGTCACCGGGCGGGTTCTTGTCTCCCAAACATCCAGCCGCACACGGAAGACCTGATGCCTGAGCTCCTTGGTCGTGGTGGGGCCCCAAATGACAGGTTGGGTCCGTGTCATCGGCTAAGGGTCAGGAGCACCGCCTGGAGCGAGTGAACTTGGCAGCTGGGCTCTCTCCTGAGCAGCCCCGGGGTCCTTCTGTCCTCCTGCCTCCTCCCTTCCTGGGGGAGGACCCGTGCCGCGGCCTTGGCCTATAGGCCTTCCGCCGTGGGCCACGCAGCATGGGTCCTCCCCCAGGAGGGGGAGATTTAAATTGATTTAAAATCAATTTTTAAAAAGCCGCGGCCAGTGTGGGTGGGGCTCGGGCCCCAGCATCTGCCACAGGGCACCCCTGGGTCTGTGCCCCTGCGTCTCTGGCTCCCACCTGCTGCTACCCCTTGGTCACACCCCGGTCAGTTACCAGGGGCACCTGCTGGTGCTCAGGGCTCCCTCTGCCCACTGCCTTCTGGGTGCAGGTGGGGGCCCCGGCGCTGAGCTGGGGGCAGGGGGGTCGGGACTGGGGTGTAGACAAGGCATCAGGCCCGGATGGCTCGCTGCTGGGGGGCCCGAGAGCGGGCGAGCTGTCGCCCCGGCCTCTGGTTCAAGGACTATTCCTATGCTCCACGACCCGCTGGGGTCTCTGCGTCTCCCCCGCCGACCCTACAGAGTATCACCGATGGCTCATGCTAGTGGCTTAGTTAATACTATCGTTAGGTTCCTGGGCTGGCTGAGTAAAGGAAATGCGCTCAGTTTACCTCCGCGGTCGTGGCTACTCCAGCTGAGATGAGCACAATCCGTACGCAAGACAGTACGACAGCTTTTGGGAGGTGGGGGCACGGACGTCGTCCAACCGCCCTAGACTATATTAAACATAATGAAAAACACGCGCTGCTGGGATATTGTGGGCTTTTATGATCTTGGATAGGTAAAAATCTTCTTCCCAAACTTTCTATCTGTAGAAGGGCAACCTTAAATATTACATATGTAAATGTGTTACGTGTGTACATACATTATCTTATTACTTAATATGTAGATATAATAAAATAATACATTATGTCACACTGCATTATAGTGATGTCACGTCATATGAAGTCATATTATATACTCATATGTATTTAGAAGCAAATTCTAGCTCTCATTTCCACCGCTTTACCTGCCAGTGTAGGAGCCTGACTGAAGCACCTCATGCCTGCAGCCCTCCCTGCTCCCCTCCTCGGCCAGGAATTCAGGTAGAAGTTCCTTTCCTGTGTCTCACTCCAATGGGCCCACGTGGCTCTTCCTAGAGTGACCTCTGCTAGTGCACGAGCCTCATGGTGATGGTCGGGTCACCCCGAAGGGCAGCCTGCGGCTGTGCCCTGGGCCCCTGCAGGTGCCCGGTGATCATCTTGGACTTGCATCCGAGTAGACCCCCTGGTGAGTCCTCCGGAGGCCTGGCGACTGCACGGAGGTGCTGGGTCCCTCCGGCTGCTTTCCCCCTGGAGACCCCCTCTGCCACCCGGGGCTCATGCCCGGTCATTCCGGGGCCGCTGCCCGCCCCCGTGTCCTTACGGTTCCATCTGTGCTCTTTGGTCATCCTAGGTTGACTGATTCTCCAAAGCCCAGATGTTTGACCTGCAAATTCGGGTCCCCAGGCTTCCCGTGGCTGACAGCTCCATCCCCTTAGTCTCCGGAGCCGCTGTCATTGCCGCTCCTGCCTCCTCCTCGGTGGGAAGTTCACTTCCTCAGTGGGGAGGTGCTGTCGACACTCCAGGGCTGGGAATTCAGAAAACAAAGAAGGTAACACCAGTGACACATTTGCTGAGCGTCAACTCCCAGATAAGCCAGGGGGATGGCCAAGGAGAAGGAAGAGCCATATGAAAGCCAAAAATAAAAACAAATAAAGCAATTTTAAGATGGGGAATTTTTTTCTTTAATTGTTCTGGAATTGAATTAAGGAATGTCTTACCAGAGAAGCAAGATAATAAAGTTTCGTATTAAATATTCCTGCCAGCTAAAGAATGTTTAATATTGAATTATACAGGAAATAAACGGTGAATTAAAAAGAAGAAAAGCAGCCTCTGAAGGGTAACAAAGGTAATTGCTTTTATCTGGGAAAATAGACCCGTGGATGGAGTGAATTTTTAAATTAGTTTTGCTCATTAAGAATGTATCTTATACAAAAGTGTCTCTTCAGTTAGAAGGGACCGGGATTTTGAAGATACTTAGGCCGAATCACTGTGAATGTTGGATAAAATTGCTGAATTTCTCTACAGAAAGAAAAAAAAAACTGGATAATTGGCTCGTCTCAATCTGTTTAAGAAACATTTTTCTTGATATTTTGGAAGAGACTATCTGCGTATGCTGGAGGGGCAGCTGGAGGAGATCTTCCGTGCAGGTTCCCGAGTCTCAGGGTTTCCTGACACGAAGGCGTATGGAGCCGAGAAGGCGTAAGTGTGCCGCCGCAGTGCCAGGCTGAGAGAGGAGAGCGCGCATTTCCATTTTAAAAGTGAGGATTCAGGAGCCCGAAGAAGCCCTTTGCTCAGCAGTCGGTGCGTCGCGGCTGAGCCTAGCGGAGCAGGCGGTGTCCCGGGCAGGGATGAGCGGCACCTGCCCCGACTGGCCCAGGGGCCCATCTGCAGACTCCCCCTGTGCACCCCCAAATCCTCAAAACTTAAAAAAAAATCAGTCAACATTCTGGGTCAATGTCTACTACAATGTGGCTACGATCACTTGAATTCTTCGAAACAGGGCTGGTGATGAACAGCATTATCTGATTTCCATTATTCTGAGGACTTATTTGAGACTTCTATCATTTTGAGGGACCTCGATTATCTCACTGTATCGTGCCACCTATGGCATCAACGCATACAAAATAACTTGCTTAATTTTGTCAACCTTATTTATTTATTTATTTTTTTGCAAATGTGAGTATTAACTGAGATGAAATACATTTCCCTCTGCCAATAACATTGATGGGAATTTAAGAGTAAAGGTGGCGTTAATTCTATGCATGCAAATTTATTTTGAAAATGATTATAAGATCTATTATTATAAATAAGATGTATTACCTTAAGGGATGTGAAGTCTGGGTCTCTACGTCCTAATCAGTGAACCCTCGAGGCAAATGCAGTAGAGGCTTACAAATGGTTGCTGACAATGTTTTTGATCAAAGGAGCTACCTAGATTGGTAATAATCCTCAAAAAATAGAGCAAATTAAGTCTCTTTCCAGACTCTGTCTGCACAGAAATGAAATACTTCGCTCCACACCCAATATTTTAACACAAAATAAGGAAAATCATTGGCTGATGGATCCTGAAAAAGTGGCACAGTGCCTCGAGGTCCCTCAAAATCAAACTGGAAGTAGCAATCAGTGGGAAAGAAAGCCCAGGGATGCCAGGAAGCTACCAAGAAATTAGAGACAGAAAGCTCTGGCTGTAATGGAGTCTGTTTTGCACTGGTTGGAATGGGGGAGAGTTTGAAGGAATTTGTGTTTGCATTTTGCTCTGTGCCCTCTCCCGAGCGGCTCTCCTGCCCGCTCCTTCACGGATGGGAGCCGCGGCCCCAGAGCTCGTCTCTGCGCCTGAGGCCCTGGGCAGCGCGAGAGTCCTGCCAGGTGAGGCTCCTGACGACAGGTGCGGGCAGACCCCAAGGGGCGGATCCCAGACTGATGGCAGTGTCCTCACTAGACGCGCTGGGGAGAAGACGTCCCTAGAGAATATTTCTAAGAATTCAGCTTAGAATCTTCAAGATCAAATTTCATCCAGCAAATGATTATTCACCCATGGGAATAAAAATACGTTTTTTCAGATTATAAAGCCTCAGAAATTTTGCTGCATGAAGACACATCCTGGAGATGTATTTATGACCCTATGGAGCAGAGACGTGAACCCGTGTGACATCGACACCGTCTACTCCTAGAGATTTCCTCCTGTTTCTCCCTCTAAAAGTTTTACAGTTTTGATTTCATACTAAACCCATAATCAATTTCAAATTAATTTTTAAATGGGGTGTGAGGTTTAGGCTGAGGCTCACTGTTTTGCTTCTGTATGTCCATAGCACCCTTTACTGAAAAATCTGTCCTTTTATTGAAGTGAATTCCACGAAGTGGCTTTTGCACCTTTGTGGCAGATGGGTGGAGCCGATGTGTGTGGGTCTGTTTCTGGGTTCTCTGTTCTGTTGTTCGGTGGGTCCATCCCTTTGCCAGCAGGCTCTCTCCACTGCTGTAGCCATACTAGCGGGCATGGCCATTCTCCCACTGTATTCTTCTTCATCATCACGGGGCCTGTGATTTTCCATATACATTTTATTTATTTATTTATTTTAAAATTTTTATTTATTTATGACAGTCACACACACAGAGAGAGAGAGAGAGGCAGAGACACAGGCAGAGGGAGAAGCAGGCTCCATGCAGGGAGCCCGACGTGGGATTCGATCCCGGGTCTCCAGGATCGCGCCCTGGGCCAAAGACAGGCGCCAACCGCTGCACCACCCAGGGATCCCTCCATATACATTTTAGATCAATATTGTCTATGTCTGCAAAAAAAAAAAAAATCGGTATTTTGATAGGGATTTCATTAACCTATAGATCAATGGGGAAACCTGTCATCTTAATCTGTTGATTCTTCCCGTCTACACACAATACATCTTAGCATTTATTTATGCCTTTTTAATTTTTTATCACCATTTTTTTTTTTTTTACCATTTTGTAATTATAACCTTACCTGTTTTGTTATGTTTTTCCTTAAGAATTTATTCCCTTTGGAATGATCATAAATGGTGTTGTGTTTTTAATTTTGGTTTCTCCATGTTTATTGTTAGTATGTAAAACTGCAATTTATTTTTGTGTGTTGATTTTGTATCCTGCAACCTTGTAGCACTTTCTTACTCAGTCTAAATTTTTTTTCACTTCTTTTTCTTCTTCTTCTTCTTCTTCTTCTTCTTCTTCTTCTTCTTCTTCTTCTTCTTCTAGATTTATTAGAATTTCCTTTGTATGCAATCATGTCATCTACAAATAACAGTAGCTTTATTTATTCCCTTTTAACCTGTGGACCTTTTATTTCCTTTTCTTGCCTTATTGCAATGACTAGGACTCCTAGTATTTAACATGAATGATGATAACAGACATCTGTGCCTTGGTCACAGTATCAGGAAGGAACTATTCAATCTTTCACCATTAAGTATGGTATTAGTGGTAGTTTCTTGTCTCTCTCTCTCTTTTTTTTATGAATGTTCTTTATCAAGCTGAAGTATTTTCCCTATATTCCTAGCTCCTGAATCCATTTTTAATTTTTTTAAATTTTTTTAATTTTTATTTTTTTTGTGAATCCATTTTTTAATCTTGAATGGTGTCAGAATTTGTCCAATACTTTTTCTGCATTGTCACCCAGGCCATAAGGAAGCACATATATGGATGTTGTTTGCAGCATTATTCAGGATGATAGGGAATCAAGGATAATGGACACCTTCATCACTTGAAATCAGACTGTGATAATATGATGAATCCATGCTAAGCAACAGTTAGAGGCAATGGACTGTATGTACAGCAATGAGAGCTGATCTTAGAAACACAGAGCTGAAGGAAAATAATCAATGTAGTATTCAACAATATTACTTACCTAATTTAGAGGATTTACAGATAATCTGTTGCACACTTGCCAATACCGTATACAAAGACCACCAATAACCTCTCAAATAAACATGATGCAATGATGTCACATGGGGAAACGTGTGGGGGGGTGGGACTTTGGCTTAGGGTAAACTAGTTCATTCTGCAATACAAATTCAAAACTGAAATGGGGAGAATTTGATCAAATGTAGGAGAGGGCAGAAAGTTGAAACTATTGCTGGAAAACTTCTATTTCCAGACTTAGCCCTAGGAATGAGTTCTGTGACTATTCACCAAGACAGAACTTGGTAGGTTAATAAGGAGCTGACTTGGCCAGGTGAAGAACAGAAAGTCAGGCTGGCTTGCTAAGACACAAGTCCAAGTGCATCGTTAGCTTCGGGGAGAGTGTTTCAGGGCTGGAGACAACAGCAGTATTTAGGCAACGGGTCTAGTGATGGACCCTTGGGCAGTGTCCCTGCTAGAGCAGCTGGTCTTGAATGGAAATGCTGGACGCCAGTTGGTCTTTGCTGCCCGATACCTGGTGAGGCCAGTACAATGAGCAGGTTATCTTCAAGGACAGAGCCAGGCGATGGAGTCATTTTGTGAGGCCACACAACAGCCGGATAGGAGGAGGATCACTATCCACACATCCTCTACAGCTACAGAACTTGCGGTTTGGTTGTGGATGCAAATGTATCAGAAATAGTGAGGGTGTGGTACTCACCGGAGTCAGACAGTAGGGAAGTCCTGCAGCTCCTGGCTCCTTTCCCTTCCGTGCAATCCTCACACAGCCTTGCATGCTGCTCTGATCCATCCCCACCATTCTGGTCCTTCCTTCCTCATGTTTGTTCTGAGTTCAGCTCAATTAACGTCATCAAGTAAGGTCTGTTGCTGTTTTTATAACCATCTGAAGTAGGACGCCTCCTGAAGCTTACAGGAAAACATTCTGTTAAGAAATAGCTCCTTGGTAGAGTTGGCACCATATGGAGACATTTAGAGTGAAATGACCTTGTTTTTGCTGCTCTGTGCTTCCTGGTAACTCAATTGCTGCTGACTTACCTCGGCCTCAAGGCCTCTGTGTTAATCAGGGCAATCATCCCAGGACTTACTTTTCAATATCCCTGGGTGTGGATAAAGATCACACATATGGAAAATAAAACAAAAAGTCCAGCACTTTCCTAGAGTTACAAAGGACAATTGGATGTCATGCATGGTATATTTTGTTCAAAATATTAATATTCTTGAAGGTGATTTAGCTTCCATTGGGACAGTAAATTACTATTAAGTTTTAAAATATACATGTGCTAGTGAGCAATTGATAGCTATTTACACAAAGATGGTAAATACTGTTGCAAAGGCAGACATGATGGATTTGTGTGGCCTGGTAAGTAAAACATAAGCCAACTGGTAGGAATTACCAGGGGGCATATATTTTTCTTAGCAAGTCTTTGAAAGAGTCTGAACTGGCCAAAGAAGGAATGCACTGTCTCAGAAGATGGCATCTCCTCCGCTGGGCACATTCTAGCGTAGGCCACGTTAACACGTGGTTGGATTGTTGTAAAATGGATTAAGGTATCAGATAGGCATTTTGATTACATGGTATTTATAGTTTTGAAGTTTATAAAGATCCCTTTTTTAACAATCATAGTAAAGCCAAATGGATAGACATTTAAACTTGTTAGCTATCTTTTTTGGATGTTTATTGCTCAGTAGTTTTTTAGTGGATTAGTTGGTTAGTGTCATGATATCAATGTGCCCAAAGTCCTCACTAGCCCTTTGATTGTGCCTGTAACATAGAGCCAGTTCCCATTCAGGTTGGTTACACCATGGAGTGTAAACTGTAGCATTTCCACACTTAGCTCTCTAACTAGGGAATGTTGTAGGTCAAAAGGGACAGAGGCAAGTTGTGGCTGAATGCATTTAAACCTATCCTCATGAAGGGAAAAATAAAAAAGTAAACTTCCATACCTAAGTAACACAGGAAATTGTCAGCCATGTAAGTTTTGTCATTCTGATGGGGTTATGTTTTTTTATGTTTTAATTTGCATTTACTTCACGACGAATAGCTCTGAGAAATTTGGTGATGTGTTAGCCATATTTGGACAGCATCATTTGGGAAGTGCCTGTTCAAGCTTTGTGCCCATTTTTAATTGGGTTGTTTATTCTTTCTCTTATTAATTTGTAGGGGTTATTCATATATTTAGGATACAAGTCATTTATTAGATAGATTGCAAGACTTTTCTCCGATTCTGGCTTTTGTCGTGTCATTCTTTTTGTTGTATTTCTTGATAAGCAGAAATTCTTAACTTTAATGATCAAATAATCCAATTATCAATTTTTCCCTTATGATTAGTAGGTAGTATCATTTTTTAAATTTTTATTTATTTATGATAGTCACACACAGAGAGAGAGAGAGAGGCAGAGACACAGGCAGAGGGAGAAGCAGACTCCGTGCCGGGAGCCCGACGTGGGATTCGATCCCGGGTCTCCAGGATCACGCCCTGGGCCAAAGGCAGGCGCCAAACCGCTGCGCCACCCAGGGATCCCGGTAGTATCATTTTTAAAAAATATTTTATTTATTTATTCATGAGAGACACAGAGTGAGAAGCAGAGATATAGACAGAGAGAGAAGCAGGCTCCCTGTGGGGAGCCCGATGTGGGACTGGATCCCAGGACCCTGGGGTCACGACTTGAACTGAATGCAGATGCTCAACCACTGAGCCATGCAGGCATCCTAGGGGTTGGTATCACTTAGAAAACCTGCCTGTTTCAATATTTTCTCATACAGCTCTTCTTCTCATGTTTAGCTCTAGGTACTATCTCTAACCAGAACTCCCATGTGTTGGGAAGACACATCACTGATTCACACCTTTGAAAAACTGGTAATATCTACTAAAATTAAGTTTGTCAGCATCTTAATACCCAGTGTTTCCACTGCTAGGTAAATACCTGACAGAAATAGATGTTCATATTCACCAAAAGACGTTATGTCAACAGCAGCTTTATTCATAATAGCCCAAAGCTGTAAGAAACCCAAATGTCCATCAGCTAGAGAATGGATGAATTAATTTTGGGATGTTCTCATAGTGAACTGCTTCACTGCAAAGGAAAGAAGGCAACCGCTGCCACATGCATCCAGGTGATGGAGCTCAAACACATTATGGTGAACAAAAGATGCCGAGCACGGTGTACATGTCTGACTCTATTTCTCAGAGTTCAAACACTGGCAAAATTAAAGAGTGTGGATAGATATGAGAGTAGTGCTCACCCTCAATTCAGACAGAAGTATGTCCAGTTTGGGACAAAAAGGAGTCTTTTGTTGGCGAAGGTAGTAGTACAAATAGTAGAAATAGTCTTTATCTTGATCGTGGTGCTGGTTCCATGGGAGTGAACATTCATAAAAATATGTTGATTTTTACACTCAAGCCTTGTGCACTTGATCAATGTTATACCTGCCTAAAAATCAAAGGAAAAATATTCCAGTGTGCACACTCTCTTTCCAGGGAGCCAACAGCCCCCACTATTCACAACAATGCCCTCGATCGCTGTGCAGGTTGATGCCTGATGGAGTTAATTCTGAAGATGTTGATCATATGCTTAAAATTGTTAAATATGCTCTGGGTCACTCTTGGTATAGCCTCCAATGTTTTGATTCTGCACAGGTGCGTGGACCAGCAGGTTGCTGCTTAGCAATTAAATCAATAGTAATGCCACCTTCACAATTTGTCTAATACCCCTTTCTATGAGAAAATAAATTCCCCAACAAAATGACTGTTTCTCTGAATTGGCTTAAAGGGATGGCTTTAAAGGAAAGCACACGGATAAAAGGAGTGAGTAGACATGTGCTCTCTCCACTAAAAAGGAATTACAGCTTAATTACACGTTTTAACTGCCATGGCTCTAATTTGATGGTTGGAAAATCCTGGGATGTCAGAAAGGTCAGAGAAATGTGATAAAAGTGTTCCTATTTTGACCTTTTTGGGGAAGCTAATTAGCTCAGCTTTACCAAATGCTATCACAACCCCATTCCCTAACGTGTGAATAAATTATTATGCTCTTGCTTTGAATGTAATTAGGAAAAGTAACCTACCCATTGAAACTTTTCTCTAATATTGTATAATAGAGAACTTTATCATTTCTTCTGTCTCAACACTGTTTTTAAAAGCTTGCACTGGGGACCAAACAAAGAAGGGTTTTTAATGAAACCTAAATATGAAGTCTGTTGTGCATTTTCTGAGTTACAAGTGAAAGAAGTCTGGGAATTAGAACAAAGCTTTGCTTGGTTTCTCTTTTTCATTTTTTAGCAATAATGATACAGGGAATTGCTTTTGCTTTTACTAGAAAAGTTTGGAAACTTATCCAGGTGGTTAACGCCTATTTTCAGAAAACCGCTGTCTCGTTTCTGCTTTATATATTGTTTTCTATGAAGTGCTGGAAGTTCTTGTTGCTCTAATCTGTGCCCGAGCTTCAGATCTCCCCGGAGGCTCAGGAAATGCTACAGAACATTTGCTGCATCAAATGTGAAGCCCAACAAGAACATAGCGTTTGAATTTTAAGTAGGCATTATTTACAAAATAAATAGAATAATAACTGCAAGATTCTACATTCTGTAATCTTAAGTGGGTTTTCTAACTTTTCAAAGTACTTGGTTATGGACAGCTGTGGCTCTTTGAAAGTGAAGAGGACAGTGTTCAATTATCTGAGAATTACTAGCAGAGGATGAGCTGAGAGTCCATTATAGGCACAAGAGAGTTTTGGGGAAAAGAATCAACTTTCCAAATATTAATTTTTAGATACTTGTCAGATATCCAAATAAACTGTCAGGCAAGCAGTTGGAGTAAAATCATGAGGGACGAGAAGCTTGAAAGTCTAGGGAAGTTATAAGCAGACCGGGCTACACCTGTAAGCTTAGGGGTCGTGGGTCACAGTCTACGCTAAAACGAGAGCCCTCCGCAAGGTCTCCGAGGAGCAGTGTGGGTACAAAAGAGAATTATACAAGATGAGTCGATGTATTTTCTAGATTCAAACAAAGCTTTCTTTGACCAAAGAAGATCAGAACGAAAATAAAAGCCCCAGGTTAGATCGAATATTTGCAGAGTTGGTGGTTGCGTATGTGTTTAGTTTTCCTCGGGCACTGAAAAGCGCCCTGGCTGCCATCGCGGCAGTGACGCTCGGGGGTCGTCGGGGAGATCCGCTCCTTGTTCTCCTAAAGGACCAGGGCTGAAGGCAGCCACGCAGGGCCGGCCTGTAGGGCCTGTGAGCCGGAGCCCAGGGCCCCGCACACGTGCTGCCCGAGCCCTCGGAGCCCCGATCTACAGGCCTCATGCCACAGGGGCCCGGCCTCCTCCTGGGGCGCTAATGACAGCGGCCCCCACGTGGACACTCCCCACGGGCACTGCCAACGACGACCTGGCGGTTCGTCCCTCGGGCCCTACCTGTTAGCGGCACGTAGGCTGGGGAGCATCAGGATGGAGTAGAGGAGACTCATCGCGGAGCCTCGTTTGCTGAGAACTTTCTGAGGAACGCAAACAACGACTGAGATGGCCCGTGATTGATTTATTTTTGCCAAAAGGAAGGAATATTGGTAAATAAATCGTAGGGTCTCTTTCCCTGTTCTAACCTGTTTTTCAGAAGTTTGACTCGTGCTTCCTTGGGATCCGTGGAGCTGCGGTGATGGCGTGTCCTTTGTCCCTCTGACAGGAGCTGCCTGAGACTCCTCACTGCCTAATAGGGCCAGTGTTTCAGTTTGTTTGGAGGAAGGAAAGATTTCCAAGCTGACTTTCGAAGTCCTTGTGCCCCCCGAGGTGTTGAAGGCTCGCCCGAGGCCTGCCAGGTGGGCAAGAAGTCTTCTCCACCACGCAGCTGGCTCTCCGTGGACGTGAGCTGATCATAACTCACATCTCAACACTCATAATTAGACAAATCTAGGGGTGGGAAGTGTGCCGACATGTGATTACGGGGCCACGTCAAGGTGCTGCGAGGTCAGAGTACCAGGAGGAGGGCGGCCCACTGTTCAGCATCGCCATCGGGCCGGAGGTGGCACCTTGTCACTGCAGGTCTATGACAATAGCTGGTGCCCACTGACCCCGTGTGAATTTACTCATGAGTCACAGGCCTCAAGGTGCTCAGGGAACTTCTACCGTAACAATTTTTATAGTCGAGCCGGTGTACTCCTCTGCACCGTGGGCTCTGCACACGTCTCACAATTCCTCTTCTGATCTTGCATCACGTGAGCAGTCGAATGAATCTATGTAACGGCAGCTTTTGACCGATAGACTCCAGATTCGGAGGAGTCAGCATCCTCCCTCCCACTTTTCCTGGGTCTGGCTCCTGTGACGGGTTCTGTGTCATTCCTGTGTCCCTCTGATGCCTCATAGAGATTATCTGTCAGTGGGGGCCGGGAAAGAGGTACCAAGGGAAAGTCGTCTGTTTATTTTGGAAAGAGCTCTGAGCGATATCCAGACCAGACGGCACCTCCTTCTGTGCACCACAAGGCCGTAGATGGCTGCCCCTCTCCCTGCAGGGCCGGCGTGCGGTATTTTGTCCACGGTAGAGTCAGCCCCGGGCATTTCCAGAAACTGTACCGCTTTCAAGACCAAATATTATTTGCCCACCCCACAACCATGCTCCTCTTTTTCCTGAATTACAGAAACCAAATTTTTGTTTAAGTTTACCATATGATTTCCTAGCTTCTTTTTTTTTTATTGACATCACCATTTGACATCGTTCTGACAGATGAGATGTAACTACCATGTGAGTTTTCTAGAAAATATTTTTCAATTTTTAAAATTTTTTTTATTTAATTTTTTAAAAATTTTTCCCCAATTTGTCATCAAGCTTTATTTATTTATTTATTTATTTATTTATTTATTTATTTATTCATGAGGGACACACACAGACAGGTGAAAATATTTCTTTAAAGGAACAAATGTAGATGACCTACTCATCCTTGCCCTCAGTCCCGTCTCTTTGTCTCGGCTGGGAACACAGACGTGATGTCTGGCAGTGCAGCAGCCTTGTTGGGACCGTGAGAATGAAATCTGAGTGTGAAAGAGGCAGTGGGGACAGGACACAAGGCGCTCTCAGAAATGGGTCACACTCTGCAGCGGCAGCAGCAGCCCCAAATGCCCTCCCCCCAGACTTCCTAATATGTGATAAAAATAAACCTTTCCATAGATATTTATGCCTCTGTGGTTTGGGTTTTCTCTAATATGTCGACATGCAATATCAGTAGATACAAACCTCATGCGATTTTAGTATTTTCACGCGTTTGTGAAATGGCAAAAATTAGCAAATATGGGATTATCACTTACAGAATTAAACCGACTACTGGGAAGCCTCCACCCCAGACCCATGAGTCAGGGTTTTGATAGCGGGTCGCAGAATCTACACTTTTCCAGGTCTCCTGAGGTACCTGCAACCGACTTGGTCCGGAGCGATGTGAAACCACCACAAATAGAATTTCCAGTTGAATATATCCAAAAGCTCGAACTTAAAACGCACAGTTGACAGTGGGTGGAAAGTTTAGGCTCACGGAGCGTGGCTGAAGAAAGGAGCGGTGGCCAGCGGGCGCTCTTGGCGAGGTGGCGCTGAGCCCAGGGCTGCGGGGGCCCCTCGGCCAGGGCTCGAGCATCTGTGACACGTGACAGCTGATGGTCCTGCCCTCGGGGAGTTGATAGAGTATTTCTGGAGTAAAAAAAAAGCAGACTTTACGTCCTTCCCAGATCCTAAGTGGATCCAGTCGTGACCTCACGAAGCCTACGGTGGCCTCTATGTCGCGGCAGACTCCTGGGGGAGACCCTTCCTACGAGGCTCCATTTGACGTAACCACCTCCGTAAAGACTTACCTTTAAATACGGTCATGTTGTGAGCTTTCAGCCTATGGATTTTGCGGGGACACAGTGTATCCTGAACCTTGACCCGGCCTCGCGCCCTTGGCGCCTTCCCGACCCCCTGGAGGCCTTGAGGGGCGGAGGGTGCACAGGCCCGCGTCCTGATGCGGGGATGTCGGGACTTGCAGCTCTAGTGCGGCTGCAGCAGACCCAGCGCCGTCGAGGACGAGGTGCCGAGAGCACCTGTGGAAGCAGCCGTCGTGGGTGGGCCCGGACGGGGGTGAGAGGGGCCAGTCGGCCGGGAAGGGCCTGGGGGAGCCGGCGAGCAGGTGGGGCCCTCGAGGTGGCCTCGAGACTCCGAGGAGGGCTGTCCCCGGCTGGCGCATTCACGGTGGCCGCGCGGGACGAGGGGCAGTCACAGGAGGAATGAGGCGGCATCGCCTGGTTCAGGCTTCTTGTCACACGTCTCTGAGTCCCGTTCTCTCAAAATTAAAAAGCTTGTCTTTTTCTCCCCCTCCATTTAGGGAGACCTCATTTTGACGTTAAAGGTAAGTCCTCATCCTCAAATTCAGGTATGTAGGGTCATCTGGGTCCCCAGGCCTCTTTGAGAGGCTGAGATTTCCACGAGAAGTCTTCGCATGTGTTTATTATCATGATAATAAAAAACAATATCCTTTTGTGGTGATAACTCAAAATCGAAGACCAAAACCTTAGTTTTTTTTTTTTTTTTTAAGATTTATTTATTTATTTTGAGACAGAGAGACAGAGAGAGATAACAAGAGAGAGCAGGAGTGGGGAGGAGAGGGAGGAGCAGACTCCTTGCTGAGCAGGGAGCCTGACCTGGGGCTCGATCCCAAGACCCCAGGATCATGACCTGGGCCGAAGGCAAACGCGTACCTGAGCCCCCAGGTGCTCTGAAGTCAATTTTTCTGTAGCCAGGGCTTACGGAAAGATTTTCAGGGGTGTGCTTTTTGTTTTTTTCCTTTAGTAGGGGATTGTACCTTATGTAGGACTGAGAAACATTTATAGGTGCGGCAATTACAATGATTTGATTTTGCAGAGATGGCAAATGAGGGTACGTACAAGGTTCCTGCGAGCTGCGGGGAAAGGTAAAAAACAAAGGAACCCTTTCAGAAGGTTGTGAGGTGACTTGCTCTTTGCTTCTATCCCAAATTTCAGAGCTAATGAAGATGCTGCTCTCTGCATCTCTGCAGGAGAAAATGCCTCCTCTCTGCCCCTCGGAGCCCGAGAGAACGACGGGCCTCACAGTCAATGGGCCGGGGCGGGGTTGAAACAGATTCTGTGCCTTCCCTGAAGAATTACTTCTTTTGTTCTTACAAAAATCACTATTTCCAAAACACACTGTGTTATCCTTTATATCTTCGTTTTTTTTCCCAAATATCAACTTTTTTTTTTATTTTTTTTTTATTTTTATTTATTTATTTATTTATGATAGTCACAGAGAGAGAGAGAGAGGCAGAGACAGAGGCAGAGGGAGAAGCAGGCTCCATGCACCGGGAGCCCGACGTGGGATCCGATCCCGGGTCTCCAGGATCGCGCCCCGGGCCAAAGGCAGGCGCCAAACCGCTGCGCCACTCAGGGATCCCCAAATATCAACTTTTAATGGTTGCGATGTTAGTCATGATACGTTTCATTTGTTGAAATTAAAGAATTTTACTTTGCATCTTAAAATTTGATGGAATGGTAATTTTGTTGGCTTTTAGTAGCTCTAAATCAAAATTGGTCAAGTCAATTTAGCCATAATCTAGTAAAATGAAACATCTCCCTGTGGCCTGACAACTCCCGTGAATAATGTATCTTTAATAGCTGTCAATTAAGGTGGTTTTTAGAGATTTATGATGGGGGTATAAATAACTCCAAAAGGTGATTTATGGCACAGACTCAGACAATGCTTTGAATAGAGCTACTCTGGCAGCATATAAATTACTATACGGTGTGCAGAATGAGAGAAAATACTTTGAATCTCTCTACTTACTGTGTCCTGTTGCTTTTTGTTCTGTTCTTAGACTCCGCAATTCCATCATCCAGATCACAGGGCTTTAGAGACAAGAGGACCTAAGTGACCATCAGAACTAATTGCCTCATTATACAACCTATATATTATGATGCATATTCTGTGCATCTGATTAAAAGGCCAGAACCTAAGTGTGTAGGACCTCATCAGAGAAATGCACGGATAGAGGTACTTGAATCCCATAAAGACTTGCGACAGAAGAACATTGAAAGTCATCCTAATAGTCAACAGCAGAAATTGAAAAGCTCAAAAAAGATAAGAGTATGACTAACAATTTAGATGTTCTGAATGGTCAGAGACACTTTATACCAACTTGAAGGACAAGCAGTGAACAGAAACTTTGCTACATAATTGAATTAATCCACTTCTCCTTCTGACTCACATGTACCACCTTCCCTGCTCAGAACTGGAGGGTCTAGGGACAGAGAGAAATCACCAACTCTTCGAACCCCAGTGTGTCCCGTCTTCCATACGCATTCCTAGTCGTGTCCATTCCTCCCAGGTCTTTCCTTGGGCTGTGACAGATAATTCATGGTCCACAGGTGGAAATAAAGGCTTCAGGAGTGTTCGTGGGATCAAACCTCTTTCCAAAAATTGATAAGATAAAGCCAACTAGGAATTTTCACTCGGAGAAACCTAGGGTATGAACCCTTTGGAAGGCTTTCCGGTGCTCATGGGAGGTCACACAGACTGCGACCCACTTAGATACGTTCAGCAGTGTTGCGGAAGTCAAAAGGATGCACTTTGTAGGGTACTGCGGGCATTTATGTTCCTTCCCTTCGAAGGCTTATCTCCATCTTCTGCATTTGTTTGGAAAATCCTTGTCTCCTATTTCTTTAAATCACGAGCCCTTTCCCAACTGATCTTCCATCCGTGGAAATCCAACGGTCTGCCAACGCCCTCAAATCAGGGCTGCATTTTCACTTGCTAACCTGAGTTTAACCCTTGGCACATCTCTGGCATGGCCTCGTTCTCTGTGGACTCACTCGCAGGAAAACCCGACGTTAAGGATGCTTCTCTGCCACACCCGCGTGGCCCATCAAAATAGAGAAATATAGGTCACGGAATTCCGTGGCCACGTAATTAAATATGCGTATAACCTAATCTGGTATTGTTTGGGTTAGCTTGGTGGCTGGTAATAGTTTCCATCCTTGGGTGCATCTTTGGCCATGTTTCCCAGGTAGTGTGCTTTTATTTGCTATTTGCTGCCTGCTGATGCCAGATTGAGGTGAGCCCCATCCATTCCATTAGAATCTGAGCTTCTTGGGATCCCTGGGTGGCTCAGTGGTTTCGCGCCTGCCTTCAGCCCAGGGTATGATCCTGGAGACCCAGGATCGAGTCCCACGTCGGGCTCCCTGCATGGAGCCTGCTTCTCCCTCTGCCTGTGTCTCTGCCTCTCTCTTTCTCTCTCTGTGTCTCTAATGAATAAATAAAGTCTTTTAAAGAAAAAAAAAAAAAAGAATCTGAGCTTCCACACCTTCTATGTATGCTTCTGTCCCTACTGAGAAGTTCAGAACATGATGGAATAACATGGAACCCTCCTGACCCAACGTGAAACAAATTCACGGTTTATATGCTAGCATGTAAATGTAGCCAAATTACCACTTTCATATTAAGACAAAATAGCAACGGAACACTAAGTACTTTACACAAAATAAACTGCTTCAAGAAGCTGAAAATAAAGGTTTTGTTCACTTACTACCCGGCAACTCTTCAGTGCCTCTGCCCCTCCCACAGCCTTTGTACCTCTGCCACAAAGTCCCAGGCTTAGGAGGCGCAGTTGTCCTTGCTGAGCTAGGATTACTCAGGACCACCGTTAGGATGATCCGTGTGCCCTTACCCTGCTGGACTTTTGAATATGCTTCACCTGTGTTTGCACGTTGTGCCCTCAGCCGAGGTGTGTTCACTCCGGGAGGCTCTGCTGCATCGCTGGCAGGTATGTGGCAACTTGTCTTCTTTTCAGTTTCCGAGAAGTCTGCAAGTCTCTTGTCATCTGGCTGAATTTCAGAAACCTGAATAGGGATTAGAGAAGCAGGCAGATATGAGAATTCTGAGAAGTGGAAAACATCAGGGCAGAGCCAGGCACAAAGTTGGCTGTAACAAGCAAGAATTGGAACAAAGTTGGGGAGGACAAAGAAAGGATTTCATAGGCAGGACTGTGAGCAATCTGAGCAAGGCCATCAGAAGTCTGGCTATTAATAGGGTTTGCACTCAGAAGAGCGGTGTATCAGTTAGTCTCACTGCATAACAAATCAACTAAAATGCTGTGACTTAACAACATTTGTTAAACTTACATTTTTGTGGGTTAGCATTTGGGCTGGGCTCAGCCGGGAAGCTCTTCTGTTTCAGCAGGGTTCACTCAAGCACCTGCAGTCAGCTACCAGGTGGTGGTGGTTGGATGGCCCAGGGTGGCCTCACTTGGGGTGGTTGTACCTTCCCTACTACATCTTTCTTCCTCAAGCAGAGTAGCTTTGGCTTGTTTATCGGCTTCTGGGCAGGGTTCTAAGAAAGAGCAGATCCACAAAAGGCTTCCTAAAGTGAAGAGTCCACATGGCTCATCACCACTTCAGCCTCGTATTAGCCAAAACAAGTCGCAAGACCAGCCCAAATTTAAGGGTAGAGGAGGTCAACTCTACATCTCGATGGTGGGATTTCAAAGTCATATTGCAAAGGGCATGAACATAGGGAGGCAAAAATGATTGCAAACATTTTTATAATCCACATATTCCAAAGAGTGACAAATGGAGAAGCAGTTAGGGGCAACCAGAATCCAAAATATTTCTTTAGATCTTTTACTCTGTATATAGGAAATTTTGCCCTTAGGCCCCTTTAGAAATCAATTGAGTAAAATTTTTGCTATAACAAGTTTGGAGGCCAACAGGCCCAGCAGGCAGTAAGGTGCCACACACGGGACAGAAAAGCAACTTTAGGGGTGTCGTGTCATGGTTAGGACTCTGGAGTCCAAGATAAGTTCAAGTCTGAACAATTCTTTGTGTCCTGAGACACGGGAGCTACAGAACTTCCTCTATTTTGACCTAGGAGGAGGATAGAGTGAATTCTAAAGTTCCATTTCTCTTCAAAAATGCTCAGAGGCTAACATACACCACATAACTGGACACTATGTCTCATGCGAGAGAAAATGACACGGTCGATGTTCTCTGTGCCCTTCCATCCCAGTCGCCATGTTGTGTGGTTACGATGTAGTAACTCTTGGAAACTCCTCATTTCTCCCTGCCAGGAGCCTCCAGGGCTGTGCTCTCATCACCCCAGTCCAAATGTTGCATCTCATCCTCGGGAGAGCTCTTTCTCTCTTCGTCTTGCTCTCCCTACGTGGTGTGACACTCCTGGAAGAAGCTACCCCCGTGATCAGATTCATGTATTTTCAGGGCGTGATGGTGAATTTTATGTGTCAACTTGGCTGGGCTAAGAGACGCCCAGAGTGCTGGTAAAACATTACGTCTGGGTGTGTCTGTGAGGGTGTTTCCAGCAGAGACAGGTGTTTGATTCAGCAAACTGAGCAAAGCAGATCATCTCCTCCGATGTGGGCATCATCCAGTCCACCCAGGCCATACGTAGAACAAGAAGGCAGGGGAAGGGCAAGTTCAGTCCTTCTGTTTGACTTGGAGCATCCATCTCCAGCCTTGAGACATCAGAGCCTCTGGTTTTCAGGCCTGGAGACACCAACTGAGACTCTCGCCACTGTGCGCAGATTCTCAGGCCTTCAGAATCAGACCGAGTCACATCACAGTCACACATGGGGACTGTGGGACTTCCTGCCTGCTAACCGCGTGAGCCAATTCCTGTGAGTGTCCTCTTCTATGTTCCTCTCTCTAGATGCATCCTGTTGTTCTGTTTTTCTGGAGGACGCTGACAATACCGACGGGCAGTCATTGGGCGAAGGGTACTCAGGGGATGCCCTCACTAGGTTTACTGTTGTGTCACTTGTGGGGCACAGAATTCTGAGCATCAGTTTCTTAATCACAAAAAATGAATGACTTACTTGATCTATTAGTCTGAATCATTCTAAATATGAAATGAACAGTTTGAATCTGACTCTTTCATCGGATTTTCTAGTCATTCAAAGGGACAAGAAAGAATCCTTTTACAGCATTGTTCCATTAGCTGGGATCAATACCTGTATTAAGTTGGTAGGGACCCGGCACCATAAAATGTGAGTTATCCGAGAAGACATAAAGTCCCTAATAAGTAGTTCAACAGGGAAGTCCGCAGTCAGCAAATATCAAGCAAATATCATGCCTTGGAAGATTTTAAGTATTTTCTTTTTTGATCTTAAGTATTTTCAAAGGTAGAACAAGATGCTATATTTAAAAAGAATATTCTATTTTGTTGAGAAATTTGACACGAGATGTGTCATCTTTGGGTATTTGGAGGCACACGGCTCTGTTGGCGATAGGCGCAGTGTTGCCCAGCAGAGCTGGAGATCTTTGCCTTGTGTAACTGAAACTTTGTCCTACTGATTAGTCGTTTGAACATGAAGAAGAGACTTAATCTTTCTCTTGGTCTCAACACGTTTCATGTTGGCTGAACAATGGTCTCACACCCCATTTCAAATAGATAAAGTGTATGACCACTTCAAACGGCATCTCCAAGGATAAGCTATAATCCATTCTTTACTTAACATTTCAAGCGATGTTCCTTTCTCGTGTGTTATTTTTACGATTAGGCAATGGTAGCCAACAACTAAATGATTATCAATATAGTCAACATAAATTGGCACAGTCCTAAGAACACCATCTGTACTTTAAGATAAAGTCAATCAGAAGCTCACGCCGTCGTTCCTCCGGCCCGCGGAAGACGCCGAGGCAGGTGGATACAGCGGCGTCCACTCATAGGTTGGATTTCATCCCAGGTTGGCAAGAATCCATGGCGTCGAGGCGCAGGCGCCAGATAGATGGTATGTTCCAGAAGCGTGTCTTTAGAAAGACCCTATATTAAGTGAAGTCAGAGCCCAGACACCGATAAACACTGCACGATTTCACTTACATGTGGAATCTGAGAGAGACAAACTCACAGGAGCAGGGGGGAGGGTGGTCGCGAGGGGTCAGAGCGCGGCCAATTGAGATACCTGCAGGTGTCCGATGGAAAAGTCCCGGAGACGTGGTACACGCCGTGGTGACGAGAGCCGGTGAGTCTGTGTTGCAACCTTGGAATTTGCTCAGGGCGCAGATCATCAGCGATCTAACCACCCACCCACACGCTCCCGCCGCCCGCCTGGAAGGCTCTGCCCGAGATGATGGGCGTCTTAGTGAGTGTGACTGTGAGACGTCTTTCACAGGCATGTGTGTGTCCAAGCCCTCGGGTCCATGCAGTGTCTAGGTGCCAACGACACCTCAGTAAAGCTGGGAGACAAAGAAAAGAAAGAACATTTCCAGGAGTGTAATTCCTGGAAACATATTTATATTTAATAAACATATATTTTTAGTGACTGTCCACATCACTGTGGAATGTGCTACTTTCAAAAGTGCTAAGTGCTTTAGTAGATTCTAACTTTTTTTTGCATCATCTGTTTCTGCACTGCATGTGCAGAGGTATGACTTTTATTTATTTTATTTATTTTTTAAAATATTTTATTTATTTATTCATGAGAGACACAGAGAGAGAGAGGCAGAGACACAGGCAGAGGGAGAAGCAGGCTCCATGCAGGGAGCCCGAAGCAGGAATCGATCCCAGGACCCCGGGGTCAGGACCTGAGCCAAAGGCAGACGCTTAACCGCTGAGCCACCCAGGTGTCCCAGGAGGTCTGACTCTTAAAAAGCACTCCATCGAGGTGTGACTGACGTACAAAAAGCGTGTGTATTTACTGTTTACGACTTGCTGAGTTGGGGGATGAATGCCTCCCGTGAAACCATCGCCATAATCTGTGCCGTAAACATATCCATCACCCCCAAAGTGTCCTCCCATCCTGTTATTTCTTATTATTATTCATATTTTCTTTTTGTGATGTGCACACTTGACATAAGTGCAAATTTTTAAGCACGGTCTCCCCAGACAGCTTCTCAAAATTCCAGACGTTAATAGAAGACGTTTCAGGGCAAAACATGAAGTCCTCAAGGAACGGGACTTCGGCCGCACGGACCTGGGCTCTGTCTCCCAGCACCTGCACAGTTCAGGTAGCCAAGGACTCCGAGAACAAGTGCCTCCTGTAGCCTTCCCCTTGAGTAGAATATAACAAAGACATTTACAAAGAGCTCTGCGTCTGTCTAACTGCGTGTCGGCAGCAATTAAGCAGAAACGTGCTCCGTGGGTCACATCGCAGCCCGGGGAGGGACGGCCACGACACAGGTGACTGCGTCCCCTCCCCGCTCCCCCTGCCCCAGGCCCCCGAGAGACAGGGGCTCCCCGTGCTGAGGCCACCAGCCAGGCCCCAAGAGCGCTCGCCCGCCTTCGTCCCAGGCTCCGCATCTCTCCCAAGGAAAAGAAGGCCCAGGGGTCCCGAGGAGTGCGTGGTGGGCCGCGAACCTTCTCCTGGCCCAAGTGTCGTCAGAAGCCCGCCCGAGTCTGCAGGGACAGGCACGCCTGGGGATGGAGCTTCTGAATGTCAGGGACACGTCCCATGGCAATCAGCTCCCCCCGAGGGCCCCGGGATGGGGCGCACAGGCAGCTGAGCACCCGCCCCAGCAGGTGTGGCTCTGGCTCCCGCCACCGCGGACTAGGTGTGGGCTGCTGGCGATGCCAGGACGGGGGCATCGGGGACCCGCACCTGCTCGGGAGGGCTCATCGGGCGGTCAGAGGCCGACGACCGAGCCGGTCGAGGGGACAGCTCCCCATGGGATGGGGTGAGGAGTCACACACAGGGGAGCCTACACATGCTCTTAAAGAGGCAGGAGCATTTGGGTCTTAATAAGACCGTGTGTGCCTTCCCTCCTGGGCTAGAGGGCAGGGGGACTTCGGTCTTCCCCCAGCCAGGCCCTGGGGGACAGTCTGTGTAGGAAACGCAGGGGAGAGTAGCTTGGATCGCTGGCCTTGAGCCAAGGTGTGCAGAACAGGAGCCAAGGACATGGTTGTGTCTGGGGCTCACACACCATCGCTGGTAAGGATGACGCATTTGGAAGAGTAAGCGGAAGGTGGAGACCTGGCAGCACGAGATCCTCATCTGTGGACTCTTGAGGCCTGATGCCATGTGCCCGTGTCTTTATTTCCATGTGGAGAGACTCCTGGGGAGATGGGAGGGGCGGCCAGCCGACAGTGCCCCGGCGGCCCGGCCGGGTGTGGAGTGACCCTGCAGGCTCCCCGCGGGCTCTGTGCCTGCTCCTCGGGCTGGCACCCCCTTCCCTCCTCGGGCTGGCATCGCCTCCCCCTCCCCGTGGGCTGGCACCCGCTCCCCCCTGCCGCCTGGCCCCCCTCCCCATCGGGCTCGGGCACCCAGCGTGGGGCCGTGACCACAGACGTGGGCCGCCGGGAGCCGTCTGGGGAAGGGCCCCCGGGGTCTGGGTCCCCGCTTCTGCAGGATGACTGCAGAGCTGGCTGGTGCGGGAGGAAACTCCCATCTGGAGAGAGAGCGGGCGTCACACTCACTCCCTGGACAAGCTGAGCCCAACGTAGGCCTGGGTTCTGGGCCCCGGGTTCCCATTTGTAGGAAAGACGAGGTAAGCTGAGGCGGGGCGAGGACGTGTCTTCTCCACCGCACAGAACCCTCCATGTTCATACATGTATTTTCTAAAACCGTTTTTCCTTTGCAAAGGGCAGTGTTGGTGCGGAAGCCGGGTGAGCTGCTGTGGTGGAGAGTCCAGCACACGACGGACGGGAGCTGTACACTGTGTTTTGTCTGGACGTAAATACAAGGACGGCGCGGTCTCCTACCTTCAAAAGGAAAAGAAACAAGAAAAAGGATGACTTTGAAAGCTCCAAAACACTAAACAAAGAGTGATTTCCTCTCTGCTCGTGGAGAAACAAAAATCCGAGTCCTACGTCCTATCTTCCGGCTACTTGTGTTTTTAAAAGATATTTAAATGTTTGAAGCTAGACTTGGTGACCTGATAATATAAATGAGAGTCTTATTAAAATTAGATAAAGGGGCACGTGGTGGCTCGGTCCGTTAAGCATCCGAGTCTAGATCTAAGCGCAGGACGTGATCTCAGGGCCGTCAGTTCAAGCTCCACGTGGGGCTCCCTGCTGGGCGTGGAGCCTCCTTAAAAAAAATTAACAGGTAAGAGAAAATAATGGGTGAGCTACCGAGACAGAGCGGGGCTTTGACTGAGCACGGTGCTCGGGCCCGGGCCGGACAGTGTGGCAGCGAAGCGCTCGGCGTGCCCCGTGCATGCTCACGGCCCCGGGGCAGCCCTCTCGGGCCCAGGTTCCACGCGAGGCTGAAGGCAGGGGCCAGACACGCTGCCTGTTTCACTGTCTGCCCAGGCGCCAGGATGAAATGCTACGTCCCGGGAGTTCCAGCTTCCTGAGCACTAGCTAGTTCCTTCCTTCTTTCTTTCTTTCTTTCTTTTTTTTTTTTAATATTTTATTTATTTATTCATGAGACACACAGAGAGGCAGAGACCCGGGCAGAGGGAGAAGCAGGCTCCATGCAAGGAGCCCGACGTGGGACTCGATCCCGGACCCCGGGGTCACGCCCTGGGCCAAAGGCAGATACTTAACTGCTGAGCCACCCACTAGGGATCCCCACTAGTTCTGACTTTAGAATTGTTCCTCTGATATTTGTATATTTAATATCTATATTCTGTGTATTTATATGTTTTATATACCTCCCATACATGCTACTTAATATTTAATACTACTTAATAATCAATATTAAAATTCAACTGTCAATTTATACGTCTATTTTATTTGCTTCCTTTAGTAAAAAATATACTAGATGCTGCGGTGCACAGTGTAGTTCTGTTTCTACAGGGAGGCGCCACCGGAGGATGGAGGCACGCAGGAAGACCCACCTCATGGCTAGAACTAATTTTTTCTTTTTCTTCCGAGATGCACAGGGTTTGTGCTCTGGGCTGGCGGCAGGAAGCAATGGGGGAGAGGGGAGGGAGTGTCTCCATTTTAAGTTGGAAACAGGTACTTGGGTGCCTGAAAATGGAAAGTTTGTGCAGCACGTCTGGCTTCCCGACATCCCTGGTGCCCTCCCGCTGACGGAGCAGGTGTGGCCCCACCTCAGCGGCCTAGGCCCGGGCTCCGACACACTCGCAGAGCAAGACGCTTAGATACAGGATTAGAACAGACAGGATCGTCCTGGTAACAGGTGCTGCTTTACAGATGCTCAAGGAAGAGGTTCCTCTTTTCCTCAGTCGATTCGGGCTGACTTGGGGGCCTGTGGAGAGGGCTGGCCTTGCAAGGGCTGCGTCCTGTGTGCTCTCGTGCGGGAACAGTTAGCAGAACACAGTCGTCTGGAAGCTATCGGCTGGCTCTTTCCGGTTGTCTCCAGGGATGGAGGGGGGCTGTTGTTTTCTGGGAAGAGCCTAGAAACTAGGTCTCACATCTTCTAAAATTTCTGGGATTGCGTGAGAGAAAACATGGGGTCCACGGGCCTTATTTGGAGAGCTGGGCAAAATGGCTCACAGCACAGTGACTCCTCAGGTGCACGACCTTGGCTGGCGACCGTAACGCGAAGCCCCAAGAGCGAGCATGGGTTTGGGTGCAGACCAGCAGCACGAGGACAGGGCGACACGCTCGGGAGACTCGTTTGTTCGTCGGCACATCCATGCGTAGAATGAATGCCTGCTGACTGCCCGCTCCCAGGCAAGCCCCAGTGCCAGGAGCACAAGTAAAAAGTTCTAGCTTAGTCCAAATTGCAGACCTTTAAAATGTTGTAAGTCGAGCATGATATAGTCACAATTTAGACTTTGGAAAGATAAGCTAGCTGCTTTATGTCAAATGCACTGCAGGGGGCCAGGAGGAGGGGAGGAGGGTCAGCTCAGCCCGGGTCTAAGTCCGGGGGGATGCTTTGGTGGCTTGGAGTAGGATGGAGAGCTGCAGGAGCTCGTGGTGGCCGGGCCTGGTGCGTCTGGAGCAGGTTGTGCCTCCAAGGGCAGGAATCAAGGCTGGTTTCTTAAGAGTTTAGGCCTGAACAAATCGGTAGACCATGTGCCATTGATGTTGATGAAGAAGAAGGAGTTACCTTTCCCCCCTCCCTCTCTTCCTCCCTCCCTCCCTCCTGCCTCTGTCTTTTCCTCCTTCATTCCATTCTTTCAAGTAGAGTGGGGAATCCAGACACTGAAGAGCCTGTTACACACACGTCGTGCCTGAGCCAAGCCTACATGGTCTCTTGCCCATGGGAGTTTCTTCCTGGTAGAGAGGACAACCAGGGAACAACCGTATGCGTGTATGACACCCATTCTGAAAGTGACGTGAGAGGAAGGGAGGCCTACGTGTGGTGGTAGATGGATTAATCCTAATCGGTTTTCTGAAAGAAAAACATAACGGAATCTACATGAATTTTCTCACTCACCTGGCACTGGGCTGGCGTCCAGGCAAGAGAAGGGCACATGTGACTGCTTCCTCCCACCACCCGCCATCACGTGATAGGGACGGGGCATCCACTGCCAGGCCCTCCCCAACCGGTGTCTTTTCTTCTGAAATTTCAGCTCACTTTTCAGTATCATATGTACTTTGGCACAGGGTTATAATTATTTCTGGAAGGAAGGAGACCAAAGATCTTTAGATAGGTCCACTCTGTGTGATGCTATATAAAACTCGCAAGACATTGAACCTACTTGTGGATTGTAAGTACAAAAAAAAAAAAAAATCTATGATGGAAAATATCTCTCGTATCATGTGTAAAAGCACACATATGGACTCCGTATCACTAAGGCACATGGGAGTCCACGAGCTCCTGCCCAGGTGAAGGATATATTTAAAATCGATCTAATGCAAGTGTAGTAGAAAATCTGGGATAAAGAAGTCACTCATAACAACACCCGTGTGCTGGTCTTAAATCTAGAACTGAGGTGGAGATGTTGATCTGCTTCCTTGCTGGCCTGGGATCTGACTTGGTTACTACACTCCCGATGCACTGGTTCATTTACCTCTTTAAAAGGTAGTAAATACCCCAAAACTGCTCTTTTTAATATTTTATTTATTTATTCATGAAAGACAGAGAGAGAGGCAGAGACACAGGCAGAGGGAGATGCAAACTCCATGTGGGAGGCCCAATCGAGACTTGATCCCGGGACTCCGGGATCCTGCCCTGAGTCCAAGGTAGACGCTCATCCGCTGAGCCCCCCAGGTGTCCCCACTTCACAACTATTCTTAACAAGAATCAACCCCAGGGAAGATGTGCAGTATTCTAAGATCCTCGACAAGGGATTGGTGGAGTGACTCTGTCGGCAGAGCAAGGACGGATGTGCTCGGGAGGCAGAGGTCATATTTAAAGAGAGAGATTTGAGAGGAGTTCATGGTCCCACTAGCTGCAGGGAATGAGGGGAAATCTCTGGCCAGCACAGGAGCTTGAAGGGGAACACGAGGATGTTGGGTGCAGCTCTGTGGGGTACCAATCGAGGGATTAGGAGGCCAGAAGGGTAGAAAGGGAGCTGGGTTTTGTGGCGACATTTTGAGCACGGTTAGGAGAAAGGAAAATTGAAAAGGAGGCCAACTGAGGGCATAGGGAAGAGTTAAGTCGGGTACAATCCTGAAGGAAAAACAGATGTGGTGCCTGGAGGAACAGCGGTGAGCAGGGATGGCTGGGAGAGCATTGTACGCGGCCCTAAAACAGCGTGAAGTGGATGTTACATAAATCGCCAAGGTTTTACAGCCCTTACCCGACAGAGCTGACATCTGAATCCACCTCCGCGTGGTTTCAAATCCTGTATTCTCAGCAGTAAATGCCACCTCCAATGCTATCATAAATAACCATTTTCTGGAGCTGGGATGTAAAGAAACTTTAAGACTCAAAAAGAAACATATTCGTTGTGAATCTCAAGGGACTGGCCAAATGTAAGATCAATTTAGGAAATTAAGGCAATGACTATCACCTCAACAGTAATATCAGGAGAGTTGTTGGGGCGAAGCCTTCTGCATTCTCAGAGTGGGCTGTGATCGATCTTATAGAGAAGACTAAAGAAACACATGGCAATAAGGCTTTGGGCAGAAAAAAGAAAAAGAGACTTTCTGTTACTTACATTCTAACCTCATAGCTTGGCCTACTTTTATAGGGTTTCACTTTTACATGAATTGACTTGAGCTCAATCTATTTTTCAATTATGCCAAAGAATTACACTTGTTCCCCTAATGACACATGTTGCCTTGTTATCAAAATTAATTGCCCTTGAAAATCGCCCACAGTCGGCGGCTCCAGGGACGTTGTTACTCTTCGTCTCGTCCACAGCAGGACTGTGGTCAGTTTGGGGTCTGTCCCGAGTTTGCGGGGAAACAACCCGCCTTCCTGGTAGCTTGATGCTTGATGGCCTTCACTTTTCTGGGAGCAAAACATGATAATCTTTGGAAATCCCTCACTGAGAAGAGACCCAGCTGTCTAATCAGTGACCAGGAATTTTTAAGTAGTTTTGTCTGCTGTTTCTTTTATAAAAGGAAATGCATGAGTAACAATTTTTTTGGGGGTGGGGGAGGCGTCTTCATCTGAGTTCTTACTTTATCTGACAAACATTTCTCTTGCATTCAGTCTGGTTGCAGGTATTTGTCGTATGCTGGACTCCTGATGTTAGGGAAGCTCTGCCTCCAGCCCTCAGCTGGACACAGCCCCGTGGACATCGCCGCTGTGAGTCGCACCGCAGCACTGCTTCCGACAAGTTGTGGAGAACAGTGAAGCCGCCTCGAATGTGAAAACCCCAGGACCCACTTGGTTGCTAAGTGGAGAGGTTGCCTCTGTCAGAGACAGCGCTGGCCGTTCACACCCTCCGCCCGTTCAATGTGACGCGGGATCTGGGGACTCAGGTACTAGAAGCAGCGGGGACGTGGGGAGACGGCCCGAGTTCTATCCCCGAGGTTCGGGCGCCCGATACACGCACGATTCCACGCTCCATGAAGTCTTGTTCTTCTACGACTCTGGCCCCAGGTGGGCAGGCTGCCCGGGGATGGGAGCTCAGCCACCTCCGACAGGCTGTTCGCAGGGAGCGTCTCAGAGGTCTATCGGAGGAGGGGTGTCATTGGTTGGATCCTCTCTGGCCGGGGCCCTCGAGTCTTGGGACCCGGACGGATGCTTGCACAGGAGGGTCTGCATTTGGGTTTCCAGCCTGGGGGCCAGCCGGGCCTGGGGGTGGAAGCTGTGCCCGCCCTGCCACCCGCCACCCATGTTCCCTCCTACTCTCCTCTCAACTCCTGCCTTTTCCTTGCTACTCTAAGTTCATTGAAAAACACATGATTCTTTATCATTTGTGCTTCCATTTATTTATTTTTTTTGACCTGAATATTGTTCCGGGGTATGTTTTTATTGTAGCAGGGGAGAAGGAAGGATTAGTACAGTCAGGAGCTGCTCGTGGAGGAACCAAGGCTGACAAGGTGCCAAGGGTTGGCCAAACAAGGATGCCGTTTTCTTGTAGTTATTTACTAGGACAAGAAGTCTTCGCATCATTCCTGTTAAAAATGTATGATTCCTAATCCCGATTGCTGATTCATCTCTTTCACATTGGATTAAAATAGAAATAAATCGTTTGCTTTGGAACCAGAAAGTAGAAAGAAAAGATACTGGAGACAATCCAAGGATGAGCAGACTATCCTAATTAACCGTTTACAGATACTTTATTTGAACAGATAGAACTTAGATTTACGATACTCTTTACGGCAAAGAAAGCACCATTTAATCTTGTGCCTTGCGCTGTCAAGTTACCTTTTAAATTTTCTATTAACCTTCTGAATTTCAGGACACCTCAAGTATGTTACTCTTCTTTCCTTAAAATGAAACTTGGCTTCTTAGATATATATCCGTCTGATACATAGATTAAATTTATTTTCCAATATTTATAAAAAAAGAGAAAAAGTAGGCAGTGGATGAAGCGTGGCTCTGCTCTGCCCTGTGTTGGGAGGACAATAGGCTAATCTGGAATAACAGGAGCTTGTGTTATGTTAGGTTTGGGAGAAAACCTATCCCATCGGAGTTTACATTTTTCCCTACAAGGATCCCGAGAAGGACAAACATTCATAGATTTCTACTCACCGTGACCTGGATACAAAATTAGCTTAATGTTCGTGTCTTTCAAATGGGGCCTTATCCTTCTGTATTAGGACTCAGCATCACTGGAAAAGCAGGTTTTCCTGCCTCAATCCCCCTCCCCCCAGGACTGTGATGTAGGCTGCATTCCCAAGCTGTTTGGGGGTTTGCACACTGACCTTTGCTTTTGCCTCCCGGCCAGGGATGGCTGGGCCACCAGGTCCCATTGGCTGCAGCCAAGACCAGGATTACTGCTATGACCACCATGGCCTGGCCGGTCGTGCAGGAGCCGGAAGCCTGGGGTGCTGCTCTGTCGTCCCCCCGACCCACCGGGGCCACAGGCCCCTTTAATGCTCCCAGTGCCTTGTTTCTCAATGGCAGAGCACTTTCATTTACTCTGTGCTTCCTGAAAATGAGAGCCCGCAGATCATGGGATGTGGTGTCAGGGTCAGAAAGAGGCTGTTCCCCAACACTGGTCCCAGGACCCTAAACCCGAGGTGGGCTGGGCTCACTCCTTGATGGGGGGACACAGGGCTAGTGGGGGACAAGGCAGGAGCCCGGGGCGGCACATTGACAAGTCCTAGAAACAGGCAGAAGGACCTTCCTCCATGGACTCTGCTGCCTTGATGTTCATACTGTGCTGAGGGCAAGGGGCCATCCTAGCCCGACACCCAGGAGCCTCTGAGTCTCCTTTGACATATAAAAATTCCTTTAGAAATCCCCTTTATTTCTAAACCCCCAAGATACATGTTGGCGATCATCCCCCAAGCACATGGTCCACGGATACACATCTGAAGGGTCTCATGACTCAGGTTTTATTAGGCAGTACTAAGTCACCTTCTCCCAACAGCAGCCAGCCCCCTGGGGGCCTGGAGACGTTGCTTCCACAATTCCTTGGAGAGTAGCCTTCCTCAAACCCCTCCCAACCCTCACTGTCCCGGGGCAGCTGCTCTTCCTGCCCGAGGGTCCCATCCCTGTGCTTTAATAAAACCACCATTTTGCACCAAAGACGTCCTAAGAATTGCTTCTTGGCCATCGGCTGTGGACCTCACCTATGTTCCAGAACTGCATCATCCTACCAGCACTTTCTTCTTGGGAGCTTCACCCACCACACAGGGAAGCAGGTAACTGGGCTTCGGGCTGCGGTCCTGGTCAGGACTACACACCTGCTTGGTCAGAAACACCCCCCCCCCCCCCGGATCCCAGCTCTACTTACAGGAGCTGCTGGACACTAGAAGTTTAATGAAATCATTAACAGATCTCTGAAGGGTTGATACGTACCCGACACTGTTAGATACTTGGAAGAAGATAAACAGATTTTCTGCCCAACTGAAATGGTGGCGAGGTGGGGAGAGACACAGCAAGCACACATGCAGATAATTTAGGAACAAGAGCATGAGGGCAGAGACATTCTGGGGAGGTCGAGGCAGGTGACCACTGGTAGTGGGGCGAGGGAAGTGTCTCTGGATGTAGGAGATTTTTGTTAAGACTCCATGGTTGAGCAGAGGCTGGCCACGGGGAGACCCGATGAGCACGTCCCGGAGATGTGGAGGGAAGGGTGGATGGGTGGGGGGTGAGGTGGGAGCGTGGACTCTCTCCCAAGGGCAAGGAGCCCATCACGCAGGGATTTTAAGCTGGGATGGGAGAGCCTAGGCTGGAATGTGTGGAGGCCCCGTCTGGCACACCCCGCTGTGCTGTGCAGGGTGGATTCTAGCGCGGAAATAGGAAAGAGAACAGCTGGCAGGAGACAGAGGAGCCAGCAGCGACGTGCTGAGAGGCAGCGTGGACGCAGGCGGTCAAGAAGGCGAGGGGAGGGACCGGAAATCTACTGCGGGCATAAAACTAGCAGGACTTCCCCTCAGGGACTCGTTTTGGTGACGACGGAATTGTTCGGAGGGGACACTGAATGCCTGGGGGGCTCAGGAGTTGAGCACCTGCTCAGGTGTGACCCTGGGGTCCCGGGATCGAGTCCCACGTCGGGCTCCCTGCATGGAGCCTGCTTCTCCCTCTGCCTGGGTCTCTGCCTCTCTCTCTGTGTCTCTCATGAATAAATAAATAAAATATTTTAAAAAATTAAAAAGTTGGGCCTTGACTTACTGAGTGCTGTGCTGAGAAGGCCCGGCAACAGGTTTGGGCGGGGTCAAGGACTGAGCTTGAGCCTAGGAGGCCTCCCTGGAGCAGGGCTGCCGAGCTGGCAGGTGCACGCGGGTCTAGTGCCGGAGGACCAGCCACGAGAGACGCTATGGGCTCTCTGGATTAGGGATCAGGAAAATATGCTCATGACTAGCTAGTGGATGAATGAGTGAATGAAGGGTTTCTTCGAATTTGAAGTAAGAATGAAATGGGAAAAAAGGAAAAAATAGGAAAAGGGAAAAGGAAAAGGAAAAAGGGAAAGCACAGACGCTTAGTTAACGGTGTTAAGTGGAGCTGCTCAAGGGATATACTGGGTTCAGGAAGGAGAGAGCGGGGACGAGCCATGAGCAGCCCCTAACTCTGGGGGACGAACAAGGGGAGGTAGGCGGGGGACGGGCACCGGGGACAGGGGGCGGGGGGGACGCGCACCCCGGGGGGCACCTGGCGGGATGAGCGCTGGGAGTCATGCTCTATGCTGGCAAATCCAACTCCAATAAAAAATATACATATAAAGAAAAAAAAAAAGAATGAGAGACCAGGCCTCCATGAGGCAATGAGGAACTATCTTGCCAGCTTCCTTGTTTTTTGTTTGTTTCTTTGTGTTTGTTTTTGTAATAAGAGTATTGAACATGAAATCTACCTTTTAACTGTTTTAAAAATGTGCGATGCTGGCCATGTTGCTCACTACAGGCACCGTGTCCTACGGCGTTTTCCCAGAACTTATTTACCTCCTACGACTGCGTGGTTAATTGTTATAAAAAATACGGGGCTGCTTCAGTGTTAATGATCACACAATGTGAAGGTGACTTGTGCAGATTTTTAAGATCCATATTTCAATTTTTTTGTGCTTAGAGACTTACGGTTACCGTTTCTTATAATTAGTTCTCCAGGGGAAATATTTTTTCTGAGGTGTAGGAAGGGAAATGTTAGATGCTAATTTACTAAATGGTTATAAGCTCTGGAATGTCGCCGTTGATGGCCACTAGTCTAATGTGTACCAGCGCCGGTCATAGCCAGCCTCGCGGCCCCACCGGGCACAGCCAGCGCGTCCCTCAGGTCTCCAGACTTTGGGCCTGGCGTGTTTTCATAGGTGTTGACTCGCAGCACTTGGGCCCTTAAATCAGCCAGAGGTGTCTCCGCGCCAGGAGCAGGCCAGGCTGGCAGAGCCGCGGGGCCCTCAGTCAGCACCCACAGCCTCATGGATGGGATCAGTGCAGTGGTAGTGGGACTGTCTGGTGTGCGCTCAGAGCCTTGGAAGGGAGAGAGGAGGGAGGAGGGGAGAGAGCAGGGAGGACGCAGGAGGGGAGGAAGGAGGAGGGAAGGAGGGAGGAGGCTAAAGGGAGTAGGGAGAAGGGAGGAGGGAGAGAGGAGGGAGGAGGGAGCAGGGAGAAGGGAGGAGGGAGGGAGAAGGGGAGGGAGCAGGGAGGAGGGAGGAGGGAGTAGGGGAGGAAGGAGGAGGGAGAAGGGAAGAGGGAGAAGGGAGGAGGGAGAGAGGAGGGAGGAGGGAGCAGGGAGAAGGGAGGAGGGAGGGAGAAGGGGAGGGAGCAGGGAGGAGGGAGGAGGGAGTAGGGGAGGAAGGAGGAGGGAGAAGGGAAGAGGGAGAAGGGAGGAGGGAGGCGGGGAGGAAGAGGGAGGAGGGGAGGGAGGAGGGGAGGAGGGAGGAGGTGGGAGGAGGGAAGAGGGGAGGAAGAAAGGCAGAAGGGAGAAGGGAGGAGGCACAAGGGAGGAGGGATGGAGAGGGAGGAGAGACAGAGGAAAGGAAGGAGGAGAGGGAGAGGGGGAAGGAGGGAGGAAGGAGGAGGGAGGAAGGAGAGGGAGGGAGGAGGGAAGAAGGGGGGAAAGAGAGAGGAGAGGGAGAGGAGAGGAAGGAAGAGGGAGGGCAAAGAGAGGGAGGAGAGGGAAAGGGAGGGAGGAGAGGGGGAGGAGGGAAAGAGGAAAGGAAGGAGGGAGGAGAGTAAGGGGGAAGGGGAGAGGAAGGAGGAGGAGGGAGGGAGGGGGAGGGGGGAATGAGGAAGGGGAGGGAGGCAGGAGGAAAGGGGAGTGGAAGGAAGAGGAGAGAGGGGGAGGAGGGAGGGAGGAGGACGTGAAGGGGCGTGTTTGGCTCCGGGCACAGGCAGAAATGCAGGGCCCCGGTGAGGGCTCGGCGAGGCGGGCGAGTCCCCTGTTGGGGGTCGGGGTCCCGGGTGGGGGTGGCTCCCGCCGTAGAGGCCGCGTCCTGGTGGGTGACCCCACCCTCGCACCTCGCTGCCACATGCACTATGATCTACTAAATTCATGGTCGACATCGTGGTCCCCCTTTACGCCGGGCAAGTCCGTGGGTTTTGACAAATGCACCCGTCACAGACTCATTGTCGTAGCCCCACGCACAGCAGGTTCCTTGCCCTAAACATCCCCTGTGCTTGTGTGTCGCCCCTCCTCCCTTCATCCAACCGCGGCCACTTACGGGTTCCTGGCTGTCTCTGTTGTTTTGCCTTTTCCAGAATGTCCTAGGGCTGGAATCACATAGCACATGCCCTTTGCTTCCACTTAGGGACACGAATAGAAGTTTCCTTGGCGTCTTTTCGAGGCCTGGTGGCCCATTTCCTGGCAGCACTAAATGACATCCCACAGTCTGGGTGGGCCACGACTTATCTACGGATGGGCCCATACACTGAAGGGCTGCGTGGCCGCTTCTAAGTTTGGGCAATGGTGAGGGAAGCCGCGGTAAACATCGGGACGCAGGCTTCTGTGCGGCCACAGTTTTCAGCTCACTTGGGTGAACTCGAGGGGCGAGATCACAGAATCGGGGGGTAATTCTAAGCTTATTCATGTGAGAAACTGTCACGTGTCTCCCGTAGGGGCTGCGGCATTGTGAACGTCCATCAGCAATGAGTGGGAATCCCACATCCCATCACCAGTTTGGATTTTAGCCCTACCAATAGGTGTGCGGTGGGGTCTTATTTGTGGTGCCCTAATTATGCACTTAATGCCAAGCATTGCTTTGTATGCTTGTTTGCCACCCGCACATCTTCTTTGGTGAGATGCCTGTTCGGGTCTTTTGTCCACATTTTCATGGTGGTTCGTTTTCTTCTTTTTTTTTATTTTATTTTTATTTTTATTTTTATTTTTATTTTTATTTTTATTTTATTTATTTTATTTATTTATTTATTTATTTATTTATTTATTTATTTATTTATTTGGTGGTTCGTTTTCTTACTGAGTTTTAAGAGTTCTTTGTGTTTTAAGTTTTAAGAATCTTTGCTTTGGATAGCAGTCCTCCATCAGACGTGTGTTTTGCAAAGATTTCTTCCAACTCTGTCAACGTTTTCTTTTCTATGTCTTTCATAGAGTAGAAATTTTTTGATTTTTCTTTTTCTACTTCTGGTGTTTGTAGTCAAAACTCGTCGCTGAGTACAAGGTCAGCTAGAGTTTTTCCTGTGTTTCTTCTAGAGGTTTTATTGTTTTCTGTTTCACATTTAGGCCTATGATGGATTTTGAGTCAGTTTTTGTAAGAGGGGTAACATTTGTGTGTCTGTTTTTGTTCTGTTGTGTTTGCACGTGACTGTCTAGTTGTTCCAGCACTACTTACTGAAAAAGTTATCTTTTCTCTATGCAATGGCCCTTGAGCCTTTGGCAAAGATCGGTTGAGTATGTTTGGTGTGGGGTTTTTTCCTGGGCTCTCCATTCTGTTCCATTGGTCTATTTGTTGGTTCTTTTCCCAGTTCCACACTGTTTTGATTCCCTTAGCATTGTGGTGAGATTTGAAATCAGGTGGGGGGCAGCCTTACCTTCCATTTTCTTCTCTTTAATATTGTGTTAGCTGTTCCGTGTCTTTTGCCATTAGTGTCAGTCAGTTGACATCTTGAAGTGGCTTGTTGGGATTTCGATGGGTTACATTGAAACTATAGAGTTGGGAAAAAAAAAAGAAACTATCGAGTTGGGAAGACCTGTTGCCTCTACAATGATTAGTCTTCTTAGCCATGAACATGGACTCTGTCTTCACTTATTTATATATTCTTTAATTTTTTCTTCAGTTTTGTAGTTTTCTCCTATATCTCTTGAACATAGATTGTTAGATTTATGCCTATTTTTTTTTTTTTTTTGAGAAAGAGAGAGAGAGAGAGAGGGAGAGAGAGAATCTTAAGCAGGTTCCATGCAGGTCATGGTGGCTGATCTGGGGCTCAATCCCAGGACCCTGAGGTCATGACCTGAGCTAAAATCAAGAGTTGGATGCTTAACCGACTGAGCCACCCAGGCACCCTTAAACATCTTTTTGGTGCTAATACAAGTGGTTGCAATTTAGATTATGTCCCACTTTTATATACTACAAGCCAAGCTATAAGTTTTTATAACTAAATTCACGTTTGTCTTTAGGCAAAGGACACATTCCTTGGAGTAGAATTGCTGAGTCAAGGAATCTACAAATTTTGAAGAATCAGGTGCCTTCCATATGTGCCTGCAGGCCTGATTTCCTATATCTATGCAACATTGATATCACTTGTTTATTTTAAATGTATTTGTGAATTTTGTACTAGAAAAATATGTTCTTGTTATTTTAATTTATAATACTTGAATTGCTAGTAAATTTGAATGTGTTTTCCTCTAACAACTGGTGATAGGTAAATATCAACAGCTAACAGATTCCTGAACACAACTGAACCGAGATCCTTATAATCGACAAAGTATCCATCTATATCTACATCGATAGCTATAGCCACTTATCATTTATCAACACATACCAAGCTGTATTATTTTATTATAATAAATATTGACACTATACATGTATTATGTATATGTGTATTATAGGTACAATATATTAGTTTCATATTTGATTCAAGTATGTATGTATTTATTTATTTAAATATTTTATTTATTTATTCATGAGAGACACAGAGAAAGAGGCAGAGACCCAGGCAGAGGGAGAGGCAGGCTCCATGCAGGGAGCCTGACGTGGGACTTGATCCTGGGACTCTAGGTCCAAAGGCAGGCACTAAACCACTGAGCCACCCAGGGATCCCCAAGTATGTATTTTAAAAGAAAGAGGACAAAAAGGGATGGCGGGGTGGCTCTGTTGGTTGGGTGTCTGACTCTTGACTTCCAGTCAGGTCATGGTCTCAGGATCCTGGGATTGAGCCCTGGGTCGGGGCTCCCCACTCAGCGGGGTGTCTGCTTCTCCCTCTGCCTCCCCCACCCCCACTCATGCTGTCTCTCTCTATCTCTAAAATAAATAAAAAATATTTTTTCAAAAAAGGAAAGATGACCAAAAAAAAAAGAAAGACAGCAGGTGTTTTCTGTAATAAAATGTTTAAAGCTTTGCCCCATAATTTGTATTTTAGAAATAATATGAAGCTTCTTTTTTTCCTATGATAATTGATGACCTCCAAATTTCTGCCTTCCTGGTGCTGGAGTTTCTTTCATCCGTGTTTATCCTTCATTTCTTACCTTTTCATAGGTGAAATTTCTTTTCTTATTAGAATGGATGAGATGTTTTTATGAGGTTGTTTAATTAATGTTTCTGAGTGGCATGCATTTTTACACCTGCTTTCTGAAAACGACCCTAGCTAAAGTGGAATTTACAGACGCACGTACCTCCTGGTGGAGAACATCAATATTTTGGGTGCTGAGGTTTCTGGGGGGAAGGGAGGCATTCAGTTGTTCGACAGCAGTGAGCATTTTGCAAGCACAAGAGTGGTGCAGCGTGAGGGTCTTTCCAAATTCCAGGGAATCATGAAAAACTTGATTCATCACCGTATTTCTATGTAATTGTTACCTAAAAAAAGAGAAACAGCCCGATGATATGTGCTTTTCTTTTTTTTTTCTTTTCTTTTCTTTCTAAGCATTCGACTTAGAAGGGGCGACTTCTTTGACACTTTACTTGTTGGCAGTAGAATGAACCGCGTCTCCAGCCACCATTTGACAAGCAAACGCTCGGGCACGGTCGAGTGGGCAGGGGCGGGGTGCCCGGCTTTGGGTCAAGGCCCTTTTCTCGTTTGGTGTCTGTGTCCTCTGGGTCCCTCCAAGCGCAGGGCTCGGAGCTCTGGTGCAAGCACAGCAAATCCCGGGTCATCAGTACTGCCAGAGACGGCGTCCCCGTCTGCTCGGGGCCGTAAGAAATCTCTGCAGACTCGAGGGCTTCGGAGGTGGGCGATGCGAACCCAGGGGAATGGGGTTGGCTTCTCCCGAGGCCTGTCCCCCGCGGCTCGCAGACGGCCGTCCTCTCCCTGTGTCCTCACCAGGTCTTGGCTCTGAGACACGCGTCCCCGGCATCATCATCCTCTTGGATCCGGGCCCCTGTTTATGACATCATTGAACTCCTTAATACCTACTCCGTTAACCTAACAAATTACCTACTTAATTAATTAACCTTAATTACCGATTTATCTCCAGACACAATCACACTGGAGGGATTAGGGCTTCAACCTGTGAATTTCGGGTTGAATTTGATGGAACTTCCACCACTGACGGGGTGGAGGCCAAACAGTTGCGAAATTACAAGTAGCCAGGATGAAGAGAAAGGACAGGCGGAGAAATCCTTCTATATCAGGACTCCTAGGACGAAATCCCACCAGGCCCGCGGTCTGCATGCACGTGCAGGCAGGGCCGGAGGGGAAGTGGGAGTTACTGTCCGAGGCATCGGGCTCCTACGCCTCTATCTGTATTTATATCTATGTGATAATATATAAAATATCTTTTTTTTTCCCATATGTGACTTTCATAAAATCAGTCACCTACACATTTCGGGGTGTGTGAGACTGAGCCCCGGAGGGTTTGATTGGTGCGCACAGGCTCGCCCAGTGCTAACCGTCCAGGCTGGGACGTGAGTCCCGTCCATCTGACCCCAAGGACTCTCCGCAGGGGCCCACGCGGATAGCGAGGAAGCCCGGGCCGCGTCCTGGAGCCGCTTAGGCCCAGCTCGCAGCAGTCACCTGCGAGTCCCCCGTTCCAGCTCCGTGTCCAGCAGCTCGCGCTGGCGGTGGATTGGGCCACCTCGCGACCTCGTGGCTCATGAACACCTGCACTTGCTTCAGTTCAGGAATCTCCTTCCACTCAGGCTCCGCTCCCAGAGCACAACCGAGACAGAGACTCACCCATGGCTCCTGGGAGGACCCACCCGTGGGGACAAAAATCTCCGCGTGCGTGAATTCTCGTGGAAGGCAGGAATCAAAGCCACAGACGCAGGGGGAAATGCAAGGAAGTGGAGTTTTCCCAGAGGATCAAAGGCAGTTGACATCAGGGAGCCCAGAGTCTGAGATGGCCGTGAGGCCTCCTGAGGTCGCCGGAAGCTGCCACCTTTGCACGGGGTCACGCACACCCACGACGGGGCCGGCTCCGTGGGCTTCTGCTGCCTCGGCCCCCAGGCAGGAACCGCAGCTGCCGGGAGGGCTGGGCGGTGGCTGCACCCGCTTCACTTATTAATCAGTCCCACTGAGTCAGGCCTCGAGGTGTGTGTCCTGCTCCCGCAATCGCTGTCCGGGGGAAAAAAATGGGGGAAGCTCAGTGTGTGATTGAAGTAACGATGGGATCCGAAGGGGCCCAGCTTCGTTCGTGAATTTTTTTGGCTTGCTGCGTAGTCTCCGCGGGCATTGACCTTCTTCATCTCTTTATCTTTCCAGGATCTTTATAAATGTCGATTCTTCCTTCCAGATGTTCTTTCTCCTTCTTCCATCACTCTGAGCTGTTATACTTCTGTCCTCAATGTTTTATTCTTCTCGCCACGCTGTTTTCCTGGAATGCTTTCCTTTACAAGCCCTCACGAGGGACGTGAAGCCCAGGATGCTTGCACTGCCGGTGGGAACGCGAACCGGTGCAACTCCAATGGAAAAAAAAAATGTGATCCGTCCTCGAAAAAGCAAAAATCAAGCTTCCGTAGATCCAGCAGTCCTGCTTACAGTCATGTATCCAGAAGAATCGAAGACGGGGCCCCTAAGGGACCTCTGCACCCCCACGTTCCCTGCGGTGTTACTCGCAATAACCCAGAGGTGCGGGCCGTGCGGGTGTCCCCGATGGACGAGTGGAAGTGTGCGGTGTGCGTGCGATGGGGCGACGGCAGCCTTACAAAGGAAGCGGCTGTGTCACGTGCTAGCATGGGCTGGACCGTGGGGACACTGGACTCACAATGAGCCAAGCACAAGAGCCCCGATACCGCGTGTGATTCTGCTCAGGGAGGTCCCCAGAGCGGTCAAATCCGTGAAGACAGATTTGGTGGTGGAGGGACCGGGGTGAGGGAGGGACGGGGACTTAGTGTCTCGGGGCACAGAGTTTAGCTTTGCACGGTGAAAGGTTCTGGAGGTCTAGCTTCACAGCAGTGCGATGTGCTTGACACGACTGGACGGCACACTCAACTTGGTGGATTCTGTGTTATGTGGGTTATTTTATTGCCCACAATTAAAAAAAAAAATAGAAAGTAACTGTGAGCTTTAGCCAAACCCTTTGAGAGTTCTGTGCCCATAGGACTGGCCGACTTCACTGGGGTGGGAAGAGCACCAGACGGGCAGGAAGAGCCACCTGCCTCCAGCTGTGACACCCACACTGTGTGACACCCCCGCTCCATCCTCGCTGGCTTCCTCCATCAGAGTCAGACAAAGATTCCTGCCTGCCGGTCCCCAAAATGCTGGATGAAGGACACACAGGATTGGGGGTGTCTGGCTGGCTCAGGTCGTGATCCTGGGGTCCTGGGATCGAGTCCTGCATCGGGCTCCCTGCTCAGCGGAGAGCCTGCTTCTCCCTCTGCCTCTCCCGCTGCTTGTGCTCTCTCTGGTGCACACTCTCTCAAACAAATAAATAAAATCTTAAAAAAAATTTACAAAAACCAAAATCAGGGCAGCCCGGGTGGCTCAGCAGTTTAGCGCCACCTTCAGCCCGGGGTGTGATCCTGGAGATCCTGGAGATCCTGGAGTCCCGCATCGGGCTCCCTGCATGGAGCCTACTTCTCCCTCTGCCTGTGTCTCTGCCTCTCTCTGTGTGTCTCTGATGAATCAATAAATAAAATCTTTTAAAAAATTAAATAATATTGTAAGTAGTTGGATAAAAGTATTAAGTCCGTCGCGACTATAGGCTTGTATACATTATAATTTCTTTTGAGAATCAAGACCTATTTCCTTTCTTTGGAAATAGCTTCTATCCGGAGCTGTAGACTCTGAACGCGGCTGGATTTAGTTCATGCTTGTTTTGAGATAACTATCTCCGAGAATTGGTTGTAATCTCATAATTTTCCTTTTGCAATCAAAATAATGAACTCGTGACTTCTTTTGTTTCTTGTTTTCCCAGGACAGAGCCTCCCACGTAAGCCCCAGCACTACACCTATTCACTATTATAATTACTAAAGCTCTCGCTGCCTCACAGGGGCATTGTGAAGATTAACGTCTATTTGGCAATTTAAGTTTGTAATATGATTTGAGTTCCTTGGAGGACAAGTTTTATATAAATGCCTTATAATGATTGCAACAATAAGAAAGAAACCAAATGGTAAGAAAAAAAAATTAAAATGAGACAAAGAAAGCCATTTTCTTTGTAAACCTGACTAGAGTAAAACAAAAGAGAATCCCTAAATCAGATGAACTATTGTATTTGAATCTTTAAAATGCTGACAGTATCTCGTGGGCTCCTCCAAACACCGGAGGACGTATACATCTATTTCATCCAAGGATTAAAAAGGAAAATAGCTGAAGGATGTATATACTATCTACTTTTTTTTTTTTTTTTTGTCTCGTGGGAGAAACATGGATTCTAAAATGATTGACAACTTTGAGGGAAGTTAGAAAGCCTTTGTTCCAAGTAATCTGTTCAGAGTAAACCATGAAAAGTATGAATTTATAAAATAAAAAATGCTCTCGTGGCTATCGGCCCCCCCACCGCACCCCTAGTTGTCTTGTTTCGTTGGCTGCCTGCCCTCTCTCCGCAAGCCGCAATAAGGTTCCCCACGGCCAGGCTCCCCGAGCCCGACTCAGTGCTCCCTGCGTGCACCAGGTTATTAATTCTGTCCCGGTTGATTTCCATAAAGATTCGGCTTACTCAGCCGTTATAAACAAAGGACAGACAGGGAAGAAGCTTGAGGAGAAAAAATGACTCCATGAGAAATGCAAACCAGTGAAAAATGAAGGAAAAAAAACCTAATGACCCCAAACCTGACAGTAAAGATAATCGATACGGAGAACAAAAGATATAAAAAGATACATTTTATCACAAAAATGAGTAAGAGGGATGCTGGCCTTGAGCACGATGGAATAAAGAGAAGGCAGAGGGGAGTGAGGAATGACCACTCGTGCAAAAGGAAGGGGAGGAAAAGAGGGGAACTGAGTGGGAAAAAACAGAGAGGGAGACAAACTATGAGCGACCCCTAACTCTGGGAAACACATAAAGGACTGAGAAGGGGAGGTGGGCAGGGGTTTGGGGTGACGGGCACTGAGGAGAGCACCTGATGGGATGAGCACAGGGGGTTAGACTATATGTTGGCAAATTGAACTTAAATTTAAAAAAAATGTTAAAAAAAAAGGGGGGGGAGGAGACCCAGTGGGACGTCCACACACCACAGGGTGGAGCTTCCCGAGTCATGGGGCCTTCACAGCACTTTGTGAGGGGCATGGCGCTTGGAGCCCATGCCAGCGTTAGCCTCCATGCTCCGGCGCCCAGAAATGTCGACCGTGCCTCTGCTCACCCCTGCTCAGGGGCAGCTGTGCCTTCTGGAGAATCCCTGAGAGCTGGTTGTGTGCTCAGCTTTTCATCCCTGAACCTCAACTCTCTGTGAATCTGCGACTTCTCAAAAAAAAAATCACAGCAGCAGGTGTCAGAATTATTATCAATTATTGGTCCCGGATATGACTGCCGTTCTAGACACTCATCATACTGATCATATTGAACCACGTAAGTGCTTACAAATGAATTTGATTAGTCACTTACTGAATATAATTATGTCTGAAGTTCTGAAACTGCACTTTTTTCCTGCATTCCTCGCAGTTACTTTTCAAAAGAGCCTCAGTGTGCTCATGTCCCTTTCCTACCCTGATAGTCTAATTCAATGAAAACATCGATGAGTTTTTTAGATAACTTGACAATATGCTTTTTAAAAGATAATCAATCTTCTGATATCTAGTCACCGAAGAATTTCAAAAAAGCCTGGAATAGATTTCTTGAATGTCACAGAATCAACCCATCAAACAGAGAGTCACCGTGTGTGTGTGTTTCCACTTCCCTCCCCCGCGCGCAGCATCAGGTTGAATCAAGAAAACAGCCAGGACCGCCTCGATCAAGGGAAGCCTTGAGCCTGGGGGGCAGGTGGGAGGCGTGTGCAGGCCCCGCTTCACCTGGGAACGGGGAGCTCATTCTGTAGTTTGACATTTTGAAACCGAGGTCTTGCTAGTCTATGTCTATGTAATGTATTCAAAGTAGTAAATCCCCACTGTTGTTTTTCCTAGTCTTACTGGCAAATAAAAAAGGAAACGAGGAGGCCGACATACCCACCGACACGGGGGTCCTGGGAGGACATTAACGTGCAGAACCAGCGAGCGGCGCCGAGCAGGGTGGTGATTAATCACCAAATGCTGAGATCCCCGGGCACAGACGTGTTCTCTGCTGGAGCAGGAGCAGATGCTCCAGGAAGGCTGTGGGGAAGGGTCCCCTTCCCCATGGCAGGAGGGGCCGCAGGCTCAGGCGGGGCTTCGAGGTCATGCGAGTGGGGCGCCTTGATGGGCTAAGTGCCCTCGTAACGCTGACCCCGAGACAGAGCCGCCAGCCCTTCCTCCGGGTGAAGACACAGCGGGAAGACCAGGGTCAACTATGGACCTGGAGGCACTTCTCACCACACACCGATGCCTGGAGTCTAGACTTGCGGCCCCCGGAACTATGAGAACAAATGTCCCTAGAGTAGAGGCCGTCCGGTCTCTCGGGTCCTGTTGTAGCAGCTCGAAGGGACCAAGGTCGTCGGTATGATGGCCCTTCCCAGACTCGGGCAAACATGGGGCTGGTTCTCCTCAGGCCTCTGCTGGGAGAGGGTGGGAGCGTCCGGAAGCGGGCGTTGGCGTTCCGAGAGGTGGTCAATAGACCGAGACTAGCGGCGTGAGCGGCGGCCGGGTCTGGGGTCCTCGCACCCCCACATCAAGGGGGAGGGCTCGTGGGGATCCCGGGAGGTAGAGGTGCGCTCCCCTGGACACCAGCATTCTGGAGCTGGCAACCGAGTCGGAAGCCCCCCTGGGAGCTCCCTGGGCAAGTGAGTTGACCCCCCGAACCTCGTACCTCGGACTTCTCGTCTCCTGGACCCGTGTTTGGGAGAAGGGGCGGGAGAGTAGGGCAGCAGGCGGGGCTGGAGCGGGCAGCCGGCGCCCCCTCGCCCTGCAGGTCCCCGGGGCCGGCCCAGCACGCAGACTGCAGCCCCGGCCATCCCTGCTGCCCTGCTGCGTTGCGGCGTCGCGGGCCCAGAGCCATCAGACGCAGGACGCAGCTCTGGCGAGACTTGGCTGCTGTTGGCGTCTTGCTGTCCCGCTGCGTCCACCGGAGCCTGCTCACCTGATTTACTGCAACCCTGCAGAGGGGCATTCGCGACTCGCCCGGCGATGGAAGACTTCATCTCTTTAACCTTCATTATGGCGTTTTAACTTCACTTTCATCATTTCCTTTCCCGTGTCTGCGACGCTTCACGACCCGCGCTTCTGTTGGGCGGTTGGAAAGGCACGTGGGTGTCTCTGCTTTTTGCGGGGCTGACGACTGGGGGCCTCGTAGGTGTCATTTTAATGAATACAGCTGCGAATCATGGGGGGATAAGGACCAATACGTAATCACAGAAATTCGGCGTAACAAATAATTGCAAGTATTAAATGACTCCTAACGTTCTTGGAGAAAATCACGGGTTCCCAGAGACGTGCCAGATACAGGACACGCGAGGTTTTTCTTGCCGTCTGGCCCACACACGGAGTGGATATTGCAGCCCAACGTCACAAATGAGAGAAAAGAAAACTCTGAAGCGTCAGAGTTCTGCAACCTAGTGGCAGCGACGGGAGCGTCTCCTCGGAGCTCATGACCCTCCTGAAAATCTGGGTTTTCCCTAATTTCCCTAAACCAGCTCCATGGGGTCTAACTGCCTTAACAGCGGAAAGAGACAAAGCCGGGTTTCGTAGTCGAGGCACCTGGTGCACCACCCCCCGGGAGGGGACACCACGCCCCGGGGAGGCGACCTCCGGGATGATTCATGACAGGACGGAGCAGCGTGGGGGCATCGATGAGCCATCGATGAGCCCGGCCCGTTCTTTCTAGGTGTTTCCACGCACACAGCTGGGCTTGCACCCATATGTCACGACATGTAAGGCACCCCGAGCGTGCGCGTCGTGTTATGGCAGACGGGTGAGGACTGAACACTCTGCTAGGACAGAGCTTCGGTTTAAGACTCACGTGCAGGTGGCTGCTTACCGCGTGCCGTTGGGTACGTGCTCCTGGAAATTCACGTGCGCCTCGCAGCCACTTGCTTATTAGCATCATGAGGATCTCGTGATCCCGAGGTGGACGGGATCGCAGGGGCCCAGCACCGATGGCTGGGCGGTGGCATTTGGGATGGAAGCCCACCCGACGGGCAAAAGGCACGGGTTCAGGACGCTGTGGGCCGTGTGACATCCTGTCCTCTCCCTGCCTCTCCACCGGGCCAGGCGGGGTGCGGGCACGCTCCCAGCCGGCGAGCTGTACATTTATTGGCTTTGAATCAAAGGCCGGTGTCGTCTATGTGCCCAGGTAAGGGCGTCCTTGTGGAGCCAGGCCTGCAAACCCCTGGCCGCCTTCCTAAGGGGGTGTCTCACCCACGGCGGGCCTGGCCCCGACCCCACCGGCCCCACCACGCTGCCCTGTGCCCCTGCGCCCTTGTGGGTTGGATGTGCAGCAGCCTGCTGTTTAGACGGACTCCGCCTGTCTCTACACGAGAAGTGTCTGTACTTCCTTCTCACGGCCACAGAACATTCCAGACCTGCCTTGATTTTCTGCCGAAGACATGGAGCAGGTGCTGATGGGTCCTTCTTGCAGAAAACAGAGTGGGAGGCCAGAATCTGGGGACAGAGGTCCCGACCGGATGTCACTTCCGGATTCCTCGGGGTGCAAACCCTTGTAAGAGTTGCAAGGCGGCTTCAGACACTGGTCCCCTTTGGGTTGGTTTTGCTTCGTTTATGTTCTTAAACGTCATGAGGCCACCTCGGTGTCCGAGGTCTCTAACTGACTATCCATCTCCCTCATTCCCTTCACGCCTTGCTTTCCTACGGCGGCTTATTAAGCAATTCCCCTCCTTCTGAGTTTCTCTCCCAGAACTTTAAGGCACTTTGACACACGCTGTCGTACAAAATTTTATGTCGAGCTTGTGATGCAGACTTGTTTTCCCTTTTGCTTCATTCTTGTGCTTGGCTGAGCATCCTGGGGAGACGCCCGGGCTGAGGGTGCAGACCCCGCTCTCCGTGAGCGCCCACCTGCCCAGGGCGCCAGCTCCCCGACGGCAACGCGAGAACCAGCAGACAGGCCCCTCCGTGTTCTCCTCTCTGTGTCCAGGCTGGAGCTCCGGGGACGGAGAGCTCAGGGTCTTCGATGTAACAGACGGTTGTGCCAAGCTGTTAGGAGGAAAAGAAAAGCGACACAGAAATATTTTGGCTCTCAAGATTTTATTGAAAATCCCTTTTAAGTGCGAATAGATGTTTCTCCAAAGAAGACATGCAAATAAATGGCCAACGGATATGTGATAAAATGCTCACCGTCACCGATTGTCGGGGGGATGCAGTCAGACCACGTGAGATGCCTCCTTGCACCCGTCCTCGCTCCCTACCGGGGGTTCTCTCTGCCTGCGTTTTCCACTGGAATTCGGGCTCCGTGGAGCAGGGTCATCACTGCCACGTTCCCTGCTGCATCTGCAGTGCTTGGCAAACAGCAGATGTTCAACAAATGTTCAGCGAATGAATAAAAGCCAACTTGATCACCCTACCTACCAAGTGGTAGTTGACTTCGTGTGTCGGCCTGGCTACGCCATGGCCCCCTGGCTTTGTTCCAACACCCGGCTTAGCCGTCACGGTGAAGGTGTTTTAGATGAGGTTCAGTTTAAATCACTCGACGTTGAGTGATGACTCTGCAGAACCTTGGTGGGCCTCCCCTGTTCAGGTGAAGGTCTTTACAGAAAATGACTGACCTTCGGAGGAGAGGGCCCTCTGCCAGCAGATGGCCTTGGGATGGGAGTCTCCAGTCGCTGTCTTTCCCTGCAGGCGTCAGACTTGCAGGTCCCACGATCATGCGAGCCATTCCTTAAAGTCTCTCCCCCTCCCAGACACATACATATATTCATATATATCCTGTATGTACCCATCCACATCCTATGTCCATATATATCATCTCTCTATATACCCATAAGTATCTTCTCTATATATCCATGTACATCCATATATATCCTACATATTCCATATATCCTGTATTATATCCATATATGCTCTGTATATACCCATGAATATCCTATATATACCTGTATATATCCTCTCTCTGCATCCTATATATCCTGTATATCTTATATAAGATATAAGATATATTTTTTGCAATCCTATATAAGATACGTAGGATATATATAGGATATACCCATCTCTCTTGTCTCTGTGTCCATATATGTCATATCTCTATATGTCCATATACATCCTCTCTCATATCCTATATATATAATATGCATCATATGTATATATATATATACACACACACACGTATCCTATATATATCCTTACGTATATAATTATAATTACTAAATAAAAAGATCACTTAGTCCATACAATGCCAAAAGCAGCTGGGATCATTTAGTTAATGTATTTATTTTATTTTATTATTTTATTTTATTTTATTTTATTTTATTTTATTTTATTTTATTTTTTTCAATGTATTTATTTTATTGATGAAAGAACTAGACCAATATGGGGATCTAAGTGACCTTTTGATACCGGTGCTAAATTTTTATTATTACATATCTATGTGTTTAAGCTAAAACAAACAAACAAACAAACAAACAAAAAACCTGATTAAGTTGATGCAAGCTGTTTCAATAAAGGTACCCATGAGACTTGATAACATAACTAATTTTCTTGGTAATTTGGGATATAGAGGTTCTTGTGTTTTGGGGATGCTCTAGCAAATGACCACAAATGTGGTCACTCAGTAAAACAGAAGTCAATTCCTGCGTAGTTCTGGAGATCGGGAATCCAAGATCGTGTCAGGGGAGGGACCCCTCTAAGGCTCTGAAGGAGGATTGTTCCCGGGCCCTGTGCTGGCTTCTGGCGGTGGCGGGGTCCTGGGCGCCGCTTGGCTTGCAGATCCGTCACCCCAGTCGCCGCCTCCGTCCTCACATGTTCTTTCCCTCCATGTGTCTGGGAGTCTGAATCTCCCTCCCCTTGCTCTTGAGTACACCTGTCATCCCACAGGGAGCCCACTCTATTCCCAGCAGGATCTCATCTCAGATGCTTAATTACATCTGCAAAGACTCTGTTTCCAAATAAGGTCATGTGCATCCATCCCTTTTTGGAGCCACTCTTCACCCACTAAGATTTTTTTTTTTTTTTTTTGCAATTACTATATCACATACTCACCGTAGGCATTGTGGAACTGTGCATGGATCTTGTTTCTGGTCAAATACCTCACTTCCAATAATATGTTTGCAGTTTGCATTTGGATTACTTGAAAATAATATAAAGGGGTTTACATTTTAGAAAAACCACAATATGTCTGACACCGTCCTCAAAGAAGGAGAGTATAGTTGGTGGCACTCAACCTAGACTGCAATCGTCACGAATACTTCCCTAACAACATGAAGAGAAAGGAAGGATCGCGGATCCGCGAGTTTTCCACCATAAGGAACAGTTCATGTCTCGTGCAATGTCCTTGGAATCGCGGGGCCCGGCGTTGATGCCAATACTAGTGAGACGACGTACGAAGGGCGGCAAGAACCAGCTGGGACGGTGCTGTCTTTCCCACTGCTGAGGCCTCGGGCTCCCCTCGTACGATCTGAGGTTCACTCTCACTCCTAAAAGAGTGGCAAGTGCCCAGGCAGATCTTGTTTTGAATAAAAAGCCACAAAAAATAGTATTTTTTAGGAAGGAAAGAGAAGGCCTTCCATCTACTGTCTCATGTGTCCTGCGCTAACGTAGCACCTCATCCAGCAGCACCAGCCAAGGCCAAGAAGGTCTCATGCGACGCGTGAGCAGCTGCTAACTTCTATCCTTTACCCAGTTTTCCAATTCATATGTTTCTTTCAAGATATTTTCTTCACTTCTACTTTTAGCTTTGGAGGTTTTGTTCTGGAAAAAAAAAAAAAAAAGAAAATTCACTCCAGAAATAGTAACTCTCCCCACCGGGTTCTTAGCATTCATGCATTTTTCCCTTCCTGGCGTCTATGTGGCGGGTTGTCGCTGTTCGTTTGCGTATTTCTCTTCCCCACTAGACCCTGTAATACGGAAAGACAAGCCCAGGTATTATTTATTCTCTTCTGCTCCTGGAGACAAGCACAGTGATTGGCACGAAGCAGCTGATTCATGGATTTTTGAAGAACATCTGACTGGTGTCTAAGACTGTATCAGTCGGCTGTGTTTGGGATTTAACGGGCCAACTTGCATGACATGAAGGGTTCTTAAAGGACGTGCTGTCACTTTGCGAGCTCAAGCGTTCTTTACTGTGGGGAAGGGGACCAAGGTTCCCGGACGCCGGCCTGCTGGGACGTCTCGGTTACGTCTGTTGGTCCAGTTCTCAGAGGCGGAAGTGCCCTGGTCTGGATGAGAGAGGACATTTATCCTAAAGGAAGTGCAACGTTTGCTCTTGTGCTTCTTAACTCACTGTGAACCATCTTTATATTTCATATGTTAGATACGCTCTTCCGTGACCAATTATTGTTTTATATGTTTTTTTTTTTAAGATTTTATTTATTCATCTGAAAGAGAGAGAGAGCGAGAGAGAGAGTGAGCAAGCACTGGCAGGGGGAGCGGCAGGGGGAGAGGGAGAAGCAGACCCACCCCTGAGCAGGGAGCCCTGGACCCCGGGATCACACCCTGAGCTGAAGGCAGGCGCTTCGCTGACTGAGCCATCCAGGCGCCCCTACTGTTTTATCTTAATAAGGTTATTTTTCATTTAATATGAATTAACAAAAACATAAATTACAAAACTTGAAGGGTAATGAGAAAATTGTTCTGTAAGGGACAATTCAAAGATTTTTCATGAGAAGAATACGTGTATGACCACAGTCCAGGTTGGAGTAATATCTACTTTTTTTTTTTTTCTCACTTTTTTTTCTTTTTAAATTTGTTCCTCTTGTCCGTTGTTTCTGCTTTCTCCTGCCCATCAATTCCACCTTTGATGGGTTTGACCATTTGTATGATTCCAATTACTCTCCTCTTGCCATATTATTTATACTTTTTGAAATTCTACATGATTGGTGGTTGCCTTAAAATTTGGAATATCTATTTCAGACAATCCAAGTCCAGTTTCAAATAGCATGAGAGCTCTTCCCGGGGGGGTGAGGGCCGTGTCACAACAAACCTAGTTGCTCCTGCTCCCCTGGGGTCCTCACTCGCCCTCCTCTCTCTGACAGGTAAGCACAGGCACAGGTAAGCACATGGAGAGGAAAGCACAGGCACAGGTAAGCACAGGCACAGGTAAACATAGGCACAGGTAAGCACAGGCACAGGTAAGCACAGGCACAGGTGAGCACAGGCACAGGTGAGCACATGCAGAGGTAAGCACAGGCACAGGTGAGCACAGGCACAGGTGAGCACAGGCACAGGTGAGCACATGCAGAGGTAAGCACAGGCACAGGTGAGCACAGGCACAGGTAAGCACAGGCACAGGTAAGCACAGGCAGGGGTAAACACAGGCACAGGAGAGCACATGCAGAGATAAGCACAGGCACCAGTGAGCTCGGGCGCAGGTGAGCACGGGCACAGGTGAGCAATGCAGAGGTAAGCACAGGCAGAAGTAAGCACATGCACAGGAGAGCACAGGCACAGGCAAGCACAAGCACAGGTAAGCATGGGCATAGGAGAGCACAGACACAGGTAAGCACAGGCTCAGGTAAGCACGGGCACAGGTAAGCACAGGCACAGGTAAGCACATGCAGACACAGAACATACACAACTGGATATATTGTATCCACCTTTAGAGTCAAGGGTCATCTCTTAGATTAATGAAGATGAAGACCGTGAACGTTCTAATTTCCCTTCCCTGTTCCTTGCAGGCTCTTCCTTCCTCGCGGACCCATCCCCGCCTCCCTCTGTTGCCTGTTTGCTACGTTCACTTATCGATCGTGGTCATTTTGTCTCTTCTGCGTGCCTCATTATTTTCGTTATATGCTGGACATTTTAAGTGTAACACCTTTTCCTTTTTAAAATATTTTACCTATTCATTCATGAGAGACCCAGAGAGAGGCAGAGACGCAGGCAGAGGGAGAAGCAGGCACCATGCAGGGAGCCCGACGCGGGACTCGATCCCAGGACCCCGGGGTTACACCCTGGACTGAGGCAGACGCTGTCCCACGGAGCTCCCCGCGCCCTAATGTGTTTCCGTAAAGAAGTCAGGGCCCGGCGCCTTCTTCCCGTGAGGCACCTGCACCTGCACCGTGGATCCCACGGGCTCCTGGAAGCCCTGCTCACCTGGGATCCACTCAGTCCGGTTTCAAGCTTGGAGGTACTTGAGCGGGAACCTGCATCCTTGCCCGTCGGCGTCCTTGTCTGGCTGGCTTGCGGGGCTCCGGGCTCCAGGCCGCAGGGAGAGGAGGCGCCTCCCGCCCGTGTCTGGCGCCCGTGTCCCCTTCCCCGTGGTCTCTGACGTGGAACGCAGTCTTCCAACCTCCCTGTCGGGGACAGGCTGCCAGCCCCGCAAGTGGCCGCGACCGCTGGGCTCAGGGCGCCTCCACCTCCCCTCCACCTCCCCGGCTCGGATTTGTGATTCTTCCCGGAATTGTCCGCTCCGATGCTTTCATGCTCACGTCTTCTAGCTTTCCTCGGCGGCCAGAAAACGAGCAAGTTAACTAAATTATTTAACGGAAATTAAATTAATTTTGTTAGTTCATATCAAATGAAAAATCACGTTATGAGGGCCGGGAGGCCTGACTCCGACGGACTTTTCTTCCAGAGCCAAGAATCCCGTTTCGTCTGCATCCCTCGTCCAGGGTCGGGCTTGGCCAGGGCCTCCATTCTGTATCTACTGAACTCAGTGGAACCTCGCAAAGTTTCAAAGAACTGGACAAAGGGAAAAAACGTTGAAATCAAGGATTTTCAGCCTTGGCCTTGGCCTTGCCTCGTGGTTTTTGAAATAATCCACATGAACTTAAGGTAGTTGTAAAATAGACAAAAGACACAAGAACTAAAAAAAAGAAAAGAAAAAAAAGACACAAGAACTGATTTTTTTTTAATTCCTATAAAATACTCTGTAGTGAATTGCGCATCGGGAACAAGATAAAATCATGCATTAGGCTTCGGGAAATGCTTAACGTTGAATCCTAAAGGAGAACATGAAATTTTAATGTGGTGAGACTGGAAAAAAAAATGTAAAGAAAACATTTTGTGATTCAGTAGAGGCGCCCGGTCTAACGGTCTTGCAGACCACGTCTCGGGGCGGGGGGGACGGTTTCCACAGCTGGAGGGAAACGAATGTGTGTCTGTGGCCGCGTGGGGGGCACGAGCCCATGACCTGGTGCTGCCAGTGCGCTGGGCCGGGCGGCGCCCAGGAACGGGACGGGACGGACCCGTTTATGCTACGGCGTATTGGCATCTCTGCACCTTTGGCATCGAGGGTCGATCTCGCGGGGGCGGCGAGATGAGGCCGTCTGCAGAGAGCTCACCACCGGGGATCTCGGGGGTCGGCTCCATCTGGCACCTGAACGACGGTTGCGGGACCTGGGGCGCCATCCCAGCCACCCTCGCGTGGGGGAACCAAGGGCATCCCCGGTCGTTGGCCCTCGAAGCCACGTGAGGGCCTGGGGTGAGCCTCCACTGCTACCTGGTGCTGTGGCCCCGGCGCCGCGGGATGCTCCAAGGTGAGCCAAGCTCTGCGGGCGGCAGGTGGCCCTGGCGGATTATCCGCTGAGGGCAAAGGACGTTGGAAGATGTGCACAGATTGTCGTTTTTGTGTCCCCGACCCTCATATGCTCCTCCTCTTACGAGGCACGACCAGCATCCCTGTCGCGTTCGCTCATGGAGCAACCGCCCTAATGGCCCCGCGGCTGTTAAGCGGGTGACGACACAACAAGACTCCGAGAAGGTGATGGCCTCGATCACGCCCCAGCGACGCTCTCTAGTTCTGACACCGACGTGAGGGACGTTCCCTTTTTTTTGTAGTTTCAGATAATTCATGGATCGCGAGGTGGTCCTCAGGGATCTGTGCCAGCGGGCCCCCGGGACGTGATCGCGTGGGGACACACGCGGACGCCCTGTAGAGACGTGTGGCAAAGGCAACAGTCACATAGGGCTTTTGTGCAACCTCAGGATCGCAACGAGCCCCATGTGTGACCTGGCGTCGGAAAAGCCTGAAAAGAGCCCAAACTCACGGCCAGAGGCAGCCCCTGTGCACAAGATGCCGGCGCCGGGAGGCGTGTGCTGCAGCACAGCTTCGACGTGCGACGTGCAGAAAAGTGCTCTCAGTGGCCAGCGTGCTTTTATGAGGTCGCTATCACTGTGAAGTTCGGGTTGGGTGTGTTTAAAGGACTGGGTCGTGACCCTACAAGGCGGCCTCTATGGGACTGCTCGCACCCCTGTTACGGGACAGATGGCCCAGCCACGCACCCGGAGCAGCCGTGCCCCCTGCGATGTCCTGCTTGGCTCCGGGAGGACTCATCTTAGAACAGGGACCAACGGTGCCGTGAAAGTGGCGCTCTTAGGTATCGCACAGGGGCATTTTGGGTTTGGATTAAAAAGTCATCATTTTGCAAGAACAAAAAAAAAAGGTACCTACTGAATTTACGGAGACCTGTGGTAGCGGTGGATCAGGGATGGGTTTGGAGCAGTCGCTCCGGGGCTCGTGGGGCATGAGGAGCCCCGGCTGCACGAGGCCGTGTAGGAACCCAGGGGACGCGGGCGACCGAACCCCACAACCTGCACGAGGGGAAATCCGAGCACGGAAGGCAGGGCTGGCTTGGGCTGTTCGGGCAGCGATGGACGCAGAGCCCAGGTTCTACGCGGCTCCGCTTTGCTTTCTGTAGGGGAGAGCTGAAATCCTCTGAAATATGAGTCCTAAGATCCAGGGAAGCTGACATAAACCTCAAAACGCATGAATTATTCAGATCACGAGGTGAAGAGCACATTTAAAATCATCTGTTGATTTTATACGTTGTCGTAAATGTGATATATACACGGGATGCTTTGCATCTCACCCCTCCAGATTTATTTCTCTCTTGTTTTCATTTATCTTATTATTATTATTTATTTATTTTTTATTTTCGGGAAAGTTGATGGATAAACGTGTACATTATCTTTCACCCGGTGGCGGATTTTATTATTATTGGAAGTCCGCCTGCGGATTATTGTAATTGCACCTGACTCATTTTCCGTGCTGTTGTGTAATGACTTTTTAAACCGATCTGGGAACGGGGAAAAGCACAAGCCCTGTGGAATTTACCAAGTAAAGACACTTACTTGTCATATTTACCCTACAGCTCGTATTCAGCAAAGCCGTGGTCTGTACTCTCTTAGGGACCTGACGAGGAGCGTTCAGAGGTCTCTTCTCTGAGCCTGGTTCCACGATGGGCGTGACCAGCAGCACGAGCGACGAGCAATTGCTCACCTGCCCCAGGTAGACGTTCTCCTTGGACGTTGGACTCGTGCGCCAGGCGTTGAGGAAACACCGGGCCCAAAGGTCACTTTGAGGCATGAGCACGTAGCTGGTTATTCCTGGAACGCAGTCACAGGCCAACAAGGAGATGGGTGCATGGCCAAAATATGAAGCTTTTGTCTCAAAACTCAACATAAATGGTAGCGTTTTATGACGCTCAAATTTTTGACCCAAGGATTAAGAGGGAGTAAGTATTGGTTTGTACGTCCATTTGACGGATGTACATTTAGTTTTATATTCTCTTAATGAGACTATAAAAGACTGTGGGTCACCTATAGAGGGTGTCAGACTGCAAAGATTTTTTTTTTTTTAAGATTCTATTTATTTATTCATGAGACAGACACAGAGAGAGAGAGAGGCAGAGACACAGGCAGAGGGAGGAGCAGATTCCTTGTAGGGAACCCAATGTGGGACTTGATCCTGAGACCCCGGGGTCACGCCCTGGGATGAAGGGAGATGCTCAACTGCTGAGCCACCCGGGCGTCCCAAAGATTTTTTTTTTTTCAAGACCTTTGAGGACTTTCCGGCAAATTATAGGAATGATCTGAGAGACGTGTTTGGTTCTTTAAGAGAGCGTTTTTATAAACCCGTATTCTTTGTAGCAGTTTGGTCGTGTTACTTAGATAATAGCATATTTTAGAGGCTCTAAAGTATGGCTCACGGATCCGTGTGTAGCCAGGATCCTTACATAGGAAACGGTTTCACAGCAGTCGCGTCAGCCCGCGCTGGCGTTTGCGGGAGGGATGCAGGTGAGGTACCTGCAGTGCGAGACAAAGCACCCGCTAGGCCTAAAGACCAGCACCGGGTGATGGATGGTCGGGTCGGGAAACTGGCCTGACCACTGCTTCATGGAAAATGACTTTTTGCTTAAAAGAATGACTGGCAGGGGCTCCTGGGTGGCTCAGTTGGTTGAGTGTCTGACTCTTGGTTTTGGGTCAGGTCGTGATCGCGTGGTCGTGGGATGGAGCCGCGGGTCTGGCTCTGCACTCAGCGAGGAGTCTGCTTGGGATCCCTCTCTCTCTGCTCTGCTCCTCCTGTCTGCGCGCTCTATCTCTCTATAAAATAAGTAAATATGTCTTCAAAAAAGAAGAATGACTGACAGACAACTTCCGTGTATCTCATGACAGCCCATTTACTGTTTTTTGTTGGATGGGTCACCTGGGAGCTCAGTGGTTGAGCATCTGCCTAGGTCACACCTAGGCTGAGACCCCGGGATCCCGGGATCGAGTTCTGAGTCAGGCTCCCTGCGTGGAACCTGCTTCTCCCTCTGCCTGTGTCTCTGCCTCTCTCTCTCTCTCTCTGTGTCTCTCATGAATAAATATAATCTTTAAAAAAATTTAAAAAATAGTTTTTTGTTGGTATTTAGATATGCTCAAGCTTAGCAGTACATACTAAGGGGCACGCCTGTTAGCATGACTACTGGCATCGCTCAATACTGCCAAGGAGCTGAGCATACTTTTAATAAATGCACACTTAGATATTTACCTGATGTAAGTTTTTAAATTTTGAAGTATTTTCAAGGAATGAATCTGCATAAGGTGATTGAATCAGGGGCCCCAGGGAGGCTCTGTCAGTGAAGCGTCTGCCTTCAGCTCAGGTCAGGATCCTGGGGTCCTGGGGTGGAGCCCCCATGGGGCCCCCTGCTCCAAGGGAAGCCTGCTTCTCCTTCCCCCTCTGCTTCTCCCCAACTTGTGTGCTTCCTTTCTCTCTCTCTCAAATACATAAATAAAATCTTAAAAAAAAATATTTTTGAATCAATTACAATAAACCCATGAGTATCAAATAACAGAAAACCTATTTCATAAAATTTGGTAAGGACAAAAACACCAATTTTATACAGATATAAAAAAAAGGTTCAAATAAAATCCAGGTAAATAAGTATTTTACTGTGAAAACCTCTAAGGCTTGTGGTCAATTTATGCAATTCATAATAGAAGTGAACATGATAAAATGATGCCTGTAAGTGAGGATCATGGCTAAGAGCTGCTAAAAATGAATGTCATTAATTTTTACTAAATGACACATTATTAGAAGAACAACAGCAAAAGATCTTTCCAGAGGCATCCATTTAAGAAAATAATTGCATTTCTCATTATTTTGTAATTTTTTTGCCTAATAATTGACCCTTGAGAAATAATCGTTTTTTTTTTTTTTGACTTTCAGTATTTTTTAGATTGACTTGCTTGAGGACTGTTGGACTGTTGGTCCTCATTTATTTCAACATAAATGACATTTTGTTCCTACAAATCGAACTTCAGTTAAAAAAATAAAAATAAAAATAAATTTTCAAGAATTTGAGTACAGTTGGCACACAACGTCACATTAGCTTCAGATGTGCATACAATGCAGGGATTTGACGGCATTAGATGCTGCGCTGTGTTCGACACCGCATAACCGTCACCTGTCGCCAGGCACCCTGTTGTGGTACCACTCACGTATTCCGTATGCTGTGCTTTCATGCCCGTGACTTATCACCCCATAACGGGAAGTTCTGTGTTGTGGACAAGTCTGTTAAGGAGCTACTGGTAGTAGCATATGTTAATGTAAGTATCCTATGACTGAAATAGTAATTTAACTAACCTGGTGATTATCATAGTTCGAAAAACGAATCTTGTACCTTAAGAGTTTTATCTTAGATTTCAACTTGAACATAAAAACAAAACAAAACAAAACAAAAAACCCCAAAAAAACACGGAAAGTAAAAGAAACTTTTTGATAGCAAAAGATCCTTGTCATATATCCACCAAAGTATCCAACACCTTAAAAAGCCCACTAGGCTTATCAAACCAGAGGTTATTATTTCCTGACTGTTGTATTTTAGTCTCAGTTTGTGTGTGCTTATGTTTTTAACCTAATTGACTTCAGGAAGGTGTTTTGCAGTGTTGCAGCAGGTTATGTCCAAGTGTTTGCTCCACGTCTCTCAAGGGCAGGGACGACTTAGCAAAGCCTCCATCTAAGAGCAGCGCCTGGGGTGGTTTTCGAAGAGCAGAGAGGAGGAATATTCCCAACTGTGGGGCCGACTGACTGGCAGCCTGAAGGCAGAGCAAAGGGGAAAGCTTCCTTGTAACATTAAGTTTGAACATGATCTGCATCCCCAGCCTCAACTGATTCATTCCTCTGTTTATTTAACTAGTTTTGGTGAACAGTGTAAAGAGGAGATTCATGCCTTATGAAAAAAATCATTGAACTGGAAATCTCAACGCGTGGGTTTGAGCCCCCATGCTGCCGCTCATAAGTGAAGTGTTCGGTGACCCATGTTCACGCATCTGGCTTCAGTATCCTCATTTGTCAATTTGGAGGAATGAATATATAATATATTATCCTTAAATCTCTTACAAATGCGACCTTGGACCTCGGACGTGGGCCATCACACCTCCTTTCTCTCCTGTTGCCCAGCGTGTTTCCCACTGGCTGTGTGACCTCCACAATTAACATCTTCAATTATCTAGTGATAATTGAAAGCAATGAGCCAACTAAAAAAAAAAAAAAAAAAAAGTCTATTCCCAGATAGGAAAGCATCTTTTTTTTTTTTTTTTATGGAAAAAGACAATTGTAATGTGCTGCCACATACCAGATACTCCTTTTGGGATTACACTGCTAATTTCCTTCCAAAGAGTGACATCCTAAAGACTGCTCTTAGAAGCCCAATTGCCCTTTCCCATTTATTTGAAGGATCCCTGGCTGTGGGGTAAGCGAACTTGTTGGGCAGGTGCCCTTTTTCCAACAAACCTTGTGAGGGGCCTTGGGTCTGAGACCCTGAGCTGCAGGGGAAGCCTGGATGGGGCATACTCACCCATATTGGCTCCTGGGGAGCAGCAGTAGGATGCGGCAGGAACTTGGGGCTCTTGACCGAGCCTTGCAGTTATCTATTTGCTCACTATCTTGTGAAATGATGCTGACCCTATGGAAATTTTGTGAACACAGAAACATGTAGTGTCACCACCTTAACTTGGTCGTGGATGCTTCCTTTTGCTCATTTTTCTTCAGCCTGTTCCGTGGCTTTAGACGGTTCGTAATACTTACTGTTGTACTGCCTGTACCACTCAGCGTTCTGCTGTTTTTTTTTTTTTGTTTGTTTGTTTGTTTTTTGTTTTTTGTTTTTTTTTTAAATTGTGTTCTATTGTAGGCATTGCAGGCTGCTGCTTCCTCTCGAGAGGCATTCAGCCGACGTGTTGAAAACCACTGATCTTAATGAGCAGAGGCAATAAGAACGTCAGCGATGGGAGAAGAGAGTCAATGAAATGTGAGGGACCTTGCAAGCTCCCTGTAACCACATAAGTGCCCCTCACTCTACCTAAATATAAAGATTTGTGATGGGCCCACCCCGTCGTGCCGCTCTCCCTGGGTATTCTGGTAAAACCAACCCGAAGGAAACTAATCGACTGCACATTACGTTCACTGCGCAGCTTTATCACTGCACTCTTATAACCAAGGAAAACACTCCTAATGCAGCAATCATGATATTTAAGACTCTAAATGTATTGATTTTATTTGAACGAATACTTTTGCATTACATTTTGGAAGTAAATTTATTTTTACGCTGCATAAAAGGGCTTACGTTTCTCCCATAAAATCCAAGCAAATGTGAAATGCACATAAGAACATGCCGACAAAGATGTGAGCAAAATACACCATCTCTTGAGCTCCTACTGTGTGCCAGAGGCTGTTCTAAGTGCTTCATTCATAACATCTTAATTAAATGAATATGAAACAACCTACGCTAAAATCGGTATTTAAAGCCCTATGATGAAAGGCCCAGATCTGCTAACTTTCCGCCGTTTATTTCTGTCAAATGATAAGTAACCACTGAAGTCATCCTCTTTATATCCTCGTTATTTCAACACGGGGTCTTGATTTTCCCACTCAGGATCAAACTCTCAGAGTTAATTTTAAAAGAGAAAAGCAATCCAGCTGCGGCAGAGTTTCCGTGGTGTGCATATCCATCTGATAATTGCATCCATCCCAGGAATGGCTCCGGACCGTGCTTCAGGAGGCAAATCGATGCTAGTTGCCAAGTAATAAACAGCAAAGGGGTTTCATGGCGCTATCTGAAGTAATTTTTTAAAATGTCACTTGGGGGCAGCTCGGGGGGCTCAGCGGTTTAGGGCCACCTTAGGCTCAGGCCCTGATCCTGGGATCCCGGGATCGAGTCCCACGTCGGGCTCCCTGCATGGAGCCTGCTTCTCCCTCTGCCTGTGTCTCTGCCTCTGTCTCTATGTCCTTCATGAATAAATAAATAAAACCTTTATAAAAAATAAAAAATAAAACGTCACTTGGCGAAAGTCTGAAATTAAAGCTGTAATCACTGTGACATCGTGTTCTGCACCGTGAGGAGGTAATTTCCGTACCAAGACACCCCTAAATCGGGAGCAAGGCCATCGTTGGGTTCCTGGGAGTGCTAACGTGAACTCAGGTAAGGTAAAATGAAATTGGTATCATCCTTAATGCGTAAGTGTTTTAGGGCAAACTTTCATCCCCAAAACACAATGAGGAATTGTATTTTATGATCTCGTACTTGAAACTACTGCTTTATACGGGCGTTACAGGGAGATGCACATTCGCAGGCGGTTACAATGACGAAATCCCACATTTTTAAGCATTGAGTATTTCCCCCTCCTGCTGACTACGGTCTCAGTCCTGTTAGTGCATTTGGGGTATTAGTAGCATCTGCAGGCAAATTGCAGCATCATAAAAATGCAAAATTCATGACCAATGTCGTTGTTAATGAAGAAAAGCCTTCTAACCAGAATGCTAAAAATATTAATGAAAGAGAGAATAGATTAATAGTGTCATGAAGCCAGAGACTGATGATACATCTGAACACAGGTCCTAATCCATGCCCGTGTTTAACGATTAGATTGTGCGATTTGCCACAGTCAAGACCTGGCCAAATATTAAAGAACTGCCTCTAATAATTAAACTTGACAATTTAGACTCAATTGTCATGTAAAAAGAAATTATTATTTTCATGAAACTGGTTTTAAAATGTAGTTTGTGCCTAACAGGATGGGCAAGACAATATTAATTTATTATCGACAGGACAAGACTTAAATTATTACGGTCAAGAAACAGGCATTGAAAATAGAATTTGGTTTATTTTACAGGTACATAAATGGAAAGAAGGAATAAAAAAGCGTTCTTTTTTTTTTTAATAGTCTGGTTTCTTAGCAATGGTTTAATTATATTTATAGTCCGAGTTTTCACCGCAAACTGTTGCTAAGGCCTCTCATATCTGGAAAGAGTTAACACGACCCGTCAAATAGCTTGTTTTTTATTTTATTTTATTTTTTTTTGGACTCCTGACTTAAAATTTTAGTTTATTGCTGTTCAGTAAACATCTGTGACGTTTCTACTCTGTTTTCAGCTGGTGTTGGAGTGAGCAGGGAACTGTTGACCTCACAGAGCCGGTCATCGGGGGTGGGGGTGGCGCAGGGGTGGAGCAGTGGGCGCCGCCTGGGGACGGCGGGGCGGGGGGCGGGCAGGAGCGCGAGGCCGGGGCGTCGGGTGCTGACCCACCAGAACCTACTGCAGGGAAGTAGCAGGTGCACGTGGGGCGGACGGACGGACGGCCTCACGGAGCCCCGGGCAGTCGTCCTGACGGCCACGTTCGCTCACTGACATGCAATGATATCCGTGCAGACCCTTTAAAACACCTGGCTCAGCGGTTTAGCACTGCCTTCAGCCCAAGGCATGACCCCGGGGTCCCGGGATCGAGTCCCGCGTCGGGCTTCCCGCAGGGAGCCTGCTTCTCCCTCTGCCTGTGTCTCTGCCTCTCTCTCTCTGTGTCTCTCATGAATAAATAAATAAATATTAAAAAAAAAATAAAAAAAGAAATAAAACACTGGCTTTAGGTGCCGGCCGGTGAGGAGGCTGATTCTACGGCAGCCTGCAGAGGACGACCGTGCCCTGTGGGCAGACGCTGTCACGGCCTCGCGCACCAGGACACACCTCGCTCGCGTGAGCACATCGACATTGTGGGATTTTAGGGCGACAGTGATTCCCTAGAGACATTGATTTTTGGAGTCTAGTTGTGCTGACATCAGGGAAAGCATGACTAAGGCGTCTGAGCGAAGTCGTCTGTCCACGTGAGCTCCGACTCCCCGGGCAGCTGAGGGGGACGCACATTCCCAGGCGGCTGCGAGGTCCCACAGTTGTAGGTAGGCGTTGAGTATTTCCCCCTCCTGCTGACTTGGGCTCAGTCCCCAGGGCTTCCCAGCTGGTGCTCATGGAGATTTTCCATCGGGAAACAGCTGCGTCCGAACCTCATCAGGGTCAACTTCAAATAGCAAGACGCTGTTTGAGACCAGGCGGCCGCCAGAGACGGGGAAGGACCCCGCTGTCCATGGGTCGGTGCCCCTGCCCGTCGGGGGCTCCTAAGGTGATTCAGAGCCAGACCCCGTGGCACCCAGATGCGGCTCTGCCCCACGAGCCCCCTGCCCGCTCCCTCGCTCTCTCGTGGAAGGTTCCAGAACACGCGGCCCTGCCAACAGGTCCCCACGGGTGCACAGCAAGCTTCTTTACCTTCGCTCATGGAGCTGCCTCCACACCCGGTGAGCCTGCCCTGGGGAGCACGGACCCAGCTGATGGGCAGGTAGGTGTGGTGGGGAGTCTGGAGTGGGGGGCCAGCCCTGGCCTCCAGGGGACCCCGGGGGTCTCCGTGCACCCCCAGCCTGGCCCAGGGGATGGTCCCTCCCTGCCTACCGTGCGTTCCCCTTCCCTTGCTTCTGCTTTCTGGAGTCACTTCCCAAGCGGGTCACCTGCCTGCATGTCCCATCAGACGCTGCCTCCCAGGGCAGCAAGAGGCTCGATCAGCCCCGAGGGCCAGGGGACAGTGTGGGGCCCACAGGGCAGTAGCGTCTGTGACTTACTAGTAGGGACTCCGTGACCGCAGGACCTTCGTTGTTGAGGAATAAGGATTGGTGGCGGTGCCCCGATTCTTATCCTCAGCCTCCACTGCCTCTGCTGCCTTCGCCCCTGGGGGTCTCCATCAGAGACGCAGAAGCGCAGAGGGAGACGGGCAGAGAGGGGCAGCCTGGCAGGAGCGTCCCCGGCCTTCCCAGACCCCAGCGAACCCCCACCTCCCTAACTCCCGGGGCTCACCCACCCCGACCGCGCCCGGCCGGCCCGCAGCACTGTTCTCTCCGCGCTCTCCTGGCCCCGTTCACTCTCGTGGGGGTAAATGCAAGCCACCTTCTCGCCGCCCCTGAGTCTGCTCCAGGCTGGGCCCCCAGGTGTGCGGGCGCGTGTGCCCACGGGGTGGGTGCTGAGGGTGGGTGAGGAGCTCACACGGGCCTCATACCGATGTGACGTGGGGCACGATGCAGCAGCCGCTCCCCGGACCCGGGCCGTGCCTGACTCCAAGGGCTGACCCACTTGTCCCCTCGTCTGAGAAGAAGGTCATGGGGAGGAAGCGCTAAGCATCTAATGTAAATATGCCAGGCTCTGGGGTCCAGCTTATCCCACGTGTCCTGACATCATTTCCTCTCCTAACTTGAGGACGCATTCCGGTAAAACAAAGCAAAATACACAAGAGCAACCATGACAAAACACAGGAGAATAAACGAACACGAGAACAGAAGGGAGAAGGGACGGGGGAAGGAGAGAAGGCAGGCGGGCACCTGGGCACTTGAGTCTACGCAAGATCCAAGGGTTATGTTCCCTTTTGGTTAAAGATCCGACCACTTACGGGCAAAGTCAATGACCTCTAGGCAAGAGTGTGACGTCTGCGCAGGTCGTGCAGGAGGGCCGCCGCCCTGGTGTGCCAGCGCCGTGCGCCCTGGCGGTGGGAAACTAAAACCAAAATTAAGGGATGGGTGTCACGCGTGTGTGTGTAACTCAGGCACGCTCGCTTCGGTTTAGAGACCCGACGCCGAGCAAACACGCCGTGTCCTCTCACAGCCGGTATATCGAGCGTCGTGATGAGCGTGGTGGGACTTGGTAGCACAAGAACGCTGGGAATGACTTTATAGGCGGAAGCTGACCCGTTAATTCCCGTCAACTCCCCCCCCCCCGCCCCCGTGTTTCTGTAGGTGGTGGGAGCGGACGTGAGTTGGTTTGTGCTGGGAGGCGTGTCGGAGGCCCGGAGCTCATCTTGTTCTCTGCGTTCGTCCGGACTGGACGTGTCGGTCAAGGCACGGGCGCTTTCCCATCAGAGGCAGGCGGCCCAGACCCCGGCGCAGCACGAACAGGCCACGGATCCCAACACCGCTCATGTTTGCATTCGTCTAGCTTGGAAGTGACTACAAGTAAAAATTCAAACTTAGGCCATTATGAATAAACTCCTTTCTAACCTTACGATAGCGAGGGGCACCGGGCTGGGGCGGCGGGTTGAGCGTCCGACTCCAGGTCGTGGCTCAGGTCGTGGTCTCAGGGTTTCGCGATCGAGCTCCATGTCTACAGCTACAGCGTGGAGTAGGTTGGAGATCCTCCCTCGCCCCCTGCCCCTCCTCCCTCCTCCCCCAATAAAATAATAAGATCGTGAATTTTCGTGTTTAATGCGGAACCAGACGCCACGGTCCGGTTTCCCAGCACGCACATGCTGGACGTCCTCCTTCTCTGGTCTTCACACATCCGACCTCTAGAACTCGGCCGCTCAGAAAAGATCATGTAGGTGATGACGTAGGCATGAGACCTGTTAGCTCCGTGAGGAGGGCGATGTGTCCTCCCCCCGCATCTCCCAGCGTCCGTACAGGGGCTGGCGGCCCCCGACCTATGCCTCCCCTCCTGCCCCACGGGTGCCCCTTTGGCACCATCCCCTAGGAAGACTGCGGGGGGACTAGGCCAGGAAGGCCGCCTACGTGTCCCGTGTTGAACCTATTCTCCTAGTCACATCCTCTTGCCGTGAACCGTTGACTCAAGCACTGCTGAGAATGAACAGGTCGCACTTCACCCCGGGGACCCGGTGCCGCCGTCTCCATCTGCTGAATTTGCTCCATCCGCACCTGCCTCTCGGCACATTTTGCAAAATGAGGACCCATCAAGTTCCCGTTTCCGTGTGGGTTTCTGGGAAATCACTACAATTTAATGATTTTCTAAGAGATGAAATGTTTAAATCATAGACGTATTAATTTTATTTCTTTAGCAGGGATGTTAACACGTGTGTAAATTGAATTAAAATGGGAGAATCTATTAATGTCACTTTTTTCTGATCCCAAAGGAAAGAAAACTATGTACACAGGTAGACGTGGATCTGTGCTCCTCCTTCCGCTCATGGTGAGACGTGCAGCTCGCCCGCCCCCTGGGAGAGAGCAGGGCAGCGTGCTGGTCACGTGATGGGCCGCAGGGGGCACAGATTAACCATCATTCCTGGTGTGTCCGAGGGTGTTTCTGGATGAAGTTAGCATCTGATGAGCTGGATTCGATACAGGGGGTAGTTGTCGTCCTGTCAGGTGATGGCCCAAATAGAACAAAAGATGAGGGGAGGAGGAGTTCATCCCCTCTTCCTGCCTCACTGCTGAGCTGGGACATCTTGTCTCACCTTCTCCTGCCCTCGGATATGACTTACAGCATCACAGGCCAGCCCTCGGGTAATCACACCACCGTCTTTCCTGGGTCTCTCACGCACAGATTTCCAATCATGGGACCTCCTGGCTCCCACGATCATGTGAGACAATTTCTGGAACATATCTCCCTTTGCCTACCTGCCTGTCCATCCATCCATCCATCCATCCATCCATCCATCCATCCGTCTATCTATCCATCCATCCATCCATCTATCTATCCACCCATCATCTCTCCATCCATCCATCTATCCATCTGTCTATCCATCCATCCATCCATCCACTCATCATGTCTCCATCCATCCATCCATCCATCTCTCCATCCATTCATCAGTCTACCTATCCATCCAGCCATTTATCTATCCATTCATCATCTCTCCATCCATCCATCTATCCATCCGTCTATCCATCCATCCATCTATCTATCCACCCATCATGTTTCCATCCATCCATCTCTCCATCCGTCCATCCGTCTATCCATCCAGCCATCTATCTATCCACTCATCATGTCTCCTTCCATCCATCTATCCATCTCTCCATCCATCTTTCCATATATCCATCTGTCCATCCATCCATCCATCCATCCATCCATCCATCTATCCAGCCATCTATCTATCCACCCATCATGTCTCCATCCATCCATCTATCCGTCTCTCCACCCATCTTTCCATATATCCATCCATCCATCCATCCATCCATCCATCCATCCATCCATCCATTTACCCATCCATCAATCTCTCCATCCATCCATCCATCCATCCATCCATCCATCCATCCGTCTATCCATCTCTGTCTACCTATGTACCTACCCATTGATAACAATATCAGTTATGCTTTTCACCAGTTAGTGTCTCCTGAATACATCTGTCTCCTTCCAAACTAAGTGCCCCAATTCAAGCCATCAGCCTCTCAACAGGATTCATGGAAGAACCTCCCATCGAGTCAAACTCACTGAACTCTTACCCACTGTCCACTCCCTTGTCCTTGCTGAAGCCAGAGCTGTCGTCAAAAGAGAAGCATTGGATCAGGTCGTAACCCCATGTAAAGCTTTGTGTGCACACCCCATGTGTCTTCCTGTGTGAGTGTCGAGCAGGCCTTCTCTTTGCATCATTTAATTTGTCTCAATCCGTTGTCTTCATATCAATTTAAAAACAACGTTCATGCCTTTCCCTGTCAGAGCCCTCTCTGGTAGGAAATCCCTGGTCCTTCCCTCAGAGACATCCCTATGTACCTGTCTATCCTCCTGTCTCTGTTTCTGTCACTGCTGAAACCCGAGGAAAGTGTTTGCAATCTCTTCCATGACACAGGCAGGCAGGCAGGTGTGGCCACGGGAGCGGGGACCCAGCCCTGGGACCCCCAGAGGTCCTGTTGACAGGAGTTATGCCCGCATGCTGGGCCACTGGGGAGGGCCAGGCTGTGAGGAGGCAGCAGCAGGGGCCAGGGTGGACATAGGCCGTGGCCTTCACTGGTTTCTCCTGGGGGTGGTGGCTCTAAGGATCAATGGCTTATTGCCCATGTTGGGCTTTGGGCTATGGAGTGCTCTCTAGTAGGCCATGCCCTGACCCTAGGCTGGTTCAGCCCTCAGGGCAGGCAGAGGGTCACAGCTCCAGAGGGGCGGCTTGGTGCATCACAGGCTTGCCCTGCGTGGCCTCGGCTGCCCTCCATGACCCGCCTGCCAGTAGGAGCGGTCTCCCCGGCCATAAGGACTTTCTAAGGCACCGTCCTATACAGGAAGGCATATGGGGACAGGCAAAATGCCAACGATTTCCCCCAGGGCCGCCTCCAAGGGTATTGTAAACAACTTCCCTTCCTGAGCCTATTTTCTTTAAACTCTCACGAATCCCATTATTTTTAAGTGTTTCCACTATTCTCTTTTCTACTGTTTGTGAGCTCTCGCTTCTCTTTGTTCTTTCCTGGGAGCTCGTTCTCAGATGCCTGGGGTTGCGTCTTGGTCTTTCAGGCCCGCAGCCCCTTCCACTTCAGCCGCTGTCCCCGGGGACCTGGGGCCCCAGTACTAGGGTGGCGATCCACCTCCCCAAGGGAGATGCGTGTGACATGGCACGCGTGTAATCACGCCCGCAGCCCCCGTTCGCAGGGGCCTCGGCTAGGGCACCTCAGTGGTGGCGATAGGAGGCGGGTGGCGTCCACACCCAAGACGTAGGAAGTGTGTCCTTAGGCAGTGAGGACGTTGCGGCTGCAGGTGGAAATGTGACACCAGCCACGTTTTGGTCAAACTGCACACTTGTCGCCCTGCGTTGTAGCTGCCGTGGAGCCCGCGGGACAGCGGGGCAGCATCGGGGCGCTCGGCCCCCGCCCGTTTCTCCCAACGGGTTATCGCCACCCAGAGGCGAGCCCAGGGGCCCTGGCAGTCGGTCCGCAGAACGTCACGTCGCCTACACGGAAGCCCGTGTGTTTTAAGACACAGAAGAGTAAACCGGGCAGCCTAAAGCGGCGGTTTTTCTCTTTAGCGGAGGCTTGAGTGGAAGGAAGGAAGGAAGGAAGGAAGGAAGGAAGGAAGGAAGGAAAGCAGGCGACAGGTGCATGGGCCTCGCCTTGTCCTGTCCCTCCGTGCAGGGAGCCTGACGTGGGACTCGATCCCAGGACCCCAGGGTCACGCCCTGGGCTGAAGGCAGGTGCTCAACCGCTGAGTCCCCCGGGGATCCCCCAGTGATGCATACTTTAAGTGAAAATGGATTAAGTCTGTTCTGGGAGTATAAATTTGAGTTCACTGGAGAAAAAGGGACACTAGGAAATTTTAAAAACCGAGCTACAGGAATAAGAGGGATTCGGAGTGATTGTTTCCGGGGAAGCAAGTCAGAATGGCAGCTGAGTTGGAACAGACGTGAGGGCAGGAGTTGGCTTCCCCTGATGGCAGGGACAGCACGGCCGGCGGCGCCCTGGGGGCCTTGGTTGCGCACGCTCATGGCCCGGGGGATCCGGCCCCTCTGCGCCCACGGGGACACACGGATGAGAGCTGGAGCCAGGCTGCCCGACACCGCGAGTGTAGGCGAGTGCCCCACGCACACGGGTCAAGTCTGGATCAGCGGATATTTGAACGATGTGGCCCCACGGGGTTGGCGGCGGCCCGCGCGGGCGCCCGTTGGGTTCTTTGGGAAGATCGCACAGGTCCGTTCACATCCCCACGTGTCCCTGCATCGTCCCTGTGTGGCCTACAAGCCCATCATCTGTATTTATTCGGTATCTGCATGTCTGCACCTGTATCTCTGTCATCTATTTTTCAAACATATAGAATTTCAGCCGTATCTTTTCAGGTTTTCTGCGTTCATCTTTCCTAGCTCCCATCGGCTTTAGAAGAGACGCCCCCTGCCTCACTTTCCCTGGGAACACCTGAGAGGGGCGCTTGGCATTTACTGCAGCGATGCCCTGACGTCGCTGGGTGTCTTCAGGAGATGCAAAGGGCTGTTCCGGACCCTTCCACGTGGTTCCAGGCTGAGCAGCTCATCTCTGGGCCTGATCCTGCTGGTGAAACGTCCTGTAACACGGGCCTGTTTGAAGTCCCCGAGTCACGGCGCTGGAAGCTCACGGCACCTGGTCATTAATTTGCAGCCTGAGCGCAGCCAGAGCGCTGGGCCTGCGGTGGAGGTGGCACGAGGCGTATTCAGAACCGGGGGCTGTGGGTCGGGGAGGCCGGGGCAGGGCAGCAGGCAGAGATCTGACCCAGCCACCCACACCCGGGGGTCCTCAGCTACGACGCAGACGCGGATCTTTACCCCTCGGAGTCGCCGTAAAGCTTCAATACTGGAATTGCCTCCGACGCCTGGGGGGCTCCGTGGTTGAGCATCTGCTTCAGCCCAGGGCTTGACCCCGGGGTCCCGGGATCGAGTCCCACGTCAGGCTCCCTGCATGGAGCCTGCTTCTCCCTCTGCCTGTGTCTCTGCTCCTCTCTCTGTGTCTCTCATGAATAAATAAATAAAATCTTAAAAAAAAATCAAGCAGGTGGTTTTTCCCAAAAGGGAACATCGTGAACATAGTTTCTATACCATGATTTCCCTTTATTAGGTTTCACACCCCGCAGGAAAAGTGGCCTGAGCCAAGGCAGAGGCCTCGCATGGGGGCCTGGAGGCTGTGGATCCCCGGAAGGCTACACGGAGAGGGAGGGAGGTGCGGGCATGCGGGGAGCCAGGTGAGAAGGGTCTGCGTGGGGAGAGGCTCCCCGTGCCCACCTCCACCTGCGCTCCAGAGGGGGTTGTGGACTCCAGGTGCCCGGCCTGCCTCCTCTGCCGGGGGATAGTGTGATGGGCGTGTTGGGGGAAGACAGGCCCTCATCGCAGGAACGTGGTGCGCGTCAGGGGAGGAGGTTGGGGCAGGTTGCGAAGACAGGTGAGCTACCTGGGAAGCGTGGCCGGAATATCTCAGGTGAATGGAGATGGAGACACAGCGATGCTGCTGCCTCCGGTGGGGTTTGCACGAGAGGTACCTGGGACACAGCCAGCCCGTCGCCCCTGCCGGCCGTCTGGCTCGCGTGCACAAGGCTCACCTGGGGATCATTTCACGTGCCCGCCCCTGGGCTCCTTCAACAAGCCGACAGGTTAGCATCGCACGGTGACAGGTGTTGACGACATGCTCAGCGGCGGGAGTTGCGCTAAAACCTAGGTTGGATATTGGGCCTTTCTAATCCTTCTTGCCTAAAATAGGATTCTCTCAATTCTCTGAACTAGGAATGAGGTCGTTGTTACCTCGCGGGGTTGGTGTCAGGACGGCCTCAGTCGACGGGCCCTCTGCACGGGGAAGCGGCGCGTGGCGAGCTGACAGGCGCGCAGTAGGTGCTCATTAACCCTCGGTCGTTGCTTCCTTGCATCCAGTATTGCTGAAACCCAGGCAGCAACCTTGTAGGGGAAAGCGGTTGGGTTGGTCTCCGTCCGGTCCCACTGGAAGGATGACAATTAGTCCTAATTAAAAATCCTTTTATGCCTGTGACCACTCACTCCAAAAGGTGTATTGACTCTATACATGGAGCAGGTTTATAGGGTTTAACCGTCCTTTCCTCCCTGGGTGTTTCCGTCGGGCTCTAGAGACCGGGACAATTTCATGCCACGGGATTGTCGTCAGCACATTGGCCTCTAACAAGAGAACACCGAAGTGAGGGTCGGAGTCTGGATGAAGGGCTCGAACACAGAGAGAACCTGCACCTTCCCTGACTTTATTTCGCCCTATTGTAAACCAACACTTCACCTCCCTCCCTCCGGGAGGTACATGAAGCCCATCTAGAGCCAACTGAACCCTCAAAGTCAAGATGAGTAAGATGAATGTAGTTAATCGTAGATTTTCAAAGAATTTATTTGATTCACTGATTTTTTTTTTCTAAAGTTCAGGATTTAGGTTCTTGGGTTTAGGGTTTAGGGGTTTTGGGGTGAAATCATGTATCATAAATCTTCCATATAAATGTAATCGTCTTTGAAATGCGGGAAGTGGTTGGTGAAGTACAAACTCCTTACTGGTGTGAAGCCATGAGGTGCCCCTCCCCAGCGCCCCCTTCCTCACTCCTCCCTCTGGAAGAAGGGTGGCCCCTGGGCAGGTGCTTGGGGACAACGGCCTCATCAACCCCAAGGGTTCTCCTTTCCCTTGAGATTCGCTTTCCCTCCATGCTGGTAGGTGGGTCTTGCAGACTTTCCCCCGAGGCCGGGAACGGGGTGATGCGTCTACATGATTCAGGGGATGACCCGGGCCAGCATCCTCCCGAGCGCACAGCTCCCACCGTGATACCCGCTGCACTATCTTCGTACTTATCTCTGTTTGAGGTCAGAGGGAAGAAGGGGGGTGATTTGGGGGCACCCAATGACTTCAGAGGCCTCTCAGTAGCTTGATTTCCTATAAATTTAGGAAATCAATCATCTGCATTATGCTGCTACGTGGAGAGCATCTTTCAGACCAGCCTCGCTGACTCTGGAGAAAAACCCCATCCTGGGCACGTCCGTAACACACTGTGTAGACACGGAGGCCCCAGAGCAGGCCTAACCCCTTACCGTCTCCCAGGGGAAAGGGCTTCCGGTTTATTAAAAAATAATCTGAGCATCTGGAGAAAGCTTAATGCCGCGGACTTGACGGTGGGGAGAAGAAGACCAGACAGTCGGTCCAAAACGCCTCTAGAGACGGAGCAAATCCGGCTCGGGAAATCTTAAAATAATTTTTTTTTGTCCTTTTTAAGATTTAACACCCTCCACTATAACTTTTTGTGTCTAACACATAAAATGTATTTTAACCAATCTTTCCAGCAGTTTTATCATAACAATTATATTGGTCGAACGAAGATCCGTGAATGTTTTCCTATTTAAACATGGACTTGGATGATCATCGGATGTCATCATAAATTCATGCGATCCAAAATAAGAATAATATAGGCAATATTAGAATATATGTGTGCATCATTTCATCTATATTTTAAAAGCTCCTCTTTAGAAGATTATAATCATTGCTTCGAATGTGTAAATGAAACAAATAGCCTTAAGATGTCTGTGTCAGAATTTATCACTATTTATTCTTAAACTTCCTTCCCCAATGATACTTTGAAAAAGAAAAAAAAGATTGAGTGACAGTATTTGAGTCTGGTGAGGCAAAGTGGGTGCTCCAACGTCTACGGAAGGTAAATGTACATTTGCTGATTTTCAATTTTTTCACACGTGCATTTATTATCAATTTTGATGGAATACAGTTTGAAATTAAGGTCAGGTGCTTTGTAAATGATGATTTTATCCGTACCGCCTTCTTTAATTCTGTCCCCTACTTCGTAGTCTCAGCCCTTTGGAGAAGACCGTGGCTGGGGCCCACCAGGCTTCTGTTCTTCCAGGCAGTGGAAGCTCGCGGCCCCGGGCCGGGCTCGCTGGGGAGGAGCGCTCCGAGCGACGGCGCCCAGGGGCCGGGGGCCAGGAGTAACGAGAGTCCCGCGTTCCCCGTCACCTGGCACCGGGCGGCTCATTCGCAAGGCTGAATGTCTGCGTCCCCCACCCTGCAAATTCGCATGTTGGAATCCCGCCAGGCCCTGGGATGGCGTCAGGAGGGTGACACGAGGGCCCGCATCCAAGGGGCCGCCCAGCTCCCTCCTCCACGCGACGCCACAGCAAGAAATATGCCCCTGAAAGAGGGGAGGGACTCAGGGGACCGACCTGCTGGCAGGTCTGTGGCTTCCGTGCTCCCGAGCTGTGCGTCCTGCACATTGTTGGCAAGCCTCCCGCGGGGGCAGTTGGTTTTGGCACCAAAAAGGGACGGACGGGGCTCCACGTGGTTTCCCTGGTGCCGGGCGTGCGCGGCTGTGGGCATCAGCGTCCCCTGCGAGAAGCGGGGCTGCGGCGGGTGGGCCCTCCCCAGCGAAGGCCAGCCGCTGCCCGGCTCTCGGCACAGTGTGGCCCCCGGCGGCCCCCTGCGGTGATCCCCAAACGTGTCGTCGTGTCGCGTTGACGGTTTTCAAGGCGCCTTGACGGTGGGAGACAGACAGCAGGGGGACGCTTACCGACACGAACATTTTTGAGCGAAGATTGCAACGGGGGGAGAGCACTGCCCTCCCGTGATCTGAGATCCTGCCTGGTTTCGTGCCTATTCCCATCCAACATGAGAAATCTCCGTGCTGACGAACGTGCTTAAAAATCACCCGAGTGACTCTCTCTTTTCTCCTTACACGTCTGCACTTTCGATTCCTGCCTGTCCCTGTTTTCACCTGGGCTCGTTTCCTGCTGGTGACCTGCAGTGGCCCATCCTCGCGGTCAGAGGTGACATCGGGTCCCCGGGTCTTGCGCATTTACTGCCCCCGCACCCGCTCCGGAGACCAACACGGACACGGTCCCCCTGGACTGTCCACCTGGGCTGAGTCTTTAAACTGCTGCGGGGGGAGAGTGATCGTGACAGTGTTTCTGCTTAACCTTCTATTGCCGGTCACAGCCCGGGGCTCCTCGTTAGAGGTCAGCCTGAAGGACCCGGTGGCCGAGGAGGAGATACTCTGTCGTGGCTTGACCTCAGACGATGTGAACGGTTTCAAGGTGTGCCCATGCATGCACACTCACGCACATGAATGCACACTCACGCAACACATGCACACACGCACATGCACACACACACATGCGCATGCATGCACACTCACACGCATGCATGCACACGCACACACACACGCATGCACACTCACGCACACGCATGCACACTCACACACGGATGCACACACACGCACGCACACGCACACTCATGCATGACTCAAATTTTGACAGCTTAAGGATAAGACCAGCAATGCACTTAAATTTACGTGATTCTGAAGAGTTTGGAGGCTGGGAAGGAGCTGTTCTTGCTTTCAGGATGACTTTGGAAATTAAAAAAACAAAAAAACAACAAAAAAAAACAACCCCAAAACACAAAACAGTGTATTTTTCAGGGTTTTAACTCTCCTCTAATGAAAAACATTCTAATACAAAAATTTATATTTCAAACGTCAAGATTCTCTTCAATATTTATGACTTTTCAACCCCTTCTGAAGTGATAAAATAAGAGGGGATGAGGAAAAGAGTTCAGGTATCTTCTAACTTTGAATCAATTTTACATATGTGTACTTGGCAATCAATGAGCTTTACACAACGTGTCTCTCAAGACTTTCGAAGCCCTGAAGGTATCACGGGCCGTGAAGCACGGCGAAAACTGTCTGGTACCTGCTCAACACAGGTCTGTTCCCGGAAGGTCCCTTATGGAAAACGCTGATTTCACTTGCAAACCTCTCATCCAGCTCCTACCATCGAAAGGTAGCGCCGCCTGCATTTGCTTCCAAATGGCCAAAAAATAAAATAAAATAAAAATAAAATTAAAAATGCAAAGCAAATCACTGTCTTTGACTAGGCTTTTATGGAGATATTCTCAGAGTCTGACTCAGACGTAGAGAAATTGGGGGTGGTGTTCATGTTTAATATATTTCTTAAAATGTGTGATCATTTTTGCAAAGCAAGTGAAATATTTAAAATTCAGTCATGATGACAAAATGTAAAATACGGGCACAAAAATGGAAAAACACATTCAACCCCACCAACATTCCACAGAACTGGGGGAAACGGAGGTAATGACATTTAGATTTAGGGGTGGTAAGCAACCGTGTTCTGACAGGAACTTTTGTTTAATTTTCTTTTTCTGGGAATGTTACTTGCTTTTGTCTTCTTTTTTTTTTTTTTCCTGTTAGCTTCTCAGGATATTTATGCACTTTTTTGCTCAGCATGTGGAATGAATATGGTGATTTCACTGAATTCACAATGAATATGGCAGGATTGCGGAGATCATCCAAAAATCGGCAGGCGCCCATCAACGCGCTACATTCTGAAAACCTGAAGGGAAACCAGGTGCCCCCCCGCCCCGCACCGTCCATACCCCGTTTCCAACATCCGTTCGTATCGTAAGCAATGGGCTGAAATAGACATTTAAACAACTTTGTGAATTGTATTGTTCAAGATTTCGAGGGACGCCTGGGGGGCTCAGCAGTTGAGCGTCTGCCTTTGGCTCAGGGCGTGACCCCCGGGGTCCTGGGATCGAGCTCCACATAAATAAAAAGAATCTTAAAAAAAAAAAAGAATTTGATTAACTAAGATGTGCAGGCTATTGGGACACATTAATAAGTGAACTACTACTACCTATGGACTTCCACGATTGCCACCCTAATACTCACTCTGCCAACATAGTAAACCTTCCAAAACCGCTCGCTACGATATCCAGAGTCCCACAGTGTCGGTGTTCACCCAGCAGGTACGTAGACTCCAGTGACAGGAAGCTTCTGTCTCTCTATTCTCTTCCCCCAGCCCCGCACTGTGATTTTTTTTTTTCTTGAGAACCAAACAGAATGAGAAACCAAGTGCCAGACCCCTTGTGGCCTGGGTCCAGGTTGGCGTAGAACACGCCAGGGGCTCCCGTGAGGTCTAAACTTGAGGTTTAGGAAGCTCGCACGAACTACGGCGACTGTCTTGGAGACGTTAAGTCTTCTTAGCGGAGCGGGGTTTGGGGTTGGCATCGTCACCCAGGTCAGAGGTTGGGCGCAGGAGTGGGTGGCTCTGTCCCACGTGGCAGGGTCCCTTGTGTGTCTGTTCGGGGTTGCGGGCACTCTTCTCTGCCAAACCCTCCTTAGTTTCTAAGCAAATGTCCTTCTCCCTCAACACCTGCCCTGAAATGGAACGTGCCGTTAGAACGTTGGGTGTGAACGTGCATCTGCTGTTGTTAAACCAATGACTTTCTCCGCAAAGTTTTCACAAATGCAATAAGACGCAGGGTTTCCTATAGGAAGAAATTGGGTGAGATTTTGGGAAAAAAAAAAAAAAAAAGAGTGCCTAGCTCTGTTCCTACCCTGTATTGTATACTTTTTAATGTGCACGTCTGCAGTTTTTCTAGACTGGAAATGTCTTTAGTTCAGAAACTACGTGCTGTCTATCCGCGTATGCTGGGGCGAGCCGACACTGCCCGGCCCAGGTTTTGGGCACCCCACGCATGTTTGCCCAGTGAATGGATCTCGGACGGTTGAACCGACACACGAATGAATAAACTCATGTCAATGACGGAATGAATGACTGGCCGGCAGGTGATGGGAGCCTCACAGGGCTTCCCACGAGGGAGGGACTTTCCTGCCCCCTAATCTCATGTCCTCAATCCATAAATGGGTCTCTGAAAGGGGAAAGAAAATCCGTCTCCGGTGTCTTTGAAATTTTACCACCTTTCTGAATAAAAGTCTTTAACAACAACAACAACAACGTCTGTTATGCTTTCTTCACATGAGATGAAGATCCAGCGGGAGCCACGAGGTCGCTGCCTCCCTGGCTTGCTGCACCCTATGAGCCTCCTGTCCACCCGCCACGAATCCCGAAGACCCTGGCTCTTCCGTGCATCCCTGGGTCTCCAACCCGCTCGGCTTCACTGCCGCCCACTCACTTGCTGCCGCTCACCCTGCAAAGCCTGCCCTCCAATTCAGAGGGACAGAGAAACAGGGAAGCCTTTCCAAATTGTGCCCCGCCTGCCGTAATCTGGAGCGTCTTCCTGCTTCGAGGTTGTGTTTTCTTCCCAGCACCACCTCCAGCCAGCGGCACCTACCGGAGTTGGTGGTGCTCTCGGGCACGCTGCCCCTTCCCAGCAGGCGATGCCGGAGCATATTCCCGGACGGAGGCCGACCTCCCTCTGTGGACTCGCCTAGGTCGCAGCACAGGACGTCAGAGGAGGTGTTTCATGGTGTTTCATGAGAATAATCTAAGGACATCTTTGGGAAACCGTAGGTGTATCAGTTTTCTTTCTTTTTTCTTCATCGCCCTAGGATGGAACCCAACGTCTAAAACTCATGGACTTTTCTCCACAACAGTGGAATTGCTCTTAAAGTCTGTTAGGGGTGGGCAACCAAGACCTTATAGCGTTGGAAGATGGCAGCCCCAAAACCAACATTTCATGACCCAACTCTTCAGCGGAGAACACCAGGCAAGGTGTGACTCTCAAGCTCTCATGCCGTCCCCCATCCTGTGACCCAAAAGACCGGAGAGAAAGGTGAAGGAGTCACAGCAGGTTCTTTGCTCACGGGAAGAAAAGTCAGAGAACTCTGTGAGGGAGGCAGAAAACCCAGGAAAACGTGGGCTTTTGGGAACTTGTGAGTTAACGTCGTCCGTGGAAACGGCATCAAATGCGACATCTTGTTCCGAGTCTTTTTCTGTCCTGTCGGGTTGGCCAAGAAACGGAACAATCCCACAAGAGCCTTGAACCATCGTGCCTATCTCTACCTCTTCACTGAGAACGTCACTTCTGTTTATTCATTGAGTCGACGTGTATCGGGCTTCCAGGGAGTAGCAGGCCTTGACCGAGATGCTGGGGGACACAGTCTGACCAGGTAACGTCCTATCCTCAGGGAATCTAAGGGGGGGGGGCAGGCGCAGTGAATGGGAAACGCCGTAAATAAATAAAGAATATGCTTTTAGCCTAGTGACAAATTCTACAAAGAGGAATACATCTGACTAAGGGGATAGAAGGCTTTGGGGTGTCGTGTAAGTAATTTAGGGGGCTTCTTGGATCCCTACAACGTACTACGGTCCTTGACTGTTGCACTGACCCAAGTGCTCCAGACGTAAGGCAGACGCACGAAGAAGACACTTTGCTAAATTGGGCCGTGGGAACTCTCGGAAACACCTGAGTGTTTAAAATCGCTTTCATTTCGAAGAGCCCCCAGATCAGCGCTGGCCGAAAGCATTCGAATCTGTGGCTTCACACCAACTTGTCCTCGGAAAGATGTTCGGATTTCTTCATGTTTGCAAGAAAATTACACAGTATTTCAATGATATGCTTCGGTTGCCCAAGTTATGAAGCCATCTCGGAAAGTAATAATATGTAAGGAACACTTACGGGGTTTAATCCAAAAATTATGCCACCGGGAGGTTATACTCATTATGTTCACGACGGGAAGCACGATGGAGGGAAGGCGTGTCCCCCCAGCTACGCCGAGGGACAAAAGCTGCCAGGAACAAGGTGTCTCGGGAATGCTTCCCTCTCTATGTCGCCTCCTTTTATTACCTAGAAGTGGCGAATAAAATATAGTGTCTCCATGTCTAAGTGCCCGTCATCTGATCGTCAGTGGAAAGATGCAAATGACTTCAACAAAGTAATGACTATCTTGGCTTCACGAGTAACGGCATTAAGATCAGCAGGCCGGGCACTGTCTTACTTTCCACGGGCGCTGTCGTGCGGGCCTCACCCAGCAACGGGGCGGGAAACATGGCCACAGCACAGTGCGCAGGGACGCTCGGAGACGCGTGGACTTGTCCGTGTCCATGGAACTGTGGAGCGCTGGAGACTGATGCTCCCCGGAGGTAGAAGTTGTCCGGTTGTAGGCGATTTTCGTGAATGGATGCCGCTGCAGTGGGAACAGCGTCCTCTACGCTCACAACCCGACCTCACTGCACGCGTGTATGAGGTCCACTGCATTGCATTTCAACAGTTCTTGGGCAAACCTGTACCTCTGCGGTGTCTAGCCTGGGGGTGGTGGGTGAGTGGCTGAGGCAGGGAGAGTAAGGCCGTCACAGTCGGGTGACGGAGGCGCGGCGCCCTGTCCTCTAGGACTCGGCCGTGGAGTTGAAGGCGTGAGCGATCTGGCCTGTTGACGCGGCGCTTGTGCTTCCTGTAGGATACGGCGACGGCGGGCTCTTGATTTCAGTTTCCCCAACGGAGCCCTTCTGCTCCTCTTCCGCGTGTGGACCCTCCTACGCCATCACTCGGTTTCCCTCCAGGTTAAAAATGCATCTTGGTTTTGTGACTGCCATTGACCAAAGGAGGGACAGATTACCTGACTTCTACTTTCGATAAACTCCTTATCTCAGGAAGATGAACCTAACTTCTCCCTCCACTGACTGGGCTCCTCTGATAAACGTCAACGGTGGTGACAGATTGTCCGACGAAGCCTCGTTTCCTTCCTGTGTGTAACAGACCTTGTCACAGGGATACACGAGACCAGGCAGAGGATCCCATTTTTAGAAGTTCGGGGAGGCGGGGACCTGCAGCCTGGAGTTGCATAGTGAGCTTCTAAACCGCGGTGTCCGTGGTAAGTGATCCAGACTTCAGGAGCGACGGGGCCGCGCGAGGTGACTCTGACTCGTCGGCGGCCCTCAACCACGGCTGCATGTTAGAATAGACCAGAAAACGTGAGAAGGCATTGAAGCCTAACGCTCAACCCCCATCAGTTAAATCAGAATCTCAAGCCACAGGACAGGTTGTCCCGTCCTGTAGGGTCATGGTGTGTCACCCGGGCTGCACGTACTAGAGCTGAAACTATGAATTACCCTATTTACCTGCCCCTTTCTTATGCCCTGCACGTTTGGCAGAACGGATTTGATGAGCAGATTTCTACAAACCAATGTAATGTGCTCATGAGATCCTGCGTGTTCTTCAAAGATACGCTGTCCCTGAGGCGCTTTCCAGCAGATTTCCAATCCCTGATTGGAAATGCATGCCTGATTGCAGACATGACCTGTAAATTCTCCATCGTTAGAATAGTCTCCATCTTTAAAAAATATATATTATATTTATTTATCCATGAGAGACACAGAGAGAGGCAGAGACACAGGCAGAGGGAGAAGCAGGCTCCATGCGGGGAGCTCGATGCAGGACTCGATCCCGGGACCCTGGGGTCGAGGGCAGACGCTCAACCCCTGACCACCCAGGCGCCCCGATAGTCTCCATCTTTAAGATTGTTGGAATTTTATTACTTGAGCCCAGAAGGAATTTTATTGGAATTTTATTACAATCCCACCCAGAAGGACGGCACTGAAAGGAAAATTTGTGAAATATTTCAGTAATTTTAATATCAGCCTCTGGGTGGGATTTTCCCACATTTAATTATGAATTCCTGGGATCCCTGGGTGGCGCAGCGGTTTAGCGCCGGCCTTTGGCCCAGGGCGCGATCCTGGAGACCCGGGATCGAATCCCACGTTGGGCTCCCGGTGCATGGAGCCTGCTTCTCCCTCTGCCTATGTCTCTGCTTCTCTCTCTCTCTCTCTGTGACTATCATAAAAAATAATAAAATAAAATAAAATCTTTAATTATGAATTCCTAAGCTATCTTTTGTGGCGGCGCATTCATCACCACGTATTCATGTGCAGGAACATACGCAGTGATATCCGCGGCCGGTGGCTGTATCACTGACTACGTGCGACATTCATGTCTGATGATGGATTTCGGCAAATCGGGTAAGTGCACCTGCTTTAAGGATATATGAGGAATGAATGCAGTGACATTTGTTAAATTTGCCTGTAACTGGAAATTTAATAGAAACCTCTGGGGCCAATGCAAATCTACTTCGGGTAGAGAAGCTAAGGTACCTCATTATTTAATTCAGAGATTAGCAGGGCATCCTGAAAAGCACGTGACGTAGCGTCTCCCTGAGTCTGCTGCTACCCGGTTACGCCCACGAGCCCTTTGGGAGACCTCAACCCCCCTGACAGGCGTCCTTTGAAATCCCGTGAGCATTTACCTGCTCCTGCCTGGGCAAGGGTTATAAACGCATTTCTTTGCTCACTTTGTCGTGCTTTTCATTTGTCTCTCTTCCCAACGCATCTTTTCCTTTGAACGTGGCTCAACACTCACCTACCAAAGGCCCCTGACCCCGCTCACTCCCTGACCCCAGGCTCTCCCAGCAGGTGCATTTCCAGGACGGATCTGCCCACGGGCTCGTGTCGACAGTCCTAGCGCCTCTGTCACTTTTATATCCCCGCGGTCAACGTAACGCTCAGGACAAGACCCACGCTCAGGCCCTGGGGCAGCTACGTGAGGGGAAAGCGCGTCCCTCATGCTGAAGGGGTCCCGGCACCACGCTCCCGGCTCTTTCTGCTTCTCTGCTTTGTTGGATCTGCTCTGCCCTGTGACTCGATTCAGCCGTTCGCTGACTGTGGAGGAAGCAGCGTCCCGGGCAGGTGACAGCCGGGGCAGGTGGAGGCGGACGGCGCCTCACAGGCGGGCTGCCCTGCCGACGACGGTCGGGAGGCACCAGCCGCCAGGATGCTTCAGCGTGAGCAGCGTCTCTCACGCCCCGTGGCTTTGGCCGTGGGCCTCTTACGGGGACGTGCTGCTCGCCTACTGGGAGGATCACCTGCTGGCAACTACTTTGTGTTGTTGGCAGAAACGTGCCTCATGACGAGGGCCGTTTGGTAGTAACGCGTGCTGGGCCCTTCGGGGTGCAGGTCTGCAGAGGAGCTGGTCCTGTGCACGCTGGCTTCGTGGCTCTGGGGAGCGCAGGGGCTCGCTGGCGGGCTCGGCCTGCTTTCTGGGGTGAACCGCACGCCCTCTTCCCACGGGCTGCTCAGGCCCCCTCCCCAGGCCCTTATTATACAGACGGAGCTGCCTCCTAAGGGCGGCCTCCATGAGGAGCTCACAGTCTCCCACGAATGGTCCGGGGGGGCTCTCCTCGAGCAAGCCCTGCTAAGCCGGTTTAAGCCGCGATCAGAACCTCGCTGTTGGCGCAGATTCCAGGGGGCGTGAAGCGTGATGAGACCATCCCACCTCCCCGCCGCTGGGCGAATGTCACAACAAGGTCTTCCCATTTAAAAGTACTGGTAATAGATTAAAACTATTCTCCCTGGATCTAGTGCAATGGGAATTTCCACCCTTTCCCTCATATTTCACTTGATACTGAGACAGTCTGCTCATTTTCCGGGGTCCTAGGGCGTGTGCCAGGGGCACCGGAGGGGGGACGGAGGGGAGCAGTGTCTTCACAGATCACCTCTGGGGTGTCCTTCACCCAGGGAGGCACGGCCTCTGCTCCTACGGGCAAGGGTCAGTGCTCAGCCCCACGGGACTTAGAATTCACTCTTTCTGGGCAGGTGGTTGCAGTGTTTGGGGTTCACCAGAGAAACACCACCAACAGGCCAGTAGGATATGTGAACGTTGCTAGGCCTCAAGGCTGGATCCCCACATACCTACGCAGACACACGCAGGACGTGGCTGAGGAGCCCCCGTCTGCCATCTGCAGCTGGGGAGCCGGGAAAGCCTGTGGTCTGCAGGCCGAGAACCGGGAGTACCGAGGGCCGAGGGCCGGAGGTGATGGGCATCTCAGCCGACAGAGTCCATCATCCTTTCCTCCACTGGCTCTACTCCTCCCACAGCCAGCACATGGGGTGAGGCCCAGCTCATCGCCGGGGAGCCATCGCCTCCTGGCTCCAGCAATTCCAAGCTGATCTCCCCAGGACCCCCCACAGCCGTGCCCAGGAACAGGGTCCCCCGCCCCCAGCTCTCCAGGCCTGCCCCACCCTGGCCACACCAATGCAGAAAAAGGACCATCCCTGTCCTCCCCGAAGGAGCAGGTGTGGGCGAAGGAGCCCCGCCGGGCAAGGGAAGTGATGCTTCTTCTCTCAGCCGCCCGCCGCCCACTCATTCTTCGCTGTCATCCGCCGGCGAGGGGGGGGGGTCTCTATCCGGGGGAATTCCTCAAGGCCGTTCCTACCCTTTCCAAATGCATCTTAAGCATCTTTAAATGTGCTAGAAACAAAATGCCCACCTGCTGTGTGTGGAAGAGACTCCTGCTAGGTAATAAATGAGTTCCCCGCGTGGAGTCGTGACTGTACCGGGAAGACTGTGCAGAGAATGAGCGGCCGGGGCAGGACATCCTGCAGGAGGACTGTCCTCTCGTCAGGACAGCCGGAGCACGCTGTGTGGGCTCCGTGTCCGCGGCCTTGCTGCAGAGGCAGCTCACTAGCTGCGGGGCCTGGGAGCCAGCGGGGGCATAGTTTGGGGAGTGTGTGCGGGCACAGAGATGAGGCTGGCTCTGGGGCTTTCCCTGTGTCTCTCAGGAGCACCCCTCTGCTACCCCATCCCCAAGTCCCCTGTGGGATCTTGGGAGCCCATCACCCGCAACAGCCCTTCACACGTGACAGCGGCACCCAATGTGGGCAGCGCTGACGTCACGGGCTCTATGTGCACCTGCTCCTTCAGTCCTGCCCTGGCACCCCAAGGGGTGTCATGTCACCAGCCTATTTCAGAGGACAAACAGACAGCCAGAGACTGAAGCAACTGGCCCAGGACCGCGATCCTCACGACGGCAGTCGGGGGCTCATCTTCGAGCTCTAAGTCACATTACAAGCCTGAAAGACATACACAGCAGGTGCTCCACGCGTGGCCGTTTGCGTTAATGATTCGAAAACTTGGAACAGCGGGAATGCTTAATCAGACTTTTTTATGGCAAAAGATAAGCTTCGGTGCTACTGCACGGTTGCTCCGAGGCCTAGAATTTTGGCTCCTTTGTGGACCAAACTTGTTCGTCAGGGAATAATGCACGAGTCTGATGCAACCCAAGTGCGGAATTGCCCACACTCTAGCGGGTTCCTGAGAGCTCACCGTGCCCCGGGGCGTGACAGGCGCTGCGTAATCACCACCTCCCCAGCCCTCACCCAACACTGCGGGGAGACTAAGCTTTACAGTGCTGATTACTGGGCTGTTCCGGTAGGATGTGGATGGAGGATTTGAACTCGGGTCTGACTCTAAAGCCTGTGCTCCGAGGGCAGTGCTTTGTCATGGGTTGTCTGCCTGCTCCTGCACTACCACTGGATGACCTTCCCAGGAGACCTGCGCCCCGTCAAGGTCACCCTTCGGGGTGGCGCTCCTTGCCGGCTCCCCTCTCTACCTGCTGGTCAAGCTACAAAAACTCTTTTTCAATACAAGCAACCTAGTCAGGTAACCCACGGGTGGATATTGCTATCACAGGGGAGGAGATGTCGGGTGCAAGGCCACCTAAATACTCCAGCACAGGACGTGCTCTTTGTTTTGATTTTTAAATATTTCTTAGAAGAGATACAACTTAAAACTCTTTGTAATCTCTTTCTTTATCTCTGTGTCCCAACATTATCTTCATTTAATTGAACTTGAGCATCTTGGTACGTACAAAGTAACTGGCTTCCTAGATCCTAATTTTTGAAATGCTAGCTTTGTTTTCAGAAAAGCACAAAGAGGGCAGCATGGGTGGCGCTGCGGTTTAGGGCCGCCTTCAGCCCGGGGCGGGACCCTGGAGACCCGAGATCGAGTCCCACATCAGGCTCCCGACATGGAGCCTGCTTCTCCCTCTGCCTGTGTCTCTGCCTCTCTCTCTCTCTCTCTCTCTCTCTGTGTGTGTCTCTTGTGAATAAATAAATAAAATCTTTAAAAAAAAGCACAAAGAGAGACAAAGAATTACAAACGAATTTATCAAATTAGCATCAATCAGAAAATGTCTTAATTGTTGCTTCCCAGATGCTCAGGGCAAAGGCACTGAATTTAATGTCAGGCCTGGATTTGAATGATTCTTCTCTGAGCTCCTATGTTCATATCTGAGAAATGGGCAGAATGTTATACAGTTTTCAAACCATTGTCATTAGAAGATTGTCTCTATCGATCTATCTAATCATTATAAATGCATTTTACTACATACGGCATGCTTACATTACCCTATACATAATGGATGCCTATGGAATGTTTTTGTTCTGTTCTGTTTGTTTTGTTCTTATTAGGCAACCAAAGCATACCAAAATTTTTGGCTGAGTGTGGTCAGTACCATGGAGAGGGCACCCAGAGCCTGTGGGGACCTGATGGTCAGGGGGACCCCAGGCTGAGGATGGTCAGGGCCATGGAGAGAGCACCCAGAGACTGTGGGAACCTGGTCAGAAGGGCCCAGGCTGAGGATGGTCAGTACCATGGACAGGGCACCCAGAGACTGGAGAGACCTGATGGTCAGGGGGACCCCAGGCTGAGGATGCTCAGGGCCATGGAGAGGGAACCCAGAGCCCGTGGGGACCTGATGGTCAGGGGGACCCCAGGCTGAGGATGGTCAGTATCATGGAGAGGACACTCAGAGCCTGTGGGGACCTGATGGTCAGGGGGGAGGCAGGTTGAGGATGGTCAGGGCCATGGAGAGGGCACCCAGAGCCTGTGGGGACCTAATGGTCAGGGGGACCCCAGGCTGAGGATGGTCAGGGCCATGGAGAGAGCACCCAGAGACTGTGGGAACCTGGTCAGAAGGGCCCAGGCTGAGGATGGTCAGTACCATGGACAGGGCACCCAGAGACTGGAGAGACCTGATGGTCAGGGGGACCCCAGGCTGAGGATGCTCAGGGCCATGGAGAGGGAACCCAGAGCCCGTGGGGACCTGATGGTCAGGGGGACCTCAGGCTGAGGATGGTCAGGGCCATGGAGAGGGCACCCAGAGCCCGTGGGGACCTGATGGTCAGGGGGACCCCAGGCTGAGGATGGTCAGGGCCATGGAGAGGGCACCTAGAGCCTGTGGGGACCTGATGGTCGGGGGGACCCCAGGCTGAGGATGGTCAGTATCATGGAGAGGACACTCAGAGCCTGTGGGGACCTGATGGTCAGGGGGGAGGCAGGTTGAGGATGGTCAGGGCCATGGAGAGGGCACCCAGAGCCTGTGGGGACCTAATGGTCAGGGGGACCCCAGGCTGAGGATGGTCAGGGCCATGGAGAGGGCACCCAGAGCCTGTGGGGACCTGATGGTCAGGGGGGGCCCCAGGCTGGCTGAAAGGATCTGCCCATTCCTGAGAAGTGACCAAACGCCCCCTTCCCAAATGTTCATTCTTCCCCAGGATGCAGTCTCAGAGGGTGTCTGGGGACCAGAGAACAAAGGAGAGGCTGCAGGTTCTGATTCATCTCAGAGAAGGGGGCTCTCCGTGGGAGCTGCAAACCACAGCAACAGAAACGAGTGTCGAGGCCGCCTGATTGATTTCATGTTGAAAATCCCTGGGAAGTTCGATATTACCAGTCTCATCACCATGAAAATTCACAATGACATATATATTTGAGAGATTCAGTGTGCATGTACAAATTTATATATATATGGCCTTGTTTTAATTTTATTCCCACTGTATGCATTCTATATATACATTGAATAAAGAGCCGTTTTGCAGTTTTATTTAATATCCAAGTGCTGTAATTTATTGCAACTCCTTATGTTTGAGTAACTTAAGCATTATTTAGGAATTTAAAAATTCAAAAATGTAATCAATTGACTTGATTTAGTGTTACTTTGTCTCCATGGTAATATTTTGCTAAGAGCCAGTATAGCTATGCAAATATATGCACACTTTATGTCTAGAAATTCCACTTAATTTTAATAAGTAAGTTAGTAGACAAAAATCATATATTGTTGAATTAAAAGGATTATGAATAAAAAATGAAACAGTGATTATCTCACTAGAGGAATTTTTATTATTCAATTACTCAGTTATGAATTAAAATGAGACCGGGAGTGAAAAACGTTGAGTTGATCCAGTCAAATTACATATTCTAGGAGCAAAATCCTTACCAGGAATTTGCGGAGAAGACCAAAGGAAACAATATGAAAGCCACACTCTGAAAATTAACAGAACATGCCGCAGACCATGAAGGATTGCTAATTATAGTTACTTTTCGCTTCCATTCCCTAATATAGTTTTGGAGCTTTGAGCCACTCCAAAAAGACCCTCATCAGGCATTTTTAATAAAATGATTTTTAAGTACTCATAACACAATTGTGTACTCTCAAGCTTACAGAATAGAATTCTCCCAACATTTGCAATGTTTTAAGTGAAAAAAGTTCCAAAAACGATTTCGGACCCGTAGAAAGCAAGGTCCAACTTTGACCTGCAAAGAGCAGGCTCAGGCTGGAAGCAATGTGACGGAGCACGAGACCATAGTGCTGAATGGGGGTGATGGCCATCAGGGTGATGGACACGCAGACCTGCTGCTCCCAGGCTCCAGGGATGAGGTGAATCCTTGCTAGGTGTCTCCGCCAACCAGCAGTCCCAGGCCCGTACCCAAGGTCGGTCACGGCAAACAAGCTCCCTCTAGTTTCCAACATTGTGACAATGGGTGAGTTAAGAGAGCTGAACTCTAGGAAACAAACTGAGGGTCATTGGGGGTGGGGTGGGGGATGGGGTCGCTGGGTGATGGACAGTAAGGAGGGCACGGGGGTTATATGCAACTGATAGATCACTGACCTTTACCCTGAAACTATATGTTAACTGAATTGAATTAAAATAAAAAATTTTAAAAAATAATGAATTTAAGAAGTTCAAAAAAAAAAAAAAAAAAAAAAAGAGAGAGACAGAAACTTCGGGACTTCAATATGGCCAGAGTTTTGTGGGCTTTAAAAATCTAACCCAGATCTGAGCTGACTTGGGTTAAATAAATGTGAGTGTGATGTTTTCTTTTTTCTATATTCTTTACATTGCCCGTTGGGAGTCATATTTATTCCACAGTGTGAGGGTTGCTATCTGGGTCATTTTGTTTTGTAGTTAACAGTTTGCATTTAATCACACGAAGGTACTGTCTCTTCTCGTATTCATGTTAACAAGATTCTCCAGCCAACATTAAGGCACAATATTACCACGATTCTCAGATATGATCCACTGTAAGGCATATAATGAGGTTCACACCAGCTTTCATGAGGAAGCAAATAAAAGGCGCTAAATATACAGACCAGTTGCAAGAGGCATTATTAGAAACGTTGAGATCTGAACAAAGGTTTTTATGGGAAAAAGTAATGGAGCAGGATACCCAGATTAACTGTTCTATGTCTACGATCCTCTCAAAGCATCAATCCACAATAGATAGGATTTCATTCATTCTGTGCATCTTGAGGAAAAAATAATTTTTACAGAATTTTCTCAAAAACTCAGTTTATTTTTCAAATATGTGCTGCATATGGTACATCTTACTCTTTTTGTTTTAAACACTTTGACATTCATATTTCCAGTTGCAGTTGAACAAGCCTGGGCCATCATCCCTTTCAAACACAGTGAAGGTCCAACACATGACAAATGGGCTGAGGGTAGCGGGTGGTTCCCTTTGCTGTTAGAAACCAGGATGGAGTCTTTAAATACACTGATACTCACCCGTGACACACTCTCCCCTGTGCAGACTGGCCCAGGCCCCTCTGCTCCTCTGCTCACGAGGCTTTACCCCACCTGCCAAGATGAGAACAAGCAGGAACAGGAGTTCCCACCCTCAAGGTCCCGTCCTAGGCCACCCCAGCCCCACGGTGCCTGCCCGAGAAAGTCCAGCTGCAGAGAACAGCCAGCATGTCCGGTAGCACCTGGGGATGCCTTGGTGGTAGGAGCCTAAGCACCGGGAGTCCAGTCAGCAAACATGGGGGGCACAGGGACCACTGCCTTCCAGGGTTTGCAGGTTTCACCCTGGGCTCCAATGACCCCGGCCGGCCCCCACCTCCCTTCACCCACCTGCTCCCTTTAAACCATCCCCTCTGCACAAATCCAGGAGTCCTCTTGTGTTCCAGGAATTCTGTCCCCAATCAGAGCCTGTGCTGCCCACCCGCCCAGTGCCTGCCCGCTGACCTCTGGCCCCACTAACTGGCCTGAGATGAGCCAGGAGCATCAGAGAGACCCTGACTCAGCCTGGCCTCCCTGTGGGGCCCTGTTCCCGAGCAGCAGGCACAGCCCAGGAAGGGCTCCCTTCCTATTCGGACCCCACCTGTCAGGTCCCCTTCCCACCTAATCCTCCAAAGACCTCCTGGAATACTCAGCTGCAAGTCCCCATCCCCTTCCCCAAGAAAGTCCATTTCCAGTCTCTTTTAAATGTTTGAAGACGGGAAAGGGAGCTGATTCCCAGAGCTCCTGCACCTGAAGCTTGAGACGACCTCATTCCCAACATCTGTTCCATGGAAGTCTGAGATGCCTGGGCTCCGGTGCCATACCGAGCAGGGCAGGAGGGCTGGGCCCTCTGGTGACATCACCAGACCGTCCACTTGTGGCCGTTCCAAGCTAGTATCCCACCTCCTTCCCCACTCCTACAGGAGGGCCCCTGCACAGCCACCGGGGGAGGACTCTGACCTCTGAGGTTGATGGGAAAGCAAACCTGCAGATGAACAGGCCTCCCCTCCCAGTGACAACCCACAGGACCCACGACAAGGGAAACTAAGGCACAAAATTGCCATCATGCTTTGTTTGTGGGGTGGAAGACCTACAGAAAATGTCATCAATGAGGTGGACATAGGTTTCTTTGGAGAACAAAGCTGCAGAGAGGCAGCTGGAAGACCTGCTTCCCTCGCATGGAGAGAGATGCCGAGCAGGAGGTGGAAGGAGCATTACAGATATTTTTAGCTTGAAGCCACACAGCTAAGCCTAGTTATTTTTTAAATCACTCTGAAAGTTATTTTTGGATCTAGAGTAATAAGGAAACGGAAAAGGTATGCAATGATCCTTTATTGCAAAAAATCTTTTGAATAACTAAAAAATTATACATTTTTGATAAATGATTATAAACAACTGAAGGGACACATGGTAAATTGTTATTCAGCTATTTAACAAATGTTTATGGTGTCTTCACCCAGGGTTAGGAATTATCTCAGAGACCAGAATTTCAGGGCAACAGTGAGAAAATTGGGAGAAGAACGATCAACTGTTTACTACACAGGTTTTCGCACAGAGAGTAAGAGCCACCGATGGGACAGGTTACATTTCCTGTTATACAGTTTCTTCTTTTAAATTGCAGAGAAAAAAACAGATAATGTTCAGTACGTTAAGCGTTATACCTCAGTAGTTCCTCGTTTATATAAAATACTTTATATTTTAATGTCAAAGATTTTTGAAACATAATCTCCCTATAATTCATACCTGTCCGTACCTGCTCATGGAGCACGTGTATTTCAAGACTTTTTCTCCCCCGTAAGACGTATTCGCTTCTTCAGTGCGAATATTTTGATTCTTTGAATCTTTTTGAATTTTTTGAAAAAAAAAAAGATTTAAAAAATCTTTTGAAAAAATTCTTTGAATTTTTTGAATCTTTTGAATCTTCACCCAGACGAATATTACCATTTCCAACATAGTTAGAGGCATAGTGTATCATTAAAGATAAACTACTTCCTAACCCAAAAGACCTCTCCATGCAGGAAGAGATGAAGAAAACCGTTTTATCCTGGAATGAGCCTTAAGTCGGGATGTGATGTGCATCAGCGGCCATCCGCGAAGAGATTCCAAAGACAGAAAGAAATTGCTCCATCCCTGGAGCCGGGCAGATGCACCTGCTACGTGCACGATGTCAGGGTCAACACTGGTAAGAAGACGCCCCGGCTCCGTTTGTCAGAGTTCATCTGAAATTCACCGGGTCATTGGGATGCGAAACTGCGTTGACTAATTGGCTTAATCCAAAAGGAAAAACACGTGCCCTGTTTGTGCAGCAGGAGGTTGTTTCCGTGCTTGGAGCAGGTGCCCTGGAGTTGGTTTCCCACAGAGCCTGGGAGGCAGGCGCCCTGGTCCTGGATGGTGGCCCCTCAGGGGGAGGGGTTGGCTCCCACGTCTCTGAGGAAGGCGCTCCTGAGTGCGAAGCTGGCTAGCCTAAAAAGATTAGATGCCTTTTAAGACACCGAAGGTTCTTACAAGTTTTCTAAAATAAATGTTCTAAGGAAAGGCAGACGAGGGAATGTTCCCCTCAGTTAATTGCGTTTCCCGTCCCCGTCCCCGCGTCCTTGCTGTCCCCTCCCGCACTCCTTCCACCTGCAAGGTGGCCATAAGGGTCTGCAGTCGGGGAGGGCGTCAGGCCCCGCGTCCAGCCACACCCCAGGGCCACTGCAGGGGTGGCCACCTGTCTCCTCGAGTGGTGTGCCTTCCCTCACAGCTCCTGCTGCCCCCGCTCAGCCCCTGCCGCTCCCTAGTCCCACCACGGAAAGAGAGCTTTGCCTTCGAGCTCCTCTCTGTCCTCGCAAACACGTTTCCTGAGACTCCCGTGTCCTCATACCCAGCAGAGCGCCCGGGAAGGGTCAGCGGCTTAAAACGCGCACGCAACGGATCCGTGAAATAATAGTGCTGTGAACGTGCGAGCGTGCGGGTCGTAGACCTTGTGGAAGCGAATGCTTTCCGAGCCCCCAGGACTGTTGTAAATGCTGGTATGCGTGCCTCAAATGGCCTCTTCTACCATAAATACGCGTCCATTACAGTCCATGCCTGTTCCGATAGAGGTGATGTGGGTGTGGGTCTGCCTTTTCCTGAAGGAAGCTGAGGGCCCGAGCTCTGAGCAGAGTCCACGTTCACACGAGCTCCCCGGGCGGTGGGGCAGGAGAGCCAAGGCTGCGCACATTTTCCTCTAATGATCCCAACTGAAAATGAGTCTGTCTGCCAGAACTCTTAAAACAGGTGGATTTTCAGAATTTGGGTTCAGTCATGTTTGGGGGGTTTTGTGCCTTCTTGGGTGTTGCCGTAAAGGACTTAACCCCCCTCCCCCCGAGGAATATTAAGATGCTTTTACTAAAAGGGGAGCACCAGGTAGTCAAGACAACGCACACAGACTTAACTCTCCTTGTTCTACAAAAAATACAGATATGATGAAAATTTGTTTTCTTTGTTTTTCTCAAGGAAGCGATTTTAAACCCATATTTACTGCACTATGGAAATCTCTCATTCTGTGATCTTACAAAGCGAAGGTCATCTAATGCCAAGTTGGAAGTAAATTTAAGACTATAATGTGGTTTTCCTTTCTTTCTTCTTTCTTTCTTTCTTTCTTTCTTTCTTTCTTTCTTTCTTTCTTTCTTTCTTTCTTTCTTTTTTCTTTCTTTTTCTTTCTTTCTTTCTTTCTTTCTTTCTTTCTTTCTTTCTTTCTTTCTTTCTTTCTTTCTTTTTTCTTTCTTTCTTTCTTTCTTTCTTTCTTTCTTTCTTTCTTTCTTTCTTTCTTTCTTTCTTTCTTTCTTCCTTCCTTCCTTCCTTCCTTCCTTCCTTCCTTCCTTCCTTCTTTCTTTCTTTCTTTCTTTTTTTCTTCTTTCTTTTTCTCTTTCATGAAGAGCAATGGGAGAGAATGTTCTATGCGATCACAGTTTGTTTAACCCCTTATTTCAACCAGGGTGACATGTCTCGGAGAACAATGTGTCTTAATAGCCCTGCAATTCTGTTGAAGGAAGATGGGAATGGATTCCTCATAACCACCAGGGTACTGACTCATGACTTTGCTAAAACCCTAAGTTTATGTCAATGTTTTCCATAACAGAAAAAGAATCAATATCTCAAATGTAAGCTTTCACAGAAAATAAATTTGGGTCTAAGGATTGGCCAGGAGTGTCCCCGGCATCACATGCAGAGCAGGGAATAGGAAAGCTCTACTTTGAAATCATCTTAGATTTGTATTTTACCCTCTTTTCCTTGGAAAACTGCACCAATTTATCTACAGTCTCTTTTTCATGTCAGAGAAAGAAACGGGAAATGTGTGGGGGCTGCCTGTTGGTTGAGTGTCCGACTCTTGATTTTGGTTCAGATCATGGTCCCAGGGTCCTGGCACCAAGCCCCATATTGGGCTCCACCCTTAGCTGGGAGCCTGCTTCCCCCTCTGCCTCTGCTCCTGCTCATGCACTTTCTCTCTCGAATAAATAAATCTTTAAAAAATGAGAAATGTGTGAAGTAGGATATCATCTACATAAAATATTTCAGAATACCTAGTTAAACAACTGATTTCATAAATTTATGTCAGTCTTTGAGTAAAGACTGATGCTCATTATAAAAGACAAAATGCACTGCTGTTGGGTTGTGGTTTTTTTCATTTCAATATTCAGTAGGTTTTTAGTGTTATATCTCTATTTATCTGTAAAATGCAGAAAGAGAAACAGAAAAAACTCAGTAAACTTACACTTCGACTGTGCAGAGACAGGCGTCTGTAACATGACCTGCTAACAGGGAGACTAGGTCAAGCTACTTAGCTTCAATAAACTGAAGGTGCCTGATATAGACACTGAGAAAAAAAGGAGTGCACCGATGCACCGATGCAAAAATCTAATGCACCGATGTGTCATCCTGGTTGGCATGGTTTATAGCTTCCACCCCCCTGCAGGTGTATGACAAGGGCTCACAGGGGGAGTAGACATGGGTATATTTACATACAACACAAATACATATGCGGTATACGGGCTTGTATGTATATTCAGGTGTATATACGCATCCACATGGATATACTACAGTGAAAATAAAGGCACATTCCTTCCAAGATCATGCACAAATGATAAATAACATGTATTGTACTTGATGCAAGTCTCAGGGAGCTAAAGGATCCACTTTGTTTATTCCAGACCCTGAATCCACTGACCTACAAGTGCATCAGCTTTCCAGCCGTCTCTGTAATCTCAGTCCTCATGCAATATTTCTGACAAATCTTCGCTCTCCTCTGGGGGTATTTTGCCATTCTGCTTGTGGGCTGAAAGTTCGGACCAGCGCCACTCTAAGGACCACAGCTGGGTGGAGAAGAAGCCCGCAACACATCTACACTTGTGTGCAATGGATACGACCAAGTCGACCTCTGAGGGGCTTCTTCAAGTGGGACCAGCCCAGCCCCTTGTCCGTCGAGGCAGAACTTGTGGACAGGGGAGCCTCCAGAGGAGCCGGGGAAGGAGGCCGTCCACCCCCTCGACGCAGAGCCTCCAGGTTTCTCAAAGAGATTTCCACTCAGGTCTGTCTCCAGAGGTGGCCCTCAAGCCAACGTGGACTATTGCAATAGAAATCCAGTTGGATACGACAACTTGCTTGTACTTTAGTAGCATCATACCTAGAACTGAATTTTGTCTTTATTATTTTTAAGGAAAAGTTTTGTGAATTTCTCTATTGTCTCAGTTTACATTTTGTATATTTGTATTTAAATGAAAAAAAAAAAAAAAGAAAAGAAAGAAGGGGACAGGAAGGACCCAACACGAGATGTGAGAAGTCCCGAAGACATTAGCTCATTTTCCTCAGATGTGAATGCTGATGCTGCGTGGGAGCCTGGTGAAGTGGACAGAACTGTGCGCACAAGGATGCTCGTGGCCTCACGCTGCCTAAAGAGCAATGACCCACGAGAGGCGTCTGGATCCCCACCAGCAAGACATCAAAGCCCTGGACACAGATGACATGAGTGACTGGAATCCCTTCTCACTCACAACGCTGGTGGCAGAGAAGCTGTGCTTGACTTCAATGAAGAAAAGCTAAATAAAATTGGGGCCACCTGGCTCAGTCAGTGAGGCAGCCAACTCTTGATTTTAGCTCAGGTCAGATATCAGGGTCCTGGGATCGAGTTCTGTGTTGGGCTCTGTGCTTATTGGGGAGTTTGCTTGAGATTCTCTCTCTCTCTCTCCCTCTGCCCCTCTCCACCCCGGCCCTGCTCACATGCTCTAAACAAACAAACAAACAAGCAAATAAATAAATAAAATCTTAAAAAGTTAAATACAATCACACAGATAAGGTGAAAGTAACAATATGGAGAAAAGAGAGGCCATTACAGTGGGATATACCAGTGCCAGGCAAATTAGATTTTATGGCAAGACTTACTAAAGATCTAGATGGCCACTCCCTGTGGTGATAGGGTCACAGAGACACAGAATAATCCAAAAGCTGTATCCTCTAGTAACTTGGCTTAAAAATATCTGAAGCACAACTGGAGGAATGAAGAGATATATAACTAAATGCACAGTCATGGTGGGACGCTGGAGCAAAAATCTCTCAATTTCTGATAGAGAAAGACTAAAAAAAAAAAAAAAAAATCACTAGAATACCAACCTGAAAACCGTGGTTGCTCTGTATGTAACCCTGTGCCCCTCAGTAACAGAGTTCCTCTTCCTTTCAGGAGTGCACGGAATACTTATCAACGTCATATTTAACGTTTGTCCAATACATTTGAAAATATGGAAATCATTTAGAATATGTTCCCCTTCCACAACTAGGTTAGGCCATGAATCACGAACTAAGGAAAAGACTGGAAAATCTCCAGTTCGATGTCGATTAATTCACGGATAAACCACGTGTTAAAGAAGATATGACAGTGGTGTTTAATTTCAAATATTTTAAGCTACACGGTGGAGACGCTGCGGGGCGGCAAGAGCTGTTGCTTGAGAGACAGCGTAGCCACGAGCATCAGTTTGGGGAAAGAGGAGTGGCTGAAACGTCAACCACGGAGGTTGTCTCTCCAGCTGCTAGAGAAAGGGCAGCAAATCACAGCTCAGCCATCGGTGAAGACCGAAATAGGATGAAAACAGAAATCAACGAAATGGAAGCAAAATCCATGACAAAGGACGTGAGGAGAGCCACCGGCGGCCCTTGGACGAGAATAATGCCCTCAGGATTCACCACCAAGACCGACGGAGTGAGGAGGACAGAGAGACTAAGTGCAAGTTCGAGGAGAGACAGAAACCGGCAGCACAAACCCTACCCACACAAAAGGCTTTAAGGGGTTAGTCAGGCGCCGTTCACACCAGTAGACTTGACACGTTGTCACAGCAAATAAATTCTCCACGGTACGGTCTATCAACGCTGACAGAAGTAAGTGAGAAAAAAAGTCCAAATGATGCAAAATGCGTTTTCGAAAACCGAGTCCGTGATTGTTACATCCTTTCACAAAGGAAACAAACCCCAGGCACAGATTCTTGGCTGGTGAGGTCCAGCATCGTCTAAGAAACCAAATACAGCGAGCGCAACACCCTTTCTTCTAAAGGACACGGAATGCAAGGCAAGCATCGCCCTCGTCGTGCAGGAGCGGAGCCGACACACACAGCCGCACGCCTGCTGAGGGGCGGGGAGGGCCCTCGCGGCACTGCTCAGCGTACCCGCTACTCAGGGCGAGTCCACACGACGTGCACGCTGGTGGCGCTTCCTCTCTCCCGGTGGTGGATTGTGATAGGACCGACCTGTCAATCTTTTCCTTGGCGCTTCATGCCTTTTGTGGTGTATTTTGGTTTTTCTTTACATTTTTCCCTTTCACGCTTAGATTGACACCCCTGGAACCCTGCCATCAACCTCTATATATTTACACACGTATTTATGACGCATATATTTCTGTTTCAGTGAGAGATAAAAATGAACTCAATGGAAAAATGAGCATCGAAACAGACACAGCACAACGCATGGAAAATATTCTTAAAGTAACCAAAGATAGGAAAGTGCATGAGCTATATTTATCAACAAGAGTCTGAAAATTAGGGGCATCTGGGTGGCTCGGTGGTTGAGGATCTGCCTTTGGCTCAGGGCGTGGCCCCAGGATCCCGGGATCGAGTCCCGCGTCGGGCTCCCCGCAGGGAGCCTGCTTCTCCCTCTGCCTGGGTCTCTGCCTCTCTCTCTCTCTCTCTCTCTCTCTGTGTGTCTCTCATGAATAAATAAATAAAATATTTTTTTAAAAAAAGAATATGAAAATGACAACCACAAATTGCTAGGCACCCAATGAAGTGGCCGAAATTTTAAGAAGACGCCATCTTGCAAGGCTTGGCAAGACGTTGACCCCCTAGGACCTCTGAAGAAGGACACCTCTGAGGACGTGCCTGGCGCTCTGTCCTCCGCTGAGCACACCTGGGCCCCAGGACACAGCCGCTCCTCTCCCGGCTCAGAGGTCCAGACATGGCTTGACCACGTGATGCGTTAGGATGTGCAGCACTTCACCCCTCACCGCTGCCCCACCTGTAAGGTCCTGAAGCCTCCCTTCACAACAGTGGGTAGACAGACCGACGTATAGATCGTGGGTTCAATCCACACACATGATGCTGTGGGAGCATCAAACGACAGGTGCACATCGTTGCACTTACGGAACGTTCCGAAGGACAACACAGACTGACACCACCCCACTGAGCACGGTGTTGCTTGGGTGAGGGAGCCCCGAGGAGGCCCCACCCTGGTGGAGGCCGGGGGTTTCCACCCGATCCCACCCTGCGGACCCACACCAATGACCACTTAGCACATCTCATGAAGAACAGCATTGTCATGCTCCACCGAGGACTCTGTTTCTAGATCCTTCTGTTATCAGGCTTCACCAGCAGTTTGAGAATCATTCAACACACAGCGGTTACTGTTCCGTGTCATTCTGTCATTTCCTGTGAACTGATTTTATGTGAAATCCTTCTTTCCAGTTTACCCATCAGAAATTTCATTATGTGATTTTTTGTAAGCAGACTGATACAAAATAGAATATGTGTGTGGTTTCTTTTGTAAAATATATTTATGGAGGCACAAAGCCGTGATCTCTAATCAATCTCCCCAGTGTATCGACAATCCCAAGGGCTGGCGACTTGATTTCTTTAGAAATCACTTGGATACCAGCTTAGATCTTGAGCTTATTTTTTAAGTTTTAAAATTAGTCATAATCCGCCCATATGGTAAGTAAAAAAAAAATAAACGTGAGTTCAATTAGGATGTAAATATCCGCCTCACCAAATCGTATCATTTTTCCGACTTTTAAGTCAATGCTTGGGTTAACTGAATCTCACTTCGTTCCAGAAGTGACTCAAGAAGGCTCGCAAAACATACACGTGGCACAAACTGAACTAAGGAGAGGTCATCTGAGCAAAGTGGAAAATAAATGAGGAAGCCATTAGAAAAACCAAATGACGCCGGCGATCCGTGGCCAGGCTCCACACCTCCGCCCACAGCGGTGGGAGTCGGAGTCCGCGCGTGGCGAGCGGCCGAGGAGAAAGGGGAGCATCGCGCCGAAGGATGCGCGGTACCTTCAGAGCAAAATCCATGCATGACCCTAGGAGAGACCAATTATTTCTTTAGCTGAAACTAAACGCAAACAAGCTAATCCTTTCTGTGTTGTTTCCTCATTTTTTTTTAGAAAAATGACTTTTCCAACATCTCCACGCTACATCCTCAACGACACCCCCAAGTGGGGCGCGCCTCCGTGCCCATCTCAACTGTCGAGGAGGTTAGTGTAGACGGGTCACAAGCAGGGCCGCTCTGGCTTCCGCGGTGCAAAGAAAGACCCCTGGAGACGAGGCCTAGGGAAGCAGCCCGGGTCCAAGACACGGGCTGGGATCCGGAACAGCTGTATCCAGCACTAGCTCGGGGCAACGTTTCTTCATCCGATGACCACTTCGCTCACACGCAAAACGGACAGAACGATAGTGTTTTCCTCCTGGTTTTTGTGCACGTGTTGAATCAGGTTAGGAAACAAAGGGCGTCGCTGGGCCAACTTTCTACCTGTTAACCTCTGCGCTGAGGTGGCCCCCGGCGGGTTGTAGACCGAAGCCTCGCGTGTAAGTCCTGCTGCCCAATGACACGTCCAGCCCATCTGTGAATGAAGCCACTCCCTTCCCCGCAAATGGTGCTTTTCGTCTCCATCCTCACGGCCTACGGCGCTCTGTTACTCGGTGGCCCGTCTGCCCACTGCAAGTCATTGGTTGCGTCGTGGTGATTTGAGGTGCGCGCCCTCCGGGAAAGGATCCCCCACCTGGTTAATCGGCACACCCAACACCCCGCACGTCTATCCGGTTTTGGTCCTACTCTTGGGCGGTTTCAGCCGCAGTCCCTGGCTGGACAGCAGGTGCGCAGGCCTCCTTGGTCTCACAGCTCGGCATTTGTCCCTTCCATCAACCTCTCCCTGTTTCCTCAGCCCCCAACTGCCCAACCCCCCCCAACCACTTTTCTACCGTGTTTCTAGGAGTTTGGCCTTTTCTTCACATTCCACATACGAGGGGCACCTGGGGCTTTCAGGTCATGATCTCAGGGTCCTGGGATCAAGTCCTGCGTCAGGCTCGCTGCTCAGCATGGACTCTCCTTCTCCCTCTGCCCCTTCCCTTGCTCATGTGCGCTCTCTCTCTCTATCCCTCTGTCTCTCTTTCTCAAATAAATAAATAAATAAATAAAATCTCTAAAAGAAAAAAGATTCCACATGAGTGGTACCAGGCCTGGGGGTTTCCGTGAAGGGGCCAGCACCCCATCCCGCTCCCCTCAGGCCCTGTCCGAGCAAGGACGTTCACCACCCCCGTGAGCCAACCTCAGCCCGAGACGTGTAAACCGGGGAATCCACGTGAGAACCACGCTCACCGTGACGTCCCAGGTCTTCTTCACGGTTCTTACAAATTCAGAAAAGACCTCGTATTTTGTTCTGCTGAGATACTGTAAGAGCATCTTCCCAAAGCATGGTGGCCAGAAATTAGACCGACACATGGAATCCGTCAGTTTTCCTACAAAACTTCACATTAACCCAGGAAGCGGCAGGTCTCAGGGTCGAAGCTCTGTGGCTGCAGACTCGGGCTCCGGCACGGGGTGGGTGCCTGGCACCGCAGGGCCCCTCAGGGTGCTGGAGCCTGGGGGCCAGGGGAGCAGGTCTTTCTCCTCAGCCTGTGCTGCACCGGGCCGGGGCCCCGTCTCTGCTGAGATCCCTGCAGAGATCCTCCCACCACAAACCCAAACAGACTTTTTGAGACGCTCGCTCCTATTTCCATCCCTCCTCTACTCCCGCACGCGGGAACTCCCATACTGTACGTCCGCCAGCGGGCTGGCCTCTCTTCCAGGCTTTGCTCCTTGACCCCAAACTCCCTCTTCTCCTGATCATAAAACAGAAGTGCCCCAGACACGGATGGGCAGGAGTACGGCCCACACGGAGTGCTTACCCCGAGCTCCAGCTCAGGCACCTAATGCAGCCTGATGAGATTCTAAGGTCCTTTTGATTGAACTGCTTCCCATTCAGCCACAGCCCCAAGCCCTCCCCACGTGGGCCTTGCACATCTCACTAGATTTGTCAGAAACCAGAGATTCATGAGGCAAACGCCGGAGTCCATGCCGGCTCTGATGTCAGTTGTAAGAAATGTGAATTTGGGGACTTTCATGTGCTTCTCTTCAACTCATTGTTTCATTCTCCTAAGTAACTTCTGGGGGAATCCTTGAAATTCAGAGTTTCCCGGGGGAATTTTGAATGAAATGATCAGAGGATATTTTATGGAATAATTTGCTAAAGTCACAGCAGAAGAAGGAACGATGTCGATGTTTACCATGGACAATGATGGATAAAGGAGACACACATGATGTACATTCTTCAAAAGTCGATCCTTGCTCGTTTATAATAAGGAGTTGATTGATTATCTCCTTACATCTTATTGTGGATGAAAGATCAACTTCGTGCACATGCCGAGAAGGATCTCACGACCTTCAAGACCGAGTGACCTATGGTGCTCGTACTGTTTTCTTGCATGACTGTAAGTGCAGATTGGATTTGCAGACTCTACCTTAAAGGTGACCGATCTTCAAACCCTCCTCGACCCACCAGCCCCGGGGGGTCTGCACACCCAGCTGCCTCCACGGTACCTGAAGGAAGCGGCAAAGTTTTACTTTACGCCTGGTGTTTGGACTGCTCGATAGAAGAACAATGCCCCTACCTCTTTCTGTGATGGAGTGAGCAAAGCCGACATATATAAACATATATGAATATATACATACATACATAAAATACTTTATATTTACATAAAATCGAAAATATTTTAAAATAATGTTTTGTGTTTATGTAAACAACATGGTTGGCAAATGCATTAAGATAGTATGAAATGTCTTTGACCAATGTCTTTAAGTAATTTCAAATTGTCTTTGTTTCTCATCTTATTAGTAGATATTGATATTTCTGGCTTTTTTTTTTTTTTTTAAGTGTAAAAATCCCCTGCAGGTGTTTCTCTATGTGCTGGATTTGGGAGTCTCCTCTGAATTTCTACCCTGTTGTTTACAGCCCATGAAGTAAGGGAAGGAGTCTGTTTCTATCTTGCTGCCTCGCACACCTGCACTGTGTCCATGAAGTTCTAGTGGAGCCCACGTGTCAGGACCTCCCCAGCCCCTCCAAGGGTCCCTGCTGTGCACAGCAAGTCCACGGGCCTCCCGGGGCCACCACCCGAGGGGAGAGGCGGGAGGATCCAGCAGCAGCAGCAGCAGCCACAGCCTCGCTCTGCTCCTGCGTCCACAGCCACAGTGTGCGCCTGTCACGTGGTCACTCCCAGCCTCACGACCTGGGGGACAGCAATCCTCTCCCGCCCCAAACAGGCGAGCAGGGGCTGGCGAGCACCAGCAGCTCGTCCCTCGGCGGGAAATGAGCCTTGGCCTCCGCTCGGCCTGCTCCCCTCCCGGCTGCACCGCCTTCCTCCAGCCCCAGAACGTGGGCCCTGCTTACAGACCTAGACGGGAATCTCCGTGGCTTGAGTCCAGCCAGGGCTGGTCTATTTTCAAAGTGCTCCAGGTGCCTCTCGGGGCACAGTCGGGTCTCTCGGGGAGTCCCCGGGCTCCCCTGGTTCTCTGAGGGCAACGAGCCCCCAGTCTGGGGTCTGCACTCATGGAGCCAGGGGCCGTGGGGAAGCCTCCTGAGGTTCCCTGCCTGAGCCACAGCAACCCCCTGGAGGGGGAGCACCCGGCGGAGGTGGGCGTTGCTGGGTTTAGCTGTCAGCCTCCGGGACGGGCTGGATGTCACACGGTGCCTGGAGGGGACACCGCTCCGGCAGGAAGGCCCCGCCATGGGCCACGGAGGGCGAGCAAGGTCTGCTCCTTCCCTCACAGCCACAAAGCGAGCGTTCCTCCCGGCAGCCGAGGCCCTGCGGTCGCCAGGGGTGCCCTGTGAGCAGAGCGGGCCCGGGGACCCCCAGCGCAGCGGGTGCGGCCACTCGCGGAGCAGCATCCACAAAGCGAAGCTGCCCCAGGTGAGCCGGGACCCTCGGTCCCCCAGGCCTTAGAGCAAACGTCGCTTCTCAGGAAACACTGGCGTGAACAGAAGCGGGAGGGAACCTGCTGCTGCTCGCGTCCCCGGGGCCCAGCTCCGCATCTACTTGCTGATTATGCGCGTGAAGTAACTGCGTGTTGGCTGTTTGAGTCCTAGAAAATCTATGGCAACTCTACGGGGAAAACTTTCCAAAGGTAGTTATTTTAAAGACACCAACGTAAAAAAGAAAAGTAGAGGCCATTTAGGGCCATTCAGGCTGCCATTCAGGCCCGTCTGTCTCGGGTGAAGGTCCCCCACTTTCCCGCCCCCTGTCCCATCCCAAGCACTCTCCAGGGGATGACGGCGCCTATTTCTGGAGGACGATTGGGAGATCTGAAACAGACTCCACAATGTGGCATCACATTTATATTTTTGTGCGAAATTGAGGCCAGTAAAAGTGCTTACTTCATGCATTTTCTAATGCAATTTCAGTGACACATGGATGTGCCCTTCTGAGGATTTTGGTTACCAAATTTTATGCTGCAAGCCTCTGCTAAATAAGAATAACAAGTATTAAACGGTCTAGAAAAGTAGACATTTGGCTCTAAGACAGTCTTCATATTTTAGCTCAAAGGCATGTGAAAGGAGGCTCCTTCTCGAGCAAAAAGCATATCTGCTGCCTTTGTAGAGCTCCTATTAGCAGCTCGCACAGAGGCAATCCGCGGCGTATAATCCGCTCGTCTCGAAGGGGGCAAGCGCCCCTCCATCAGGTTCCGTAGAGTCGAGTGCATGGCCTGATGCGTGTGCACGTGTGTGCGCACGGGGGTCACGTCCCATCTGCAGGCTGTAGCAGCATAGAGAGCTTTGCACAGAAGCTCAGTGGTTAATAAAAATAATAGAAATTCAGTAATGAAACAAATTCATTTTATTCGTTTATTACCGAATGAAATTCAGTGATAACGTGGATTCAGTCATAAATGAATGGAATGATCTAGGCTATAAATCACAGAGTGCCGGGAACACGGCCCCTTGACATCGGCGTCCATCAATACTGAGAGGAAGCGTGAGCGTGCAGGTAATGGTATTGTCAAGCAATTACATAGCATACGGAGTTGTTCCAGGGTTTTACAGGCACTTCGTGTTCTCAGGGTTTTCTTCTTAGCAGCGACCTGACAAAGGAGAAAAGCCAGACGGGAGTCATACCTGCTGGGCTAGAGCAGGAGGTTAGAGGTGGGGATGTCTCCGTGACAGGAGGCTGCATCACATGCTGAGCTCTGTCCTGCCATCCACCTGAGAGGCACCCCGGAGATGAACGGGTGAAGTCTCGGGGCACCACATGTGAAGAAGTATGAAAGGGTATCACATCCAAGGATTTGATTTGATTCATTTTATTATAGTTATTATTTTTAAAGATTTTATCTGTTTATTCATGAGAGACACAGAGAGAGAGGCAGAGACACAGGCAGAGGGAGAAACAGGCTCCCTGTGGGGAGCCCGATTGTGGGACTCGATCCCGGGACCCGGGGTCACACCCTGGGCCGAAGGCAGATGCTCAACCGCTAAGCCATCCAGGTGCCCCATCCCAGGATTTTAGATGAACTCTAGAATTCTTTCTCCACCAATATTATTTTAGTTTTAGAATCAAAACTCTTTTTGTGATCATTACTTGGTAAATAATTGAATGGCTGGCCTCTATGTGGATCTATAATGTAAAGTAGTTATTATTCTAGAAAAATTGAAAAAGTAAAAATGTGTGTGTGTGTGTGTGTGTGTGTGTGTGTGGCTAGAATGCTATAGGCTTTTAATCCTGCGTATTTTAAAAATAAAAAGAAAAAAGTTTGGACTTTTAAAAATTCAGCAGTGCTTTAACCTAATAAGAGAAAACCCAGCCTCCCAGTGAACCAGTAAAGAGGCAGAGGGAACATGACCCTCACCGCCCCCGGTCTTGGTATTCCTTGCAAATCCAGGCAGGCTATTCTAAATGTCCTGAGCGAATCGCAGATTTCCTGTCCGTAAATTGTGGGCATCAGACTATATGTTTTCCAAAAAGCCTTTTATTTTATTTTATTATTTTATTTTATTTTATTTTATTTTATTTTATTTATTTTATTATTTTATTTTATTTTTATTTTTTATTATTTATTTATTTGTTTGTTTATTTTTTTTCCCCAAGAAGTCTTTTAATGCTACTATACAATTTAGCAAATTGGCACTTTCATACTGAAAATTCAATGAGCATTAGTATTTATGAACTTGTACATCAAATAAAGAAACATGTGGACTCCGTACAGTCTTATTCAAGTGTATCATGATTTCTCGTTACACAAAAGATTGGTAGCACTTAGAGAAGCGAGGTTGACCACGATAGTCCTTGAGCCCGGGTAGCGTAATCTCCAAAATGCCAGGAAACACAGATCCTACCGCCGACTTCGACCGTGAGGCACTTATTTATTCACGGGTTTGAGCATTTGGTTTTTCAGAAATTTAAAACTTCCCCGCTTAGAGTTTAGTCAACTAAGAAATTTCATAGGAATGTATCATTTCCTCCAGGAGTTTAAAGTAGTCAGACCAGGGATAAGCTTTTTCCAAACTGGACTTTTTTTTTTTTTTTTTTTAATGTGTTCTCTCTCAGGACCAACCCAGTCCTCTACACACTAACAAATCCTGCAAGGTCCTCGTGATGTAGAATTACAGCCCTTTTTACGTGAAGTCTGTGCCTTTTCTTGCTGAAATTTAAATACAGAAGTTGGTTTCAATATGAGTCTATTCTTTCAACCAACTTTAAAAAAAGTTTGGTGCCAAGTCTATTTTTATTACCATGAGAGGTTTTTCTGCAGCCCGGGCAGGTGATTCTTATCTTTCCAATTTCAGTTTCTAAAGGAAATAAAAAATCCTCTAAGGCTTGGTGAGCTTGCACAGATAACCAGATTCCCTGAAGGTGAACGTGCCCCCGGCAACAGAGGGGGGTCTGGAAAGTCCGTGAGCCAGTAGCAGCGGGGGCCGGCCTCGGAGAATCCCTATCCTAACGAAGATTTAAGATGCGCCACGGAAATCTGAAATAATTAATCTTAAGCGAAGTAAATCAGTGAGTTCTGAGATACCTCAATGACCATAGGCAATTGTGAGCAATTCATCATGTTTAATATTATCAACCTAATTGCTTCAAAGGGGGCTCAGATTTGACATACACCATCCTTTAAAAACTGAGTATAACTGACAGTTTGTTATTGCGGAGTTAGTGGTATCTACAGAATCCAAAGCCATCACTGTTCACAACACTCATTTTTTTATTTAAGCCCAGGTAATGGTGCAACATTATGGCAAATTCTCTAGAAGGGGAGAAATACATCTTCCTGGATTTCCTAAGAGAATCGAACGACAACTTTGTGAACCTTGAAAACCAAAACTGCCTCCCCAAGCTCTGTTTGCCACTGCTACTTCCTTCTCACTATCGAAAAGTGCAAACACTGCCGTAGATTTGCTGTAGATTTTCTTGGCTGCATTCTAGAGAATAAATGAATTCTCACAGGTTTGGTTGAAATGATATTTTAATGTTCTGACTTCAAAGATTTGGACACGTAACACAGACACCGAGATGATGAATGCAGGAATTCAAAGGACATTGTAGATACTTTCATTAACCAAGGCCCTTCTCTCTCTTTATTGATTGATCTATCATCTATCTATCATCTATCCATCTTTTATCTATTTATCATCTATCTATCATCTATCTACCTATCATCTATTTATCCATCATCTATCATCTCTTTATCCATCTATCATCTATCATCGATTTATCTATCTTCTATCTATCATCTATCTATCATCTATCACCTCTTTATCCATCTATCATCTATTTATCTGTAGGTAGAAGACAATAGGTAGAGGCATAGGTACAGGTAGACAGATAAGTCCAAATCTACTTATCTATCTAGAGAAATTTATTTTAAGAAACTGGCTCATGCGATTACTGGGCTGGCAAGCCTCAAATCTGCAGGGCCAGCTGGCAGGCTGGAATTTCCGGGGGCCTTGATGCTGCAGGCCTGACTTTGAAGGCATTCTGCAGACAGACAGACTTCCTTCCTCCTCTGGAGCCTCACTGTTTGCTTATAAGGCCTTCAACTGATTGCACGAGGCCCACCACATTATGGAGGGAAATCTGCTTTACTCAATGTCTGCTGATTTAAATGTTAGTCACAGCTAATGCAATAGCTTCACAAGGACATGCAAAATCGGGGCCCTGTGGAGCAGCCACATTGACACCTACAATAATTCATCTGCACAGTATCCGAGTCAGACTTGAGTATTAATGACACTTGCAATGAAAATTCAAGGGTATAAGGTCAATAACATTCACTACTGTGCTGCCTGCACCAAGCAGAGAAGGGGACTTCCTGGACTAAGGCATTTTGGTGATATTTACACAATTCTGTAAATTTACTGGCAATGAATTGTATTTTTATGTTGGGTAAATTATATTGTATATAAACTATAACTCAATAAAGCTGTTAAGACTCTCAACACGGAGATGGGGGAGGGTCTTAAAATGACATCCCTGACAGCTTTAGCCCAAGAACACAATACCGGGGACTGGCCTGCGCTACCAGCACAGAGCTCCGTCAAACCCGTAGATTTAAGGTGGGATCACGTTGCTTATCTCATGAACTAAAGCTTGAGTAAACTAAAAATGAACAGAACTGATATGAGGGGAAAGATCTCTTTTGAACATTGATTAGGCAGTTCTGAGTGACATTAGCCAACAGGTGCAGGTCCCATGAGAGCTGGGTAAGATTCTTATTTAATTAAATTAATTAATTAATTTATTTATTTATATTTATTTTTTATTGGAGTTCAATTTGCCAACATACATCATAACACCCAGTGCTCATCCCACCAAGTGCCCCCCTCAGTGCCCGTCACCCAGTCACCCCACCCCCCCGCCCACCTCCCTTCCACTACCCCTTGTTCATTTCCCAGAGTTAGGAGTCTCTCATGGTTTGTCAGCCGGGTAAGATTCTTAAAGGGAAGTCAGGCAACAACCCAGTGTGCTCGGGTGAGAACTTGAAAGACCATGCGTGCGTGCTGTTTTGTATGTTTCCAGTGTAAGCTGAGACTAAGAAATCAATTCTTCAAAAGAAAAAGAAATGGTCCAGTTTACAAAAAAAGAGGCACCTTCCTGTGATTGTAGTAACATCTAGAAAAAGAACCCAGCCAGCTGGCTGTCGGGCATCACACAGTTTGGTTCTCTCTAGCCTAGAAATAAACACTGCCGCAGCCTTTATATGTCGTGAACCCCCAGTGGCCCTCTTCTCATCGCAGGGCACCCTGTCTAAATAGCTCCTTTGGGTGGCAAGTGACAATATACAATAGGTGGGCTCTGGAGTTGGGTCAGAGAACAGTGCCTGGTGGCCGAGGACATTCGCTCCCTGGAACTAGCAGCATGCAGAAAGCAACAAAAAGGACCAAATCAGAAACGGACAACTGTCCATCCAGATCTTTCAGTGACCCCTGCTGCCCTACACACACCAACTTCACCCTCCTTTCTTGGCCGGAGAGAGCAGCCAGGTTGTGTCCACCAAGTTGCTGAGACTCTATTGACCAGCTCTTGGGAGCACAGCCATGCAACATGCAATTTATTTGGGAAATATCTCAGATCAAACATTTCTCTTCATAGAAAATTCACTAAAAAACTAGGTTAATCTTTTTTTTATCATTTACTTATTATTTATTTATTTTGAGAACGAGAGAGAGTGAAAGAGAGTGAGCAGGGAGGAGAGGGAGAGAGAAAATCTCAAGCAGACTCGACGCTCAGTGCTGAATGCAAACAGGGTTTGGTCCCACGACCCTGAGATCATGACCTGAGCAGAAATCAAGAGTCAGATGCTTAACCGACTGAGCCGCCCAGGTGCCCCTTGGTTGGTCTTTTGAGTCCCACCTTGTAGAGCTTATCTCCTGCACCAAATGTTAGATTGTTGAAAACTCTTCTCAGTTCACAGCTTCTAGCTCTCCTGGTTGCTTATGTATTTGATGATAATCGATGCATTAGTGCATTCAATATTTCTCTTCCTTTTAAAACGACCTCAATGCATTTTAGGATATTGGGAGATGGAAACATCAACTGTTACAGAAAATGTTCAGTTTCGAATTTTCAAGGTGAATATTGTGTGTGGGGGGCACCAGGGAGAGAGGTTAGCTGACACATATATCAGCCTTTCTCCCTTGCGTTTTCAGGAAATGCTTGTCCTTGCTCACTCACCAGATGATGTTTGAAGAAGGTACCGGATTCAGAGCTGGATCAGCCTCTAACATCATGCACAAGCCCACTCAAGTCAGCGCTGATCTGCTCTGACTGTATATGCTGATATGCAAAGGACAGGTGACCACTAGAACTCTGGGCAGGGGCCATAGATTTGGGCAGGCCCTTTATCTTTTCCCAGGGAGGCCCATGTCCCTGGATCAAGAGCGAAACAAGGTGGAGGCTTTGGAGTAGAGAGCTAGTCAGAACCAGTTCATCTGTGGCACTGGTAGTGGTAGTATTATCTAATTTCCGCTGTCATCATCAAATGATACACCGATACCTAAGATGCCAGATGTCACATTAAGTGCTTTGCATATCATGCAATTTAGGTCTTATTTTTAGCATTTCATAGATGAGAAATCTAAAAGAGAGATGAAGTGATTTACCCAACGCCATGGCACTCCATGGATGCTGACTTCAACAGGTCGGGCTGGACACTCTCTGAGATAACAGCTCTTATGCCCCAAGTGCCCCCAGCTCAGGTGAACTACACCTGTCCTAGGAGAGGAAATTCATCTTAAACCTGGAAGCAGAGAGATGTAGTAAAGATACACAACGCATGTGAGGAAAGCTCGCCTTTGATTGGATTCATAAACAAGACATTGCCCCAGTTACTGAGATTCTGAGTATAGAGACACTGACTCTTCAGGATGTAGGCACTGGGGCGGGAAGGGCTTCTGGTCTACCAGGATTGGTTCCCATTGTCAAAGCAGGTGGGTGGAGCACAGAATGTGGGTCACAGACGTTTAGTACATGGAGCTGGGCAGAGCTCCGGGACCCAGACACAGGCAGGGTTTTATGGAAACACATGTCGATATTAAGACAACAGCCAACTTGTAAATAACTTATGCATTATAAAGGCACCAGAACCAAGTTCTGGTTACAAGGAAGGGATGCCAGGAAGACCAGAGAGAGCCATGGCAAAGTTACGTGGTAACACACTGCCTGGGTTGAGTTCTCCATGATCTCTGTTTTTTTTTTTTTTTTTTTTTTTTTTTTTTTTTAGCATTGGTCCATAACTTGGAATAAAAGTCCAATAATCAGAAAGTATATATCAGTTAATTCTATCCCTTTTTCTGAGAATTTGTTCCAAGTATATCATATGACCATTGTTTGTTTGTAGATTGGTCAAATCATCAGATTTGTTTCTTTCTAAAAAGGAGGTGACATACCCATGTCCACAGCAGCATCATTTACAATACAACAGGTGGAGTCGCCCCAAATGTCCACCAATGGACAAGTGGATGAGCAAATGTAGTCTGTCCAAGGATAGTCAAGAGCCTCCAGGAAGAAACTTCTGGCACCTGTTACAATGTGGATTGACTTTGAGGACATCATGTAAAGTTAAAAGAGCCAGTCACAGAAGGACAAATGCTGTGTGATTTCACCTACGAGGTCCTGGGAGCAGTCAAATTCATAGAGACAGGAGTAGGACATGGGAGCCAGGGGCAGGGGCGGGGGGAGAAGGAGTTATTCCTTCAGTTATTCCTAACCTCCTTCCAAGTTATTCCTTGAACTCTGTTCAATCGGAACAGAGTTCAGATTGGCAAAATGAAGATTCCTGTAGATCTGTTTCCCGACAATGTGAATATACTTAACGTTACTGAACTCAACAATTAAAAATGGCTAAGATGGTCAATTTTGTGCTCTTTTTTTTAATACAATTTTTTTTTAAAGTGAGGGGAGTTCTGTGTTAGAGAATGAAGACTGGATTAGACAGGAAGAAGGTCACTGAATTAGGATGTGACTCACGTTGTAAGTGTGGGGCATGTCTAATGGAAGGGGCGGCTCCAAGGTGGGGTGAGGTGTTCAGACGCCTTGCTCATTCACACCTGAAGACAAAGGCAGGGCAAGAAGTTATTTGGGAAGATAGCAAAGAACAGTGTGACATGTGTGTGCTACTTGGAGGATTTCTATAAAGGAAATCTGGAAACTCTACTATTTCAAGAAAACAAACTTCCAGGGGTACCCGGGTGACTCAGTCTGTTGAGCGTCCACCTCTGGCTCAGATCCTGCTATTGAGCCCCACATCAGGCTCCCCAATCAGTGGGGAGTCTGCTTCTCCCCCTCTCTCTGCCCCTCCCCCATCTGTGCTCTATCAGATAAATAAATAAAATCTTTAAAAAAAAAAACAGAGGGATCCCTGGGTGGCGCAGCGGTTTGGCGCCTGCCTTTGGCCCAGGGCGCGATCCTGGAGACCCGGGATCGAATCCCACGTCGGGCTCCCGGTGCATGGAGCCTGCTTCTCCCTCTGCCTGTGTCTCTGCCTCTCTCTCTCTCTCTCACTGTGTGCCTATCATAAATAAATAAAAATTAAAAAAAAAAAAAAAAACAGAAAATAAAATTCTGTTAATGCCGTTGATCAGCAATATTGTAAATTCAATCATAGGCTTCGTCAAGTCTGGAACATTCACATACATTTGGAGCTTTTGAACCTCTTACAAGAAAGTACCCTCTGAGTTCAAAACCACACACCTTGGAATCCTGCTCGTATCTGGGGATGACCTGCCTGTGTGTCATAGCCTAAACGTGTTTCCTAGCTGGTTGTCTAGTTGGGCAAAACAAAATGCAAACCTCGCCGTATCATCCCATTGAGGACCGTCCTTCTACCTGTGACCCCGATAGTCATGTGCCATCTGAATACTTCATAGGAAGCTTCAAATATCGTCTCTACTTTATTCTTATTACTGTATCTGTGAAATCGTAAAATAATTCCACATCAGAACCTTTTCAGTTTATTTAAAGGAAAAGCTTAAAGACAGCTTAGTGTTTTGCTTATCATCTCTCCTCCCTGTTCTGTCATTTTTGATTCTTATGTTTTGAAACTCTGTGGTTAGGAGCATTAATATTTAGGATCGTTGTGTCTCGCAGACAATGCACCTCTTTATGACTCAGTAATGTCTCCCCCTTTTCTTGCAAATATTCTTTGTTCTGAACTCTGCTTTAGCTCTTATTCACATAGTTGTGCCAGCTTGCTTTTGGGCTGTGTTTGCATGTATATTTTTCTTTATTCTTTTATTTTTAACCTACTTATGTCTTTATTTTTTATGATTTTATTTATTTATTTGAGAGACAGAGAGCGATGAGCAAGCACACAAGCAGGGGGAGGGAGAGGGACAAGTAGATTCCACGCTGAATATGGAGCCTGGTGTGGGGCTCGATCTCATGACCCTGAGATCATGACCTGGCCCAGAATCAAGACTAACCCTCCACATGCCCCCCTAAGCTATTTATGTCTTTACACTGAAGGTGGGTTTCCTACATATAGTACTTAACTGGGATTTGCTTCCTTATCTAACCTTAGATCCCTCTCTCTTTTAAAAACTGGTGAGTTTAGATAATTGCCATTTAGAGTAATTACTGATATGTTTTGGATGAAATCTACCGTGTGGCTGGCTGTTTTGTATTTATTCAAATGTTCTTTTTCTTTCTTTCATTTTTTTTTTTTTTTTTGGCCTTCTCTCTGGTATTAGTTGAGCATCTTTTCTTTTTTTTTTTTTTCAGTTGAGCATCTTTATTCCATTTATTTTCTCCAGTGATTTATGTATACATCTGACCATACTACGCTATGATATATGAGCCATATGAAATGATATTTATATATTTTATGCCAGATCTTCCAAGCTATTTAGAGTTCTCCCAATGTAATGCAACTTCAGGTTACATTGAGAAACTGTTGCAGGAGACACTCGAGTCCTGAAGAGTTAAGCCTAGGCGTGAACACAGTCCTCTGATTTGGGCTTTATTGTAGAGTTGTAGCACCATATCCCTTTATGAAGGTAATACAATCTTATTAACGCAAATTGGATTAAATTAGGAACTTCACCCTGTTTAAAGGACAAACTCTTTTATCTTTCCTTTTGTTTCTGTTCTTGACTCATTTAGAAATTCTTCCCTCGTGGAGTATGCCGATGAAGCTTGTATCTGACTCTCCATGTCCACCTTTCTCATTCCTCTTGGAAAGTGATTGAATTCTTGTCCATTAGGGGAGAAAAGGAGTGTGAGTGGCGGAGCAGAACGTCCACCTCCTGCCTTGCTCTTGCTCTCATTTTGAAGCTGGTAGACCGACACAGAGCCTCCTCTGCTCCGTCCACCTGAGTGGGGTTGACTCTACAAACTCTGCCTCCTTCAGAAAAAAAGAGGAATCTCATTTTTGTATTAGAATCGGATCAGATTCTCCAATCCAAACAGTGGGAATGCAGAATCTAAAGAAACTAGAGGTAAGGAATTATCCCCCTCAAAATCCACTGTGGAGGAGCCCAGTGCTGTAAGCAGGGCAACTGAGTCTCACCTATAATCTGCCATTCATACCCTTACTGGCTCTAGGGTTTTGGTTTTGGTTTTGGATTTTTGAGACTACTCTGTATTATTCAACTCTGATGTTATCGACAATATAAATGAGGAAGAAATGTGTCATTATTGCAGATATCTGCCTAATGACACCTTATTCCCTGAATAAAGGCTCTCACCTTCATTTTCTCATGTAACCATGGTCTATGTGTCATCTTCCATCGATCTGCCAGGACTGATATGAACAGGTTTCAGAAAACGATGACCAAGGATGAACTACTTGGAATCAAACACCATGTTGTCACTAAAGCTCTGTGGGCCCAGAATTCCATGAATCTTGATAATGGACTTTGCATTTATTGTGATCCAAACAGGTTCTGAGCCTTCTCATTCCTGCTCCTCCCTTTTCTAGAACAATTTCTCCTGCTCCATGCCACCAAACAGAAACATGCTCTCTTTTGAAACATAAATGAATTTAGATGACACTCTTCTTTTAAAATCACAGCAATTATCTCTTTAAGTGGACCTACCCCCATGCTTTGATAAGAACAGTGGCCTCATTGTCTCATTATCCTACTGTACCGCCATGCCAGTAATGCACAGGTATTCACTAAAAGTATATATAGTGATAGAAAAAAAAAAAAAAAAAAACAGAGAAAACATGACCCAGTGCAGGAACCACATACACAGACTCTTCATTCACGATAATGATTCAGTTACTCTTATGCTTGGAATAAATGCTGACATTTTCCAGCTTAAGGTATGTCAATGATATATAAAGTTTAAATTATAACCAATATAAATAGTTTTATTCTAAACACCAGAACTTGCAGATACAGACTGTCATCTATCTATCTATCTATCTATCTATCTATCTATCTATCTAATCTCTTACTATGTATATTAAATACTAAAGAAATTTCAAATCACTTTGATTTTTAAAAATATGGAATATATTTTGTAGACATTTCTAATATATTCTGGGACACACACACACACACACACATATATGATCTTCATGGATGACCAAATGTTGGCTTACCCAAAATAGCATCCATCAAGCTTTAGGGAAAAAATTAGAAATTTATCTCCATGAGAATAGAAGTATATTGCTATTATATCATTTTACCATATAGTTTTGAAATCTTCAGCTCCCTTATTGGTTCCCTCATAGGAATATAAGCTTCTGAAATCAGAGAATGTGTGTATGTCTGTATGTTGAAACTCTAGCTCTCACAGTGTATGTATCCCAGATCGGATGTTCTTTAAGTGCTTGCTGAATAATTGACTATAATCAAACTAATCACTCACAGAAGTAGAGATGATCAATATTCTATGGTTAATGCATTTAGAACATTGTCCATGAATCTTTAATGAGATGGCTGCTGGAGAGAATGACTTTAACTTAAAGGGGATCCTAGAAAGCATCAGATGTTCCAATCCTGGTGAATTTGAACTCTGCTGTGGGGAGGGTAGGACTAGACAGACATGCCTCTTTGGAAAACACGTTCTGGGACTTCACTTGATGTGCTGGGAACCTGACTTCACAGTGGTTTTGTACCCAACCAAGAGAGAGCCCTCTGAGCATCCAACTTTTGTTATAAACAAATAAAAGTATAAAATACAGTGCACCTAAATCCCACTCTATCACAATAGTGCATCCATTCCTTCTGACGGATCTTCCAAGACCAGTATTGTTCCCAAAGATTAACATGATGGAGAAAACAAGGTAGATTTTTCTCAACAGGCAAATGTTCTCTCTCATCACGGTCATTCTCCAGAGTGCAACACACCTTTCAGCCTTTACTATACTGCTTGTCAAGTCTCACCTCTGCAGTGGTGGGTACAGGAAATGCAAAGCAAGGGCAAAGTCTTCTGAACTTGCTAAAGATGGAAATATACTCAATAATCAAAAGATATACTCCAGGAAACTTCCTTCGTTTGTTTAACGCCAGGACACGGAAATTAAGAAAGCTGAGACAGTCCTATTTAGTAGAAAGCCCGAGTGTTCAGAATATGTGAGATTTTGTTTATTTGCATTGAAATATCTATTTTAGATATTAGAATAATAGAATTGCTTATCAAAGTATAAACTTTGCACGTTGGAGGCCATGCTAGGAGTGATGTCATCCACGTCTTTCCTGCAACATCGAAGGAATGTGAGCCCAGGACAAATACGATGTAGCTAGCTGATGAAAGGTGGCTGTAGAAGAGGGCCACATCTCTGTCGCATCGCAGCTCTGGGGACAGGCAGGGTCCAGAGAACAGCTCTCGGTCCTCCACTTGCTGACCCAGTAAGGACGAGGTTCTGGCTCTTCTTTTTTAGATTTTATCCTCATTAAAATGGCACACTTGCAGGGTGTCTGGGTGGCCCAGTCACTTAAGCGTCCAACTCTTGATTGCTGCTCAGGTTATGATTTCAGGGTTGCGGGATGGAGCCCCAGGTTGGGCTCTGTGCTGAGTGTAGAGCCTGCTTAAGATTCTCACTCTCCCTCTGTCCTCTCTGCTCCTCCCCCTTTTCTGTAAAAAATTAAAATAAAATAACAAAATATATTAGCAAACTTATTTAATTTTTTTTCCTGGACACAAAATTCAACCATTCATTTTTCTTCTTGTCTTTCTTTCTTTCTTTCTTTCTTTCTTTCTTTCTTTCTTTCTTTCTTTCTTCTTTCTTTCTTTCTTTCTTTCTTCCTTCTTTCTTTCTTTCTTCTTTCTTTCTTTCTTTCTTTCTTCTTTCTTTTCTTTCTTTCTTTCTTTCTTTCTCTTTTCCTTCCTTTCTTTCTTCTTTTTCTTTCTTTCTTTCTTTCTTTCTTTCTTTCTTTCTTTCTTTCTTTCTTTTTCTTTCTTCTTTCTTTCTTCTTTCTTTCTTTTCTTTCTTTCTTTCTTTCTTTCTTTTTCTTTCTTCTTTCTTTCTTCTTTCTTTCTTTTTTTCTTTCTTCCTTCCTTTCTTTCTTTCTTTCTTTCTTTCTTTCTTTCTTTCTTTCTTTCTTTTTTCCTTCCTTTCTTCCTTTTCTTTCTTTCTTTCTTTCTTTCTTTCTTTCTTTCTTTCTTTCTTTCTTTCTTTCTTTTTCCTTCCTTTCTTTCTTCTCTTTCTTTCTTTCTTTCTTTCTTCTTTCTTTCTTTCTTTCTTTCTTTCTTTCTTTCTTTCTTTCTTTTTTTCTTTCTTTCTTTCTTTTTCTTTCTTTCTTTCTTTCTTTCTTTCTTTCTTTCTTTCTTTCTTTCTTTCTTTCTTTCTCTTTCTTCCTTCCTTCCTTCCTTCCTTCCTTCCTTCCTTTCTTTCTTTCCTTCCTTCCTTTCTTCTTTCCTTCCTTCCTTCCTTCCTTCCTTCCTTCCTTCCTTCCTTCCTTTCTCTCTCTCTCTCCTTTCTTTCTTTCTTTCTTTCTTTCTTTCTTTCTTTCTTTCTTTCTTTCTTCTTCTTCTTCTTCTTCTTCTTCTTCTTCTTCTTCTTCTTCTTCTCCTTCCTTCCTTCCTTCCTTCCTTTCTTTTTTCTTTCTTTCTTTCTTTCTTTCTTTCTTTCTTTCTTTCTTTCTTTCTTCTTTCTTTCTTTCTTTCTTTCTTTCTTTCTTTCTTTCTTTCTTCTTTCTTTCTTTTTCTTTCCTTCTTTCTTTCTTTCTTCTTTTTAATTTCTGTCATCCGAACTCCTACACTGCTTCCTAGAGGCAGAGAACCACTGATAGTCTTGAATTGAAAGGGGAAGTGAGCTTTGAGTGAGATGCATCTCCACTCCCATGGTGAAGTGGGCCATTCTGGTCATATTTTAAGACCTGTGTTTGGCAGGAATATGTTACTGGAAATCTATGAATTAGTTAAAAGATTTTACCAAATGTGTTCGGTGGTATCGATCAAAGTAAAATTTCATTCATCTTCCTTGTCACACAGTCTTGGTGGAAGTTGAAAAGTCAACCAGGTTAGTTGTTATTTGCAAAGTTCATTTAAGGTTCCTGCACTCACAGCTGCTGGGAGGCAGCCCTCAGTGTCTGAACCAGTGAGGGGGAGCAGAGAGGCGCTGTCAGCTGTGGGACTGTGAGCATGCATGGAGTTTCCCAACGGGCACGCATGGCTCAGGACTGGGAGACCCTGGCTGAGGCCTCACACCCAGAGCCCCAGCGGGTCGAGCACCACCAGCTGCCTGCAGCCATGTGATGAGAAAAATATGCTCTTTGGTGCTCAGTGAAGGAGATGCTTCAGCTGAGGGAGGTGCAGGGGTGCAGAAGCCTTGGGGTGGAATCTGTACTTGCCGGGGCTTCAGTAGAGGATTAATAGTAGGGGATCTCAGTGAGGAATGGAAGCCAGCTCCAAAGAGAAGAAAACTGTGGAGGATGAGGCCAGCCATGGGCTAACAGACCCAAAATTAGTTTAAGGAAAAAAGCATGATGACATAAATTATTAGAAACATGCTTTGTATATTTACATCATTCTAAATATATGTGTATGGCAACTCAGATGCATTCTTTTTTTAAAACAAATTTGTTGATTTCCAGTCTTTCTTTCCAATAGTTAAATTAGCATTCCTTAACTGATGATAGACAGGCCGTGCGTCACCACAGCTTTCTGACACTAACAAAATACAACAGATGAGAACGAGGGACAATTCCACATTTTTTTTTTTTTTTGCTAGTCTGAGAACTTGACTGGAGAACTTTAGGTACATGATATTAATGATCAAGAAGACTGAGTGGGTATCTTGTCAGTTCACGCCAGGTTCACTCGGGACAAAACGACAAAGAGTGATATTTTTCCTTTATGGAGCAAATGATGTGCAACTGTTACTGATTACCCAAAACCATGGAGTGTTCTAGGGCATTAACATGCAAAATGCCAGCCATGGGGCCAGGGTCTTGCTCTTTCAGCTCAATATTGTTTGTCAGTTTAGGAGACATCATGCAAAAATAAGGTGAATGTGTGTATTTTCTTGTAAAACAAGTGAAAGTCTACCTTTGGAATGGACTGAAAGAGCACACTTGTACTGCAAACGTTGCATCCAGTTAAGAACTGGGTGATTCATGGAAATAGCTGCATGTCTGCTCTAATTTATAAATAGATATTTCTAAAGCAATGTGCATCAGACATTCTAATGTGGAAATGTTTATGCATTACACATATACCTAGGCTGCTCCCTATTAATAAAATATTTAACTTTTCATTGATCAAATTTTAAACATTAATTAGGCATTTTCCTCTCAAAAAATTTGTGGCTTAGTAGTTTGCCGCTGTATCAGATCTGACCCTAAAATGCCAGTAAAATCACACATGTAGATAAATAATTCATGTACGGTTGACATGATTATGGCAACACTTCCGTGAATTTGTCATTAGGCTTAGAAATGATGTTTCCTGTTTTCAACACAAAGCATTTTTCCTTTAGGTGATCATTTTGATGTTCCTCCCATATCTGAATATTGCACTATTATTTTGAACACCTTAAAGGATAGTTGTTAACCTTTGCTCCCTGTTTTCATGGAGTGCAATTGTGTTATACATGTGATTTGGTTGGGATTTTAGTAATGCTTGTTATTCTGCATGACAGAAATCGGATTTCTTGTAGAAATCACACTCACCTGGAATGCAGTCCCCTCTTCCATCCCCTGTCACCTCTGGCTGGTCCGGAGCTCTTGCTTCTGGGATTAGCAGAAGTTCTAGCCTCTATGCTATTGCCCTACTGCTACCCTAGCCATCCTTCTCCTCCTGCCTCCCCCTCCTCCTCTTTCCATCCTCTCTTCCTCTCCTCCTCCTCCTCCTCTTTTTCTCTTCAACATCTCTTCTTCCCAGAGCTGAAGTGGTTCCAGAGCACTCATACATGGGGGTACTTAGAGAACTTGTGGCCTTGAGGATGGTCACAGCTTTATTTCATAGGAAAGGGTCTGGTAAGTGTGGACAAGCATATGCTGACTTGGGTTAAGCACTTTACCACGTCAAGAGAGGATGAGACAAATCTTAACACAAGACCTTGGTTTCGTATAGGGTCTCCTTGAAGCATAGGAAGAAACTACAATTATCATTCCTTTTTTATTTTTATCTTTTCAGAAAGAGAATGGGGAGAGGGAGAGGAAGAGAGAGAATCTCAGGCAGACTCCCAGCTGACCACAGAGCCCGACATGGAGCTCGATCCCAGGACCCTGAGATCACAACCTGAGCGGCAACCAAGAGTCTGACGCTCGAGAGACTGAGTCACTCAGGTGCCCCCACAATGATCATTTCAGTACATGACCCCAAATCATAAAATCTTGCTTCCATACTGCAGTTGTATGATTTACAGGGAAAGAAATCCAGAGCATAATGTAATAAAGACATGCTAAATGTTACCTCGTGTCGAAATGGGTTCTAATTAAGATAATTCATAGATTTGGTCAGATTCTGTATTTTTCCAGTAAGTATTGCGTTCATTCACTTCTGTGTTTCCTCTACATTGGAGTGGAAGTGGTTGGTTCTATTTTGCTCCATCTCTTTCTTGCCTCCGTGGAAATTCAGCTAATTGAGGAGAATTATGTCCTTGAGTCCTGACATATTCTTACAGTATTTGTCAACACGATGTGCTACGCAGGCTGATTGTGGAGTGTTAGCTACTGTGATGACAGCTTTCCAACCTGGCTTAATGTTTTTCCACCAGGGGCCCCTTCTGCATAGTTCTACTGTCCTGTGCCCGTCTTCTCATCCAACTTACTGTCTACACTACATCTATCTATCTATCTATCTATCTATCTATCTATCTTCCAGAATTAGAATGAGCAGCCTTGTTAGGATATTAACTCTATCTTCATTTCCCTCCAACTTCAACCATGTCTCATAGAGTGAGTCTTGCACAGTAATAGCAATTATGACTATTATGGGAACTCCCAGGTTTTGATTATTCATCTAATCCCAAAGAGCTGATAATCCCTAAATCATCACTATTTGAATTTGAAATGAATCCTTGTGCTGCTGCTAAATTTGCCTTACTAATCACCTTTTATCAAAGCTAATATTTACATTCGTTTGCATTCCCCTGGCACACGCTAATTAATTCTGAGCTGGGCTTGTGAATCCAATCAGCAATTTAAAGCTGTCAGAAAAGGATGCAAACACCAAAGCTCCTGCACTGACTTTCATTTCGTTTTTCAAGCCTTTTGTATCTGTGTGTAGACTTCTACTTGAAGGATGGTTGATTGGAAACACCCCCCTCCAAGTACAACTATGGATATGAAGTAAGAAGCAGCTATCAGAAGAATCAGAAAAATTAAGAGAAGAAAAGTCACATTGACTTGGGGCCTTAGGACGTAAGGAATGCAGTGTGATGAGTTTCCTGGGTCTTCTTCTGCCTTATTTCTGCCTAAATTGTAGAGAAGAAGCCAACCATGTGGGAATGCCAATGGGAGTGAACAAAAGGAACCCCAGCATCAGGCTCCCTCTCTGGCCTTAGAATGGGACGGTCAGTGGAGCAGGATGGACAAACTTTCAAGCCATACCCTCTACATTCCAGCCAAAAAAGGGCACTCTTCCACCACACAGATCAGAAAGAGCCAAGTCACTCTACATACTTGTCCTCTGGAGGATCTAACAAGGCAGCCCAACCCCTGTGGAGTCACTGTAGGGCTGTGGGCATGGTCCTGAGGCACCCACACGTAGCAGCCCACGAGGTATGAGAGAAAGCCCAGTGGGACCATCGCTCCTGCTGCTGTAGTAGGGAGGCCTCTACCCCGCACACCACTAGCATCTCCAGAGGTGAGTGGGGCCCAGACTTCTGTCCCCACCTACCAGCTGTGAGGCTGCTCCTCAGCTGGATGGCGTTAGGGAAAGCCAGCAGAAACAAGTGATTTCAGTGGTATCGTCTTACGACATGAGGATATTCGGATTTCAGGTGAAAACCACACATCATACAAGAAACAGAAAGATCTCAAACTGAAAGGATCATCAACAGAAGCCACCAGTGCAACGGCAGGTGTCATTACCATCTGGTTCCATAAAGCAGTCGGCCTTCAAACGCTTGTCGGTGATGACAAACTAACCGGACACAAATGAAAAAGTAGAACATCCCAGGTATAAACAAGAGCCATATGGAAATTTTAGAAATCATCAACAACAATGAATTCGATGTGTGAGTTCAGCAGATGAATGGGAAGGCAGAGAACACGCTTGGTCTGCTTGGATCCAGACCAATGAAAATATCCATTACGAGCAACAGAGACTGGAAATAGATTAATATTTTAATCCAGGATTTGTTAAGCTACAAAGAGACCTAATTTTGTGTCCCTGGGTTATGTGTCATTGGAAAGTGGCTGTCTATCGGGTGCTGTGCTTTTGTGTCACGCAGGACTGTGTTCTCATAAGTTGAACTGCAGCTACAGTGCATCCTCACACAACAGGAAGGACTGCCCTTCGCCCCGCGCTTGTGTGTGCCGGGGCCTCAACAAGCAGCTCACCTGCTACTTCACTTTCACGAAAAGCATAGCTGGGACTCAGTTCCAGGCCTCCTGAACTCAAAAATCGATCTCACCACCCTTTCTGCTCCATGGGTCACATCCTGCATTGTCATCACGGCTGCCCATCGACAAGCTGGAGTTTCCAGAGTGGAACAGAATTTTGCAATCTTTACAATCGTACAGCGACGGGCATGTCGTTGGGGCTCACAGATCTTGCTGGAAGGTTGTCGAATTGCCAAAGCGCACACGTTCAGCCAAACAGCACAATGGTTATTGTGAACACACCCCAAAGATGTTATTAATGTGGGTTCACGTGTATCTCCTAATTGAGATAGTAAAAGATCTTGTTTGGGGCACGTGATTAAAATAGTCACAGTTAATTTTTTAAGATCAATGTTTAGGAGTGACCTAGAGATCAATATCCATTTTTTACTTCCACAGTAAAGATCTATAGACATAAAAAATAAAAATTACTCGTAACTGATGCAAAACCAAGCACCTATTTATTTCTGTCTATGGGTCAGCAGTGCAAGTCACCGAGGAATCGAACACTGTTGTGCCGTCTGCGGTAGGAACCGTGTCTCCCCGAGAGTAGGAGGTGTGTTTCATTTGCCTCATTATTGCGGTGCTTGGCAGGATAGCGATTCGGTGGATGGGCGTGTGGATAAATGAGCACACAGTTTGTAAATGCTTAATTTCTATTTATTTCTCTGCATTTTAAAAATGAAAGAAACACGAATACGATGGAATATGTCTCATGTTGTTAAAGTCATGCTGAAGCTCTGACTAAAATTCACATGGCAAATGGATGAGAAACAAATGCTTCAAGTAAGAAGCATCATGGTGGTCGTAATGGCAAACGCAGGTCAATTAGTCACGTTTCTGAATGGATTTCAAAAGATGGCCAAGGATGACATTAAAGAAATGTCATAAACGCTAAGTTGTAAAAAGATGTGAGATATAAAAATGCTGAGTTCTCAGGCTAGCGATCACGACTCGGGTGTGATTACCACGGATCGTCCTGCCAAATCCGTGCTGTGGTGACCTTGTTCATTTTTCCTTTCCAGCTGTGACGCAGAATTTTATGTGTTGGCCTGACGGGGCTAAGAGATGCCCAGAGAGCTGATGCATGTCTGTATTTGATCTAGACATAGCTTGCATCTGTGATTATGCTCGAGGAGTTCTTGAAATCTTTTTTTTTATAGTTTATTTTTCTTTAAAGATTTTATTCATAAAAAATAAAGATTTTATTCATTTATTCATGAGACACACACCCAGAGAGAGAGAGAGAGAGAGGCAGAGACCCAGGCAGAGGGAGAAGCAGGCTCCATGCAGGGAGCCCGACGTGGGACGCGATCCCGGGACCCCGGGGTCATGCCCTGGGCTGAAGGCAGCACTAAAATGCTGAGCCACCCAGGCGGCCTGAGTTCTTGAAATCTTAAGGAAGTTGAATTAACAGGTGGCTGGGCATTTAGTGACCTTAATTTCTGTTGCACTGCTCTGTTTTCTCGACTGGCAGCCATGCTTTACCAAGACTCTACTGTGAACAGCGATTGGGATGAGGGGAATTCTCAGCCTGCTTTACTGAGGATCATTCATAATTCCCTGGCAGCAGCCACCAGCAAGAAATGAAACACGGTAGGACGAACATTCTGCTGATAAGGTGTGTGAACACAAATCTACCTGCTGGGCAAGATTTAAACCATATTTCTGGCCTTCCACTTTTCTTGGTTATAGAGATGTCTAGAGGATGGATCCACACTGAATTGTGGAGTATGCTTGATGCTTCAGCTAAGTAGCCAAGGCCTTAAGAAGACCAGATTGAAGAATTAGGGAAACAGTGTGGTAAAGGGGCACTTGGAACGCATCACATTCCCTGTGGGTAAAATTCCATGGGTAGAGCAGGTACATGCTCAGTAAGGACACCTACTTCTAGGGAGGTACATGTAAGCAGGCAGTGCCACCCATTCTGAAGATATCAGTTTTCTTCTCCCAGACACAAGGTGTCTGCTCATGGGGTCGTGTGCAGACCACTCCTGGCTGCAAAGGTGGGGGATATACATTGGTTCAAAACATGGACTTTCCCTTCCTAGATGGGTTAGACCATTGCTGTGGTAACGTGCCCAACAGGAAAAGGGCAAAGGCCAGTGCTTAATTCCCATCTGGCCCTGTTCCTTGGGTGGGTCATCTAGACACACACACACACACACATGCACACACGCATGCACACAGTGCCCCCCAAACTGGAACTCATTTTAGAGATCCTACACTCATGAAATCCATCTGTCTTACCAGTATCCATACCCCAGAGCTGCTGGTTTTACTGGAGGAGGGAGGGATCTGGGGAGATTCCGTGGTGGGACCAGCTGACTGACATGGTCCCGGAAAACTGGTTTATAGTCCTAGGGGCTGTAGCATAACCATGTAGGTCATATCTCCAAAGGCCAAGATATAAAGATTTGGTTACTCAGAGGTAAAAACAGGAGTGGCTTCTCTTACTCCTAAACCTAAGAATCACTTGCGTATGTTCTCTTCCAGATTCTCACAATTTGGGGCTCCGTTTATTTGGAAAACTTGATTCTCTCTCTCTCTCTCTTTTGAACCTGGCTATTTATTTATTTAGTATGTATTTTTTAAATTGAAGTTCGATTTGCCAACATATAGCATAACACGCAGTGCTCATCCTATCAAGTGCCCCCCTCAGTGCCCGTCACCCAGTCACCCCAACCCCCCACCCACCTCCTCTTCCACTGCCCCTTGTTCGTTTCCCAGAGTTAGGAGTCTCTCATGTTCTGTCTCCATCTCTGATATTTCCTCATTTTCTCTCCTTTCCCCTTTAATCCTTTTCACTATTTCTTATATTCCCCATAGGATTGAAACCATATAATGTTTGTCCTTCTCCGATTGACTTACTTCACTCAGCATAATACCCTCCAGTTCCATCCATGTCGAAGCAAATGGTGGGTATTTGTCGTTTCTAATGGCTGAGGAATATCCCACTGTATACAGAGACCACAGCTTCTTTATCCATCATCTTTTGATGGACACCGAGGCTCCTTCCACAGTGTGGCTATTGTGGACATTGTTGCTAGAAACATCGGGGTGCAGGTGTCCCGGCGTTTCACTGCATCTGTATCTTTGGGGTAAATCCCCAGCAGTGCAATTGCTGGGTCGTAGGGCAGGTCTCTTTTTAACTCTTTGAGGAACCTCCACACAGTTTTCCAGAGTGGCTGCAACAGGTCACATTCCCACCAACAGTGCAGGAGGGTTCCCCTTTCTCCACATCCTCTCCAACATTTGTGGTTTCCTGCCTTGTTAATGTTCCCCATTCTCACTGCTGTGAGGTGGTATCTCATTGTGGTTTTGATTTGTATTTCCCTGATGGCAAGTGATGCAGAGCATTGTCTCATATGCTTGTTGGCCATGTCTATGTCTTCTTTGGTGAAACGTCTGTTCATGTCTTCTGCTCATTTCATGATTGGATTGTTTGTTTCTTGGGTGTTGAGTTTAATAAATTCTTTCTAGATCTTGGATACTAGCCCTTTATCTGATAGGTCATTTGCAAATATCTTCTCCCATTCTGTAGGTTGTCTTGTAGTTTTGTAGACTGTTTCCTTTGCTGTGCAGAAGGTTTTTATCCTGATTAAGTCTCAATAGTTCATTTTTGCTTTTGTTTCTCTTGCCTTCCTAGATGTGTCTTGCAAGAAGTTACTGTGGCCGAGTTCAAAAAGGGTGTTGCCTGTGTTCTCCTCTAGGATTTTGATGGAATCTTGTCTCACATTTAGATCTTTCATCCATTTTGAGTTTACCTTTGTGTCTGGTGTAAGAGAATGATCTAGTTTCATTCTTCTGCACGTGGATGCCCAATTTTCCCAGCACCATTTATTGAAGAAACTGTCCAGCTGCAAAAATTCCCACCAAGATACTAGCCAATAGGATCCTACAATATATTAAGAAAATTATTCAAAACAACCCAGTGGGATTTATCCCCGGGATGCAAGGCTGGTTCAACACTCATAAAATAATCAGCATGATAGATCATATCAACAAGAGAAAAACAAGAACCATAGGATCCTCTCAATAGATGCAGAGAAAGCATTTGACAAAATACAGCGTCCATTCCTGATCAAAACTCTAGAGGGAACATTCCTCAACATCTTAAAAGCCATCTATGAAAAGCCCACAGCAAATATCATTCTCAATGGGGAAGCACTGGGAGCCTTTTCCCTAAGATCAGGAACAAGACAGGGATGTCCACTCTCACCACTGCTGTTCAACATAGTACTGGAAGTCCTGGCCTCAGCAATTGGGCAACAAAGAGAAATCAAAGGCATTCAAATCAGCAAAGAAGAAGTCAAACTCTCCCTCTTCACCAATGACATGATCCTCTACATAGAAAACCCAAACCCACCCCAAGATTGCTAGAACTCATACAGCAATTCGGCAGCGTGTCAGGATACAAAATCAATGCCCAGAAATCAGTGGTGTTTCTATACACTAACAATGAGACTGAAGAAAGAGAAATTAAGGAGTCAATCCCATTTACAATTGCACCCAAAAGCATAAGATACCTAGGAATAAACCTAATCAAATAGGTAAAGGATCTATACCCTAAAAACTATAGAACACTTCTGAAAGAAATTGAGGAAGACACAAAGAGATGGAAAAATATTCCATGCTCATGGATTGGCAGAATTAATATTGTGAAAATGTCAATGCTCCCCAGGGCAATTTACACATTTAATACAATCCCTATCAAAATACCATGGACTTTCTTCGGAGAGTTGGAACAAATATTCTTAAGATTTGTGTGGAATCAGAAAAACCCCGAATAGCCAGGGGAGTATTGAAAAAGAAAACCATATCTGGGGGCATCACAATGCCAGATTTCAGGTTGTCCTACAAAGCTGTGGTCATCACGACAGTGTGGTCCTGGCACAAAGACAGACACATAGATCAATGGAACAGAATAGAGAACCCAGAAGTGGACCCTGAACTTTATGGTCAACTAATATTCGACAAAGCAGGAAAAACCATCCGCTGGAAAAAGGAAAACTTGATCTTCCAAGGAGAAGCGCATGCACAGGGAGGCATAGAAATGGTTTCCACTGAGCTTTATGGTGAGATTACCTCTCAGATAGGCTGGGCCTCTTGGGAAGAGCACGTGTTCCCTTGCCGTCTGGGCCGAGCTGATCTAGAAGACGGGGGAAGAACAGGAACGTGTTGCTACTGCTTCCGGCGGCCCAGGTCTGGTCCCTGCCCGCACCGTATTGTGCATGTCAATGACATCGGCGCGGACCCTGATGGAAGTGCATCAGCAGGTGGCTGCAAAGGTGGACTTGACAACTGACTGGAGGTGGTGTCTCTCCCTTTTGGTGGAAGAGAGAACCAAAGGGGAACAGAATCGTATAAAGTAGAAATATGGTATTTGAGTCATTGCTACGTGGAGTTTAAATATCCATCTAAGGGTGAGAATGGGTGTTTCTTGGCCAAAGGAGAGGATGGCGTAATCGCTGGCCCCTGGATCTCAGCTGGGACGCTCTCCAGTCCACCATGTGTCATGTATTATAGGAGCTGGGGCAGGATGAATCGCATCATTCTGACTCTCCAGCCACTTGCCCTCTTATGTCAGCAGGTACTGGGGAGGGGGTGGCCGATCAGAAAGCAGGAGGAGAGCAGAGCTGGGGGGAGTGCAGGGGTTCTTGGTGCGGGCGACCCGTCCTCACTGGGGTTCCCTGATGCACAGTGGCCACGGCCAGCCGCCCTGGGGACATTAGCAGGTGAACCTTCCACTTCTGTATTTGTGTCTCCTTCCGCTCCTTCGCGAATGTTTTGCCCAAATTAATGATGACTACATGGGACATAAATGTGAAAATGAGGCAGTCCGCCTTGAGGAAAGACACCGAGTAATGCATGAGACGGCAAGTGCAGTCCCGTAGGCCGAGGACTCAGCCCTGGGCACGCCCTCGCCCTGACCACGCGGTTCTCACCTGCAAGAGCCGCTGAAGTACTGGAGGAAGGGGTGGTGGTGGGTGTGTGTGCCCCAGCGACCACAGTGGGAACCCAGCACCCGGCCTGTGAGAAGTAGAGGGAGACTCAGGTAAACACGGTATTTAGAGAGGGAAAAGCCAATGTGAGGACCCAGCTAAATTGCGGAGACCCTCTGCCCCTGCAGAGTGGGCATCAGAGCGGAATGGTGCGGAGTGTTCATCCTCACGGTTTCCGTACTGTGTGATTTTTAAGTTGGGTACACGTGTTACTTCAATTTAAGAAATCTGGGGGACTCTGTGGTTGAGCGTCTGCCTTCGGCTCAGGGTGTGACCGGGGCCTGGGGATCGAGTCCCGTGTGGGGCCCCCTGCATGGAGCCTGCTTCTCCTCTGCCTGTGTCTCTGCCTCTCTCTCTCTCTCTCTCTCTGGGTCTCTCATGAATAAATAAATAAAATCTTTAAAAGAGACCCTGAACCCTGTGGCCACATATTGTTCCTTGAGAAAATGACTTCGCCCAACAGCTCTTGGGGAGTCGGGTGCTGTGCTCCACCTCCCTCCTCATTTTGCTGCCACGCACAGCGCACAGCAGCCCCGGAGGTGGGAGCCCCGAGGTGGCTTGGGGAGGACTCCTCTGAGGACGCGGGGACGACACTGGGCCTGAGCCGCCGCCGTGGTTGTGGCTCTTTGGACTAGCACGGCCGCCCCTGTGCCTGTGCCTGTGCCTGTGCCTGTGCCTGTCGGAGGCAGAGGCAGGAAGAGCGCGTGTTTCCTGGGATCGCTCCACATGTTAGGAAAAGGGGTTGAAACGCTCTGGTTGTTTTCCTCTAATCGCAGAAATGACTGTCCTCGCCTCTAGCGTCTGTCTTTCCGCCTCCCCAGGCCGCCCGGCTCCGAATGCGCACGGTTTAATGCTGGGGGCAGGAGGCTCTGCTGGGGCAGGGGCGGGCCTCGCAGGGGTGCTCCCCGGGCGGCACCCCCACGTCACGGTTGCACACAGCAGACCGTGACTACAATCTGATGTTGAAATTTAGAGTTAAAATAGCAGAGTCATGAAGAAGTGCCGGTGAGTGTGAGTGAGTGTTGGCGGCTCAACGCTGATGGAGCTGTGGTTTGTCTGGAACTCACTTGAGGACAGGTCCTCGGCCGCCTGCCCTGGGGGCACCTCGTTGCCTCTGTGAACACGGGGTACACACCCCGGACCTGTGGGCTGTGACTTCACAGCAGCCGAAACAGGTGCCGGTGAGAACGGACTGTGTAGGGTTATACTAATGACAGGTCAAGCGTTAAAACAGCGCCAGAGATATTTAGGATACTAATTGGCAACCCTTTGAGAATGTTTAAAAAATAAAAAAAAGAAAAGAAAAAGAATGAACTGGGGAATCAGGTTTTTAAATTATTTTATTAATTTAGCTTTGAAATTTTTTGGCATTTTGCCTGAAATATGCCCATGTTGAATTCCTTCTGCCTTTTTGAGGTGCTTGTTAGTAACAGGATCAGTAAACATTTTCCAGTTTACAAGAGTTCTAAACCTCTAGTTCTTGAAAAAAAAAAGACAATTTAAAGGTTAGCATTAAAAAATAAAACTTGAAGATCTCTAAATATTACAAAATGCTGCCATTTTAAAAGCTGTGTGCACATAATTAAAGAGCTTAATAAATATTTTTCTATATTGTGTGTTTAATTTAAAAAAAAGAAACAAAAAACAGAGATGCTCATTCCCACAAAACCCACACACATTGCTTTGGGAAATATTCGTGAAATGAATGTTATGTTACTGTATTTATGGGACGTAAAATTTTCTTTAGGTTAGAGACCAAATCTAATGCTTTTGAACATTTGTCATAAAAGGTTGGGGAATCACACCGTTTTTACTATGTGATTGGATTAATAGATTCGGCGTGTGGTTTGATTTTTCACGGTTCTTCGTGGTAAGATTTGGGTTAAGACATACAGGTACAAGGTGTGCTGATATCAGCAGAGGTTTTTGTCTTTCCGGTTTTTTGGGTATCAGAAAAAAAATACAACAACTTAGTGCATTTGACTAGGAGACGTTGCTGGTTTAACCCCCTTCCTGCCTAATCACGTCACTACTGGGATCCTCGGCGCAGCGCTCCGAGCTAATGTATGGAAAGGAATTGTCTTCAACTGTGATGTTTACAAGAACTTCCCTGGAATCTCTCTCTTTTTTTTTTGGAATCTCTTTAAAATACATAGTTTCAGGCTCCACGAAAAACCTAACAAATCAAATTTTTATTGTCAGAAACCCAGTAAACTGTTTTGTGTTTCTTCCTTTCCCTCCGCTGCCCTCAGGGAGAGGCGGTGTAGCTGGGCCGACCCCGTTCTGTGCACAGTCATTTAGAAATCACTATAGAATTTAAGACATTTCTTAGAAAAATACCACTAACTCTAGCAGATAAATACCTAAAAATAATCCTCTCTGACACAGCCTAGGCATAGACATAGGAAGAAAATAGGTCCTTCTTATTTTTTTTTAGGTGTGGGAATAATTAGGAATAATTAGGAATATTACATTTTATCTTTATGTTTATAATAGGATCACACACAAAAAAAAGGAAACGCTAGCTATAATAAAGTGACACATAAATCTCCATATAAACACAAGCACAGATCTACATGGTTGGAGAAGAGCCGTGTCTGGTGCTAAAGGAAGATTCTCTGTGCCTCTGTCTCAGTCAAGAGCCAGCAGAAGTGACCGGGGGTGGAAGACGGGCTCCCATCCGCGGGTGGAAAGCCAGTGTGTTGCTTCTTAGTATTTTTAATTGTGAGGGATGTGAAAGTGGAATCCCAGCTTACCTGTCGGAGGTAACCTTCTCCCACCCTAGCACTGAGCACAAAACCCCACTCAGCAGAGCGGGACCATGTCAGAGTTATGTCATTCTTAGGGTCAGGATACAGCTCATTTACACCTATTGTCGAGGCTACTTTCTTCCCCCCCTTCAGGTATTTTTCAAAGTAGCTACTGTTCTTGGGCCTCTCAGATCGAGCAGAAATCTAAGGTCATCGAGATAACTTGGAGAGATTATGTCCAGATTTTACCGTTCAATACGAACAATGGTAATCAGTGCAGAAAACGTATACGTCTGTAGCATTTGTACAATCACTCACACGCACTCTCCTCTCAGCCCCCCAACGACCCGCTAGGGTCCCGAAGAGGGAGGGGAGGATGCTACAGTTCAGAGAGGTCTGGAGAGCTCCATGGTGCCGCCGTGCAACCACGGGACTCACACCCGCACGTGCTTGCCCGGATCCTCGGCGCAGGTGGGCCTCACACGCCGATTCACACGCACAGGGAGCGCACGATCCCGACACGTCCTTCTGGGCGCCCCGCGCACCGGTTCCTGGAATCCGCAGGGCGCGGTTAATGAGATGAGCAGCACCGGGATTGTTTGCAATGAGGAAACGAAAGCACAGGAAGATGAGGGAATTTAACTGGGGCGAGCGAGGAGGGTTAGAGAAGACTAGGAATTATAGAAAAATAGGTTTTTAAATGGCTGGTATGATTAGGAACCTCACCTCACCTACAGGGCACGTGGTGTTAGGAACTGGGATGGAACAGTCACGGCTGCTTTTCACCACAAGGGAAGAGAAACTCCCTGTTCTGGTCACGGGTAGAGGGAGGGATGCCTCGCTCCATGATGTGATCCCAAGCCGGTGGGGGTCGGCTTCCCGTTGGGAAGGAGGCCCTTGAGTGAGGAGAGACAGGATTCATGGCGGAAGCCAGAGAAAATTTGCAGCAGGAAAGTTCTACGTGATCAATAATACTTTTCATTCTTTCTTTGATGTTTTCCTGCTGTCTAGCTCAGAGGAACCATAATTCTAAAAGGAGAAACCAGCAGCAAAGCAGGTTAATTAGTGAGAGAAGCGGCTCCAAGGAAAAACATAGCCCACATTCTGTTATTATTCCAATGTATTATAGGAATATTTATAATATTTTTATATATAATATTTTTAAGGAGACTATAGAAACATGATGAAATTATCATTTTTACATAGTTACAAATATGAGTTGACAATATTAATTCTTCCAATCCATGAGCATGGAATATTTTTCCATCTCTTTGTGTCTTCCTCCATTTCTCTCAGAAGTGTTCTGTAGTTTTTAGGGTACAGATCCTTTACATCTTTGGTTAGGTTTATTCCTAGGTATCTTATGCTTTTGGGTGCAATTGTAAATGGGATTGACTCCTTAATTTCTCCTTCTTCAGTCTCATTGTTAGTGTATAGAAATGCCACTGATTTCTGGGCATTGATTTTGTATCCTGCCACGCTACCGAATTGCTGTATGAGTTCTAGCAATCTTGGGGTGGAGGCTTTTGGGTTTTCTAGGTAGAGTATCATGTCATCAGTGAAGAGGGAGAGTTTGACTTCTTCTTTGCCAATTTGAATGCCTTTAATGTCTTTTTGTTGTCTGATTGCTGAGGCTAGGACTTCCAATACTATGTTGAACAGCAGTGGTGAGAGTGGACATCCCTGTCTTGTTCCTGATCTGAGGGGAAAGGCTCCCAGTGCTTCCCCATTGAGAATGATATTTGCTGTGGGTTTTTCGTAGATGGCTTTTAAGAAGTTGAGGAATGTTCCTCTAGAGTTTTGATCAGGAATGGACGCTGTATTTTGTCAAATGCTTTCTCTGCATCTATTGAAAAGATCCTATGGTTCTTGGTTTTTCTCTTGCTGATATGATCAATCACATTGATTGTTTTACGAGTGTTGAACCAACCTTGCATCCCGGGGATAAATCCCACTTGGTCATGGTGAATAATCTTCTTAATGTACTGTTGGATCCTATTGGCTAGTATCTTGTTGAGAATTTTTGCATCCATGTTCATCAGGGATATTGGTCTGTAATTCTCCTTTTTGGTGAGGTCTTTGTCTGGTTTTGGAATTAAGGTGATGCTGGCCTCATAGAACGAATTTGGAAGTACTCCATCTCTTTCTATCTTTCCAAACAGCTTTAGTAGAATAGGTATGGATTCTTCTTTAAACGTTTGATAGAATTCCCCTGGGAAGCCATCTGGCCCTGGACTTTTGTGTCTTGGGAGATTTTTGATGACTGCTTTGGCTCATTTTCTTGTGTCACAGCATAAAATATGTAATATACTCTATCATATATTTATAAACACATGTAAACAAGAATAACAACTCCCAAAAGAGACAGACTACTGTGTCTCAGCCCCTACTGTGGATTCTGTGACAATGTCAGGGGTCCCAAGTGTGTGTGTGTCCCGTCATGGAAAGTTCTCACACCCTGGGGGTGAGAGGGAACAGGTCTAGCCGGACCAAGGACTGGCAGTTGGACACGGGTTGAAACGGCCCAAATAAAACAGGGCTTCACGACAGACTGTCAAAGGAAGCCTGACGACAAGGAATGTGACTGACCACCTTGCAAAGCCAGCCAGGTAACGTGTTTCTGTGTCATCACCTGCACGGTCTATACCTACCATTCCCTTGCACATCCGCAGAGTTCAGAGTTCAGGTCTGACTCCTGGGGGCTGGAGCACAGCTGTGTTCCTTGGAGTCACTCAGAAGTGGAATAATATATGAAAACAAAAACAATGACAAGTTATAACGGGCTAACAGATGGCAGGTGGATGGTAGACAGATGCGCAGAGACACAGATACGTAGGTGGGTAGGAAGATGTGACGATGGCGAGGGCCCCAGGCTCACAGTGAGGGCACTGAGCTGCACACGTGGGCAAGTGGTGACTGAGCTATGTCCTGCATGTCCCCAGGGCACGGCCCCACCGCGTGGGGACAAGGGATGGTGCCCAGGCTCCTTCTCCATCCAGAGTAGCGTCATGTCTTCTTGTTTTACTTACCCATTGGATTTCCAGAGACAGCACTTCAATTACAGTTGGAAAACACCGGTTTTGTTGAATGACTTTCCTTTTCAGTCTCTATCTTACACCCCCAGGAGCTCAAGGCACTAACTTAGGGACTCAGGATGAGAGATCATGTCTCTTCCAGGTCCTCAGAAATTGTAGGTACCGACGTGCTCAGAGACTGTGCAAGGTGGGCACGGTGGGACCAGTGTTTGTGACCCCTCATGTGATGTCCCACGGGGCACAAGTGCCCTCTGAGGAACACGCTTTGGGAATGTTGCATGAATCTCTCTCCTCAGTGGAACATGGGGAACCTGAGTATACGTAAGAGTAACATCAGAAACTCCGGCAAGCTCTCGAGTCCGGTGTCCTTGCTACACCTCTTCTACTGGTTCTAGGCTCCTTCAGGGGATACGGGAGCCAAGATCTGCCTGGGGGCTCAGAGGTCGCCTTGCTTTCTCTGCCGCTCGCCCTCTCTGTTTTGATTGCGGCTCTTGTGTGCGTCAGGAAATGCACCAGTACGGTAGTCCTAGGCCTCTTCCAGCTATGCAAGGTACATGCCACCATCCTAATTTTAACCATGGCCTACTTTACAGTTAGCCAAGTTTAGGGTTTTGTCCAAAGGGGTTTTAGCCAGGATTTCACCACCGACTGTCCTCCCATTAGGGCTGTAGTCACTCGACAGGCCTCCTTCCGTATCTCACGACATCTGAGAAGTTAGAACTCAAGCAAAAGAAAAAAAATGTTGATATGCAATCATCACCAAGAACACATTTAAAAGAAATAAATAGTTTGGCACAGTGACACACGGAAAGGGAAGAGTTACGTTCTGTGGACCTTTATTTTGAGCCATATCCTGCTCATTAGGGGGACACACTGGGCTCGGTGCTTTTTTATAGCCTTACGTTACAAAATCGCTTAAGAAACCAGTATTACGTACAGGAAGCATGACCGTACTCAGTATGATCCCTTTCACAAACTGCAAAATTCGATGCACAACAAAATAATAAAATGTCTATTTCCTTTATTTTACGTTAAATAGTCCTACAAGATAAAAATTCATCAACAACACCTGCAAGATGATGTGGAATATGAATTGTCACATGACCAGCATCGCTGGTACCTTACAGACTTCCAGGGGGGGCTTCCTCAGTTACGATTCCTTTTCTCCTGCCCTTGCCCAGGAACATCCATTATTGCAGATTTTGTGTTAATCACTTTGCTGTATCCATTTAGAGTTATTTCTCCTATTCATCTGTTTGGGATGGTTATTTTTGAATGTCATACAAATGGACTCCCCCCGTCTGTTTTTGTCTGTGATTCGGTTGTTTCAGTTGGTGGATGAGATGCATCCATGTCTGTACAGCATTCCACTCTCTGGCTCGACTCGAGTTTATTCTTTGTTGAAAGATTTGGGTGAATGATTCGAGGAGCAGCGATCCTATACACATTCTCAGGCACATCCTCCAGCACCTGTGTGCAAGAGTTTCTGCAGGGAACGCGCTTGCTGCAGGATGTCTGCACCACGGACGATGGGCGTGTTCCAAGGGGCCAAGGGATGTCAGAGCACGTCCCACCAGCCTCTTACAGGCGCGAGATACACATTCTTTTTGCTCAATGCTAGATTTGACCAACTTATAGCTTAAGCATGAAGTGGCCTCACATTTTGGGTTCCACGTGCATCTCTGTTTTTAGGCGGAACACATTTTCACATGCTTATGGATCAAATATAGTCAATCCTTCATAATGCATCTGTTCAAATGTCTTTCCCTCCTGACTCTTAGGGATTATTCATGCCCTTACTGGACAATAAGGAGTTTTTCTATATTGAGGACTTTCATCACTATAGGCTGTGTATGTTCAATGGTCTTCTCCCTATTTGTGGCTTGATTTTTCTGTTTTTTTTTTTAAAATTATTTTTATTCATATATCTTAAAATTGCGAATTTTTTAGAAAATATTCTAAAGACTGTGATTCTTTCCCACATCTAAGTATTGAGTGTGAAGAGTGCGTGTGTATGTGTGTATGTGTGGGTGTGTGTGTGGTGCAAATCAGGAAGGAAATTCGATGTTTTCCAGACGAGTAACCAGTTTCTATGCACCCCTTGTTGATTGATCTGGACTTTCCTACTAAAGCTGCAGAACCTGTCTTTCAAAAAAAACTGGTGCAAATAAATTTATTATTAAAAAAAATTGGTGCATTTCACACATGCACAGACCGCCAGGGTCTTTATCGCCTTCTGCTATTTTAATTTTTGATCTTAGATCAACTCAATCTTATTTTTAAAAAAGGGATTTTATTTTCTTAGAGAAGTTCACGGCAAAATTGGGAGGGAGGTAAATATACCCCGTCACAGCGTCCGGGCCTATGAACGTGCCCCACCCACTAGATGGGACATCGGTCACCACTGATGAACCCACCTGGACCCGTCGTCATCCCCCAGAGCCCACAGTCCACATCGGGGTCATTTTGTGGGTTTGGACAGATGTACAGTGTCCTGTATGCACCAGTGCAGCATCACATGGAGCATCTGCACTGCCCTAAAAGCCCTCGGTGCTCTACGAAGTCATCTTCCCCTTCCTTTCAAACCCCAGGCAGCTACTGATCTTTTTCCCGTTTCCATTGTTTTGTCCTTTCCGGAATGTCGTAGAGTTGGAATCATACTGTTTGCCGCCTGTTCAGATTGGCTTATTTCACTCGGTAACGGGCACTCGAGGCTCCTCCCGGTGTCTCACGACCTGAAGAGCATCCCACCATGTGGATGGACCAGCTGGTGGGTCCAGCACCTACCGAAGCGCATCTGATTGCTCCCAGGTTCCAGCGATTATGAACGAAGCTGCCATGAACATGCGTGTGTAGGTTCTGTGTGCCCAGAGGTTTCAGTTCATTTGGGTGAATTCCTCGGACTGCTGGGCCGTTGGGTCGGACTGTGAAAAACCGCCGAGCTGTCTTCTGAAGTGGCTGGACTGTTCTGCGGTCCCGTCCACAGTGAAGGACAGCTGCTGTCCCTGCACATTTCAGGTGCCAGGACCCGCTCCGGGGGCAGCTTAGGGGACCCTCGGCTTGGCCTTCACTGTACTCGAGCCCCTTTATGGGCTTTAATGTCCAGCTGACGTAGCAACACGTTCTAAGTCAATCAGTGCACCCGTCAATATGGTCCAGCAGTTTCTTTATTTCATTCGGGGCGCATGGGCTGGACGAGGCATTCCTACGATTTCACTCGGGGTGCAGGTCAATCTACGTAGGCTGACAGCAGGTCTACTCGTGCGTCCAGGCAGCAACCGGCCGGGCGCTCGCTGCTCAGGGTGTGGTGGCGTGCGACCCTCTGCACTGGCTGCCCTGGAGGCCACTTTTCCTTCGGGGAATAACTCAGTCATAATCGACTATAATCCCTTTTCTAAAGACGCGTGTTCTTGTTTTTCTTCCGGACACTTTATTAACTTAGGAGTTTGGACAGGTACCAGCGAGCTTTGTGCAATGTGACATCCCTCCCTACGCAGCAAAGGTGAGGATGAAGGTAAACGCATGTCTGGAAAGTTTCGTTTTTCTACAGGAAAGGCCGAGTGCGTGTATCTATGTATGTATGTACGTATGTGTGTGTGTATATACACGTACACCCACAGGCCGGGTGCTCTCCTCGTATACTTAGTAAGGGATCACTGGAGGCCCCTGAGGATGCCAGGGTCAGGAGCCCCGAGCTACTGTCTGAGAAAGGAACCTGTGACAGTCACTCTGACAAAAGGTAGAAGGAAAAGCAATTTCCTGACCATTTTCGAGTCTACAAAAGGGTTTGCTACTCAGGGGAGGCTCACTCACGGTGATTTCTTTAAAAACGGAGCTGAAGTCATGGTTCTAAGAGGGATTCCCACCGAGGAAGGCACTTCGGAGTGGGCTCAGGGATGGCGTGGCTGTGAGTCTTCCTCCTACGGCCTGAACACGGAGCATCGTGTGGATTCAGCGGTCGGTGAGGTTGTACGTGCTGCAAAGTCCGAGGCCGCTTACTGTGTCTCCCTTCTGTCTTCCAGATTGAGAAGGACACGCAGGTGGGGTGAGCACGCCCCAGGGCCCCCGTCTGCCTTCCCTCCGACCTTCGTGCTAGGCGGTCTGGGGGCCGTGCCGGTGGTGTTAGCCCAAACCTCAGGCTGCAAAACAGGCACAGAGCGTGCGGCTCTTATTTCTGCCTCTATCAGGCCACGTGATCGCAGGCAGCAGGGCCGGATCCCCCCCAGTGAAAAAGTCTAAGTGTTGCCTGTGTTCATCCTCTAATCTGAGATATTCCCTGCTGGATTCAAGGGCCAGTCCGTATGAGATTTCTCTCCCTCCCCAGACGGTTTTTCCTAATTAGCTAAAACAAGTAAATCCACTTAAATACATAGGACCTGACCACCTGCAAGCGCCTCCGCTGTACAATTATTGAGATCAGGTGCGCAGCCAGTCGGCTGGAACGAGTAAAGACTTTTAACGGAAACCTAGTGTAATTCATCATATCATTCTGCACTTTGAGGTTTGACCCCATTAGAATCATAGCCTGAAACAAGGGTTTATGAAAGGATCGTCGAGTCAAATAAAAACCGGTTGCATAAAACCTGCAGGAAGGACTCGGCCACATTTGAATCACATCGGATACTGGAGACGCGGATATAAGCACCAGCAACGCGTGAGTCTGCAGAGCGCACGTACCGGAGCTCTTTTATGAAATCGACGTATCGCTGGCACACAGCGTTATGCTCCTTTTGGGCGTAAACGCAGAGATCCACCGATCTCATCTATTACCGCTCGCTCGCCGCGTCGTCGGCGCACAGCGTCATCACAGCCCTGTTGACCACGCTCCCTATGCTGTCCTTTTCTTTTTTTTTTAATTTTTTTTAATTTTTATTTATTTATGATAGTCACACAGAGAGAGAGAGGCAGAGACACAGGCAGAGGGAGAAGCAGGCTCCATGCACCGGGAGCCCGACGTGGGATTCGATCCCGGGTCTCCAGGATCGTGCCCTGGGCCAAAGGCAGGTGCCAAACCGCTGCGCCACCCAGGGATCCCTATGCTGTCCTTTTCATCCCTGCGACGTATTTATTTTATGACGAGAAGTCTGAACCCCTCGTACGCGTGAGATGCATCTGCAGGCCCTATCAGGCTTGTTGCACACGGATATCCACAGGGTTTGCCGGAGAGCCAGGGGGCCAAGAGGGCGAAGAAGGCAACACCCCCATGACACCCTGAGGACTGGAGGGCAAGGGCAAGGCGGCACCTGCAGCAGGACGCCAGTGCCCGAAGCACGCCCTGCACCCCGCGGCATCACACCCGCTCGCCCTGCGCGCTTGGGGCCGGGGCGTCCGCCGAACGGCAACGACCGTTTCACAGTCTCGCTTCCCGAGAGTTTGGAGAAGACGTCAGAGTGGTGCTGAGGAGGGAGGTGTCCATGAGGCCGGAGGCCGCCCGCCAAGGATGGAGTTGAAGTCTAACTCAGAAGAACATTTCCGGCCATTTCCAAAATTCTAAGATTCAGTGAGTTGCCGTGGATGCCCACATGCGGACCCCAGGCCCCTGCCAGTTGTTCATGATGGGTTTTTCTTGTAATTGTTGGTGCTTTGAGCAGCTGGGGCAGCCCGGGCCTCTCTCCTGGGTCATTCCTCCCAGCACCGCCCTCGGAACACGTGCTCCGTGCGGGTCAGGCACGGGCGCTGCCCTGCGGTCCCACTGCCAGGGGTAGAACAAGACACGAAAAGGACGTTTCCAGTCCCGATGGAACCTCCCCTGGAGCAGCGACCCACACAGTAAATGCACGTGCGAAAGGGAATTTGACCTCAAACAGAGCAAAGAGCAAAACAGGATGAATGTTGTTGGCTGGCCTGGCGGCGACCACATCCAGGATAAAGTGGGATTTGGACAGAGGCCCCGGAGGAGGGAAGAGGGAGCAGAAGGGGAAGGCGGGAGGAGCGGCGGCCCCGAGAGCAGCAGGGAGCAGGGGAGCCAGAGCACTGAGGGCTGAGGAGCCCAGACCCCAGGGCACAGGGGCCCAGGGCGCGGGGCTTCAGTCGGGCCTGGCTCAGCGGCCCATGTGCACAGTAGGCCCGTCGGAAAGCTTGCTCGAGCCGGGGTGGGCCTGGGCGTCCCTCCAGGCTGGAGGGCAACAGGGGGCAGCCGTGTCACCCGCATGCATAGTAGGACTGTTGGAAAGCTCGCTCGAGCTGGGGTGGGCCTGGGTGTCCCTCCAGGCTGGGGAGCAGCGGGAAGGCAGCTGTGTGGACCCACATGCACAGTAGGCCCATCGGAAAGCTCGCTTGAGCCGGGGTGGGCCTGGGCGTCCCTCCAGGCCGGGGGGCAGTAGGGGGCAGCCGTGCCCTCTTCTGTGTGCGGAGGCCTGGGTGCTCTGTGGGGAGTGCTCTGCAGACAGGCACCCCTGGGTGACGGACGGGGCGGGCACACCGGCTGCCTCGGAGAGTCTGGCGGTGGGTCCCAAAGAGGCTGCTTCGGAAAAGATGTGTCATGCTGTCGGTGGACCGGACGACGCTTGGGCCAAGAACCAGGGCACCGAGGTCAGCGGAGGGTTCGAGCCCTGCAGCTGCGGGACTGGCAGTGAGTGAGGGTCCTCGGGCCCACACCCCCGTGTTCTGCTGCCCCCATCGGCCGTTGGCCCGCGGGGGTGGGTGGAGAAGCTTCCACGGACGCCCACTTCGGCCTCTCTCCGGGCGACTGCAGCCGCACACTTGGACAAATGAATCAAGAACCCGCTTTTGTGTAATTTTATTTGAAAAGCGTGAGTGGAGAAAGAGCAGTAGGAGCTCGGTGGAGACGCACAGCGCAGAGCTACATTTCTGAGCCATCATGGCAAAGGTGGCACGGGGTCCTGCCCACTTGCAGTCTGACCGCACGATAGTGTCTCACAGTAGCTCGATTCATTCACATTTTTTGCATTTTTTTTCGTTTTGCAAGAAATCAGACAACCTCAGTGATGCCGGGAAATAGGAAAATGCTAGCACATGAAGTTTGGCTCCCTGAGAAAATTCATGGCGTTTTGCAAGAATGAAGGACCTGGAAGCTTCCTGGCCTGTTTCCAACAGACACCAGACCCCCTCAGAGCAGGTCATCCCATTGTCCTTCCTACGAATCCTGCATGTCGCCAATGTCGGAATTCGAAAGCCCCGGTCCATTTTGCCCCTGTTATCACAGACTCATGTTCTTTGGGACTTTCGGGTTGAGTTGTGGCCAACACGAGGGCCAAGTCTATGGCTACTCAGTCTCCCATCCTACGAGGATCATTTTGTGTCTGGGCCAACGGTGTTGTTAAGAGTAGGGGCAGAGCAAGGGCTCCCGAAGAGAGGGACGGGGGCCAGGATGGGAGTCCAGGCTCTTAGGGCTTCCACCCAAAATCAGAAGATGTGAAACATGCTCTGCAGCTAACTTGAGTTATTAAAAAAAAATCCACATTCAGCAAAAGGCAAGCCCATATTCAAAGCATATAGGAATTGTTTTAGGGCAGCCCTGGTGGTGCAGCGGTTTAGCACCGCCTGCAGCCCAGGGCATGATCCTGGAGACCCGGGATTGAGTCCCACCTCGGGCTCCCTGCATGGAGCCTGCTGCTCCCTCTGCCTGTGTCTCTGCTCTCTCTGTGTGTCTCTATGAATAAATAAATAAAATCTTTTTTTAAAAAAAGGAATTGTTTTAAAGACATGTCATGAATTTTTCTGAGCTTATCCCCATGAATGGGAAGACATAGAAATTAGTGACATCCGATTGAAAAAAGAATATAAAAAAAAGAAATAAGAATATATTGCCTTAGAAATGCCCCAGAAGAATAAAGGGGAAAGGAGAAAAAATAAGTGGGAAATATCAGGAGGGAGACAGACCATGAGAGACTCCTAACTCTGGGAAACGAACTAGGGGTGGTGGAAGGGGAGGAGGGCGGGGGGTGGGGGTGACTGGGTGGGGGGCACTGAGGGGGGCACATGATGGGATGAGCACTGGGTGTTATATGTTGGCAAATTGAACACCAATAAAAAATAAATTTATTAAAAAAAAGAAAATACATGGGAAAAAAAAAAAGAAAAAGAAATGCCCCAGAAGAGTTGCTTCCAGTGTACGATATTTAATGATGACTGATCCCGTTAAACAGCACGTGTGTCATTACCACTGCAGCTCTGGGTGGACGCAGGGTGTTATACTCGGTTTCTTACACAGAGGACCCGTCTCTGGTACATCTCATGCTGGATTCACATTTAACTCCTAAAATATATCTCATCCTTTGAGGTCAACATTTTCTGACATTAAGCATGGTGTGAAAAACATTATTAAAACCCTGCATCAAACAAAACAAAACAAAACAAAAAAACCCTGCATCATTTGATCAAAGATTATTTATTTATTTATTTATTTATTTATTTATTCATTCATTCATTCATTCATTTATTTAGAGAGAGCACACAAGCAGAGGGAGGGAGAGAGAATCTCAGCAGACAGCCCCGTCACGGGGCTTGAATCCAGGACCCTGAGCTGGTGACCTGAGCCAAGTTAGCAGCCCAACCACCGAAGACACCCAGGAGCCCCCAAACCCCGTGTCTTTAACAAGAGAAAAGCGCACGAGGTTCAAAGAGCAACCAACAAACCTCCCTGGGTTCTCTTCCGTCTTCGCGACAGCACGCAGGCCCCCAGAGCCCAGCTGGTGACCCTCGGGCAGCACACGTCCAGCGATGACATCAAGCCAGGGTTCCGCGGAGGGCTGGGGCCCCAGAAACACGCCCGCCCCTCCCGCCCCAGAGGCCTGCCCAGGGAGCCGGCACGCACAACCCCCCCTGCATTGCTGCCCACGCTCCACCTGGCAGCGTTCCTGAGAAGTGTCGTGGTCGGATGGCCTCCTCGTCCTTCCCACGGCAGATACTATTTCACCAGCTCCCCCCCTTTGCACACAACAGGTGTTATAATAGAAGAGAAATTGATGCAGCGAATGCTCATCCAGCAGATACAAATGCCGCTTTATTAGGTCTGGTTGCTGACTAGGCTTCTGCTACCTTTGCAGAGAATACGCAACGAAGCAGGAAGTCATTATGCTGAGGACAGACATGATGAAATACTGGACGGATATTACTAGGTTTTCCCTGAGGGGTGGCGAGCGCGGCGGTGGGCTCTGTGGTGGGTGACGTGGACCAGGAGGCCCCACGGACGCCCACGTAGACGGGGCCCCCAAGGCATCAGCCCGTAGAAACTGCCCTTGGATTCCTCTTTGACAGTGGAGCCAAGTTTAATGTCCTTACAGGTTGTCCTTCCCTGAAACTGCCACAATTCTGGTGTCTTGTCCCTCGATGGGAGGCACCATCTCTAAGGTCAGACTCAAAATAAAAATAAATAGACTCGAAATAAAAATTAGAATGCACCATCTACAAAATAAATAAATTAATTAAAAATAAATAAATATAAATAAATAAATAAATAAATAAATAATAAATAAATAATAAATAAATAAATGCGCCATCTACACTATGGAAAAATATAAATATGAGAGACTTAGCAAGTCAGATGATGTGTTTTAAGATCTATAAATAAACATGATGTAGACATCTCAATAGGAAACAATAATTAACACCGAGATAAAAAGTTTTATGTGCTACAACGCTTTATCCCCTGAAATTCAGGATTTATCACTTGCCCAGAAAATAGTATTATTATATTTATGTCTGTTGACCTGTACGTCTGTAGGCTTCGTAACATGGATGATGTTTCGGGGCTGAATAGCGTTAAAATGCTTCTGATTCTCCAAAACCTCTCAGGTTCGTGTGTAAATATTTCACCACAAAGAAATTTGGGGAAAATCCCATTCTGTGGCATAGGCTAGATCACAGAGACCCCCCATGTGCTCAGATGCTCATTGTACCTGCAAAAAATTCATGTTAAGATGATGTACACCATTGTTCCCCCCATTTCCTCTACTTTGCTCCAGATTCCTCTTCCTAGGTGGCCCAGACCCCGAGGAGGCACCACAGAGTGCAGGGCTCGTTGTCTGCATGCCCCACGGGCTGCCTGGGGCCGGCTCAGGCACGGGGAGATGTAAGCCAGACATGAGGGGACCAGAGTCCTTAAGTCCTTATGTTCTCAGAAATTCTGTCAAGACAGTAAGCAGAAAAAAAATAAATAGTTTTGCAGTAGGAAGGACAGCGGTTGTGGAAGGCATGTGAGTGCGAAGAAAGAGAAGGATGGGCAACGTCTCCTCCAGGGCTCCTCCAAGGTTTGGGAACCAGCGTCCTAATCTCCCGTCTCCTTTTTTACAACAGCCACTACTAATGGAAACGTAGCAGGTCTAACTCACACGTTCGGGCGGAAGTGCCCTTGGGGGACCGCCCGTGCGCTCGCCCAATCCCGCCCGACTACAAATAAAGCACAGGATACGAGAGGTTGCTCCAGGAGAGCTCTGACCGAGCCACCTCTGTGACCCCTGCTGTCGCCGATGCTTCTCTGTGCATCGTCCAAACTCCCCAAAGCTCAGCCTGATCCCATCAGAGTCAGAGGGGTGGGGAGACAGGCCGTTAGGGGGTACGGGGTCCCTGCTATGTATGGAGGTGCGGGTGCGCGTCTAATAGAGAGACACTATCTGTGTAATTATCTCATGTAAAACACCTGTCATAAGTGCCACTTTGTACGAGCTCTGATGTTATGCTTCATGCTTTGCCTGCTGCCGGATTCCCTCTTGGGAACTTGGAGATCCCAGATCCTATTCCTCGCTCCACATCTGTTGCCACCTTTGTGACCCACCTTGTGGCTGGAGCCCAACAATGCGATGGTTTCTCTTTCCCTGAGCTTCACACGACTGTAGCCAAGGTTGACTACGCGGGATGGAACTCAAATCTACCCTTTCGTCTTTCTAAAAAATATTCTTGGGGCTGTTTTTTTTTTTTTTAATGAATTCCAATATTTCACTACATTTCTATTCAAAGCTCCACTGGAGTGGTGGGCGATGGGCAATGGACCAAGATCAGAAATCCTGATGCAAGTGTCCAAGCTCGGATGACCTCATGGGACAATGCTACCGAATATTCCAACAAGAAAAACTAACCGTAATTTTACACAGTGTCTCCTAGAAATGGTTAGATGGATGTTTAATCCCCATTATCACCTTATAGGAGCCCGGGATCACCCTGAGGCTAAAAAGTAGAGACCATCCAAAACAAAACAGGACCAAAGAACCCTACTGACCAATGGCTGTCATGAAGCTGGACGGAATAATCCCCAACAAACCAAATCTTCCCAGACTGACATCCAGGGGTGGGGGTGGGGGATCCAGGCATGCAGACTGCTCCAACATTTGAAAATCAATCCCTATAATTCATCCTATCAAACATCCAGAAAGTCCTATGATCTCATCATTCAAAGTAGAACGTGCGTTTGACGGACTTCAACACTTTCAATACAAACTCTCCGGACAGTGAGGATGGAGAGGGTCTTCCTTCCTCGGTCAAGACGATGACAAGCGTCTAGGGCTGACACCGTGCTTCATAGTGAGAGCCTGACTCCTTCCCCTCTATGACTGAGAACAAGGTAAAGAGCCTCTCCCGACACTTTCTGTAGGACGCACACGCACACGCACACGCACACACGCACGTGTAACTGGTGCAATCACGCGGGCTCCTTTCCTGCCGTCCATCTCGTCCCGCTGTCATGTGCCAAGCTCGTGTGGGCAGAGGCTGGGCGGGGTGCACACGACAGCCCCGAACGGTCCTGCGCGACTCCCTGCGAATCTATGACTACTTTCCGAGCAAGCCTCATAGGCAAAAGTATGTAAATATTTCACATTTAAGGAGTTTTGGTGACAGCGGATTACTAACCTAATAGTAAAGACTCGGGGGATCCCTGGGTGGCGCAGCGGTTTAGCGCCTGCCTTTGGCCCAGGGCGCGATCCTGGAGACCCGGGATCGAATCCCACGTCGGGCTCCCGGTGCATGGAGCCTGCTTCTCCCTCTGCCTGTGTCTCTGCCTCTCTCTCTCTCTCTCTCTGTGACTATTATAAATAAATAAAAATTAAAAAAAAAAAAAAAGACTCGGGCACACCGGTCAAGCTCTTTATTTTCCTCATTTCCTTTCACTCCCACGTGATGCTTTGGGCTTGCTCTTGAGAACTTCCAAGGGCAAGGACCTCTACTTCCCAGCGTGTGGATGAGAAGAACACCGTAGGGATGTGACATTTGTCTCTATGACACGATTCAGTACGTATCCCACTTAGGTCGCAAGTGACAGCCAATAGAAGAGTGCTCTATCATCTCTAGATGCGTTCTCTGCCCTTTTCTCCCTCATTGTCCTGGCGCACCCTATGGGGAGAGACAAACGGCGTCTGCAGGCCGCCGCACCTGGGCAGACGCCCTTGGCAGCATTGCCTCGCTACTTAGAGCAGCTTGTCCTCGGAGGGCTCCGGGGCAGCCGCGCGTGCAAGGCAAGAACGGACTCGCTGCAGGACACGTCTGTGCATTCGGAGGGATCCAACACACACCAGGACACCACGTGCCGAGCCGACCAACATCCAAGTCTTGGAGGTCTGGTAAAAGTAGAACACACGGCCTGCCTCTAAAATCACTTCGCAGACACACAACAAAATCCCATTTCTCTGTGTAACAACTTCTGGTGGGCGACGGCCAGCGATTTATCGCACCCAAGGAGGCGGGACTCGGAAACTAATCATTGTCTCTGGTTTTCGTTTATTTGGAAATCGCGAGAGGTTAATAGAAATCCCCAGGCTGTTCGGAATGCCTGGTAGCTCCAGAGGCTTTATTTGGTGTAACAGCGATTTCCTACGTTGCTTTGCACGTAGCATTAGTCTGAGTAATAACATTTCCGTTCATAACGGATTCCGGTCGCAATGTTTTCCAGCGTGATAGTGTAGGGAGAACATTTAGCAGTAATTTAGGTGATGTGAGGGACAGTTACGTAGTTAATCACGGCGCGCTTCAACATCGGAGAAACGCTGACAACTCCAATCGTGGCTCACCTAATAATGTTACTTGGAGAAATTGTCTACACCACGGATGTTATCATTCTTACAACTTTATGAGAAAAACCAGCTTGCATTTTGCATATGCAGAAATTTATTTCCCCCAGCCGAATATATTACCGTAAAATAATAAATTTTCTCGAATCGTAATCGAGATATTTTGTTGACCTCCAAATCAAAGAGAAGGAACGGACGACAAATAAAAGAGGCAGATGCAAAAGAGATGGCTTGCATTTCGTTTGTAATGTAAGGAAGTGAAGTTATTTTAATTAGAAATAAAACGACTTCCTAAGTCTGTGTCTAGCGGACAGTTGGTAGCAAGTTGGTCTTGTCGCAGGCCGTCATTTGTGATTCTCAGGTCGCATTTGAAGGCTCTGCTTTGTACTTGCTGATATTTAACACGAGGCAGAGGAGTGTAGATAGTAGCATTTCGGGCTTCCAAGTGAAATTAATGGGGTTTGGCCCCTGGGCACCTCAGTTCTGTTGTGTGGGAGCTGTTGGACCCTTGTGTCCGCGGTTCTGCGGTGGTGGGTGGTGATGGTGGTGATGCACAGCCCCACAGGGGTGATGCACAGCCCCGCAGGGTTCTCAGCCTCGGGGATGGCACATGCATGCACCGCACATGGTACCGCCGCTGTCGGAATCGGGACCAGCAACCGACGAAACCACATGCAAGGTGATCTGCATCACCCGCCGAGCACCTGCTCGCGAGCAGGACACGCGCCTTGCACGCACCCCTGTGCGAAGTACGTTTGGAGCACGCCAGGGCTCCCGCCTGGAGGTAAGGAAGATCCACCTGTGCCATGGCTGCTGCCCTTCTGTCCACCCTCCTCCCCACAACCTCCCATGTGTATTTTATTTGTGGGGACTAATCGTCAGGCCTGAGATATCAAGGCACCTTCAACTCAGATGGCTTGAGCTCCAGCAGGTTCACTGGTATTAGCAGATAATAATTAAAAATGCCTGAAGGCAGTAAAGCATTACGGTCTCCTCCCTGTGGCAACGTTCCTACCACGAGAGGCTTCTTTTTATTATTCTGAAAACCACACTATTATCCTAATTGTCGTTGTACAAGTGACCACGAGTGGGTATCCCAGAGGTTCAGAATTCTGACTCTCCGTGACATCTGAAATAACACGTCCCAGAACAGAGGCGCCAGCCATCACGTGGAGAGACATCACTGCACTTTGTTAGCCAAGTTTTTATTTATATTCTCAACCGAGACGATGATGATGTAAATTTTGTGATGCTACAGGAATCGCTTTTGTCATTAAAACATAAAAATTTATGAGCAGTCATTAATGACACTAGCACCACTACTAGCCAGTTAAATGCCGCCTGACTTCGTAAAGCTCCTTATTCTCTGATGACTTCGGGCCCCTTCTCACAGCTTCCATCCCACAGACACCAGGAATCCAAGGAGCGCCTCAGAAATTACAGTTACTGGCTCACTCTACTACCTTGTACACCACCTTTGCCTTTTATTTGTGACAAGGAACTTCTTCCACAAAGTCAGCTTCAGAATTACGCAGGTCCCCAGCCCTTGCTCTGTCCTCCGCAGCACTGTGCCCTGACCCTCGAAGAACACCATTTATCTGGATCAAGATTGACAGTGTCTGTATAGGTCTTTCCTGGTACTCCATGGAGTATTTATAGATATGGGTAACCTCTCAGTGTGAGGGCCTAGAAAGTTATTCAGCACATCCAATGCTGGGCTTCTTTCAATTGGCTTGAACTTATATTCCCAATAGAGGAATTACCATGTCAATAAGAATATTAAATTAACTGGAATACTAAATGGTGCTTAAAGAAGCCAGGGATTAGGCAGTGATTAAAACCAGAGACAGAAATATATAGAGACAGAAATTCTGTTTAAATTCAGTGGGCCTCATTTATCCAGAAAGATCCAGTTTTTCCATTTTTCTAGAAGACTTTGTTTATTTATGAGAGACAGAGAGATGGGCGGAGACACAGGCAGAGGGAGAAGCAGGCTCCGTGCAGGGAGCCCAATATGAGACTTGATCCCAGGACCCCGGGATCATGCCCTGAGCCAAAGGCTGACACTCAACCACTGAGCCACCCAAGCATCCTGGTTTTTTCATTTTTATAACCCCTTCATCTCTTCCTTCCAGAAGCTAATGTGACTATAATGCAGATGCAGAAGATTTCTGTAGAGAAATATTTTGACTTAGAAGTAATACAGCTTTCAAATAAACTCAAGAATTCAGTAAGCATGTAAAACTGATAAACTAATGCCAGTTATCTCATCTGGTTGTTACAAAAGCTGCCAAATACTTCTGAATTAGAGAATACTGTCAGCTGAGTTAGAAGAGTAGCGTAACTTTGCAGAAAAAATGGTGCTGCATCTCGTGACTGTTTCCTCCCATTCTTCATGTGCCCGATGCACCACATGCAAAGACAGTTTTGCACTCTCAGCTTTAGAATGAACGATGCACAAATGAGTTGCAATAAAATAAAGAAGGAAAATCATCGATCACTGGAGGCTTGTCCTTTGCCTAATGTCTTACTGCGTAACAGATTCTGCTTGAATTGCTAAATCATTTGTGTCTCATCTGTTTATGACGAATATAACAAAAAAATGAGATTTTCATAAATGCAGTCATCCGAAAATGCCAAGTCAAATGTGTAAAAGGCTTAGTAAGCCATGGTGTAACTTAGAAATAAACTTCTTTAAAACAAGCTCTGGTTAAATTTGCCATTTTATATTGACAGTTGTCGGAAAGAAATGACATTGAAAAAGTAAACCAGATTGCTCACTTATACATAAGGAGATTTTAACAATGTATATCTAGCCAGAGCAAAATTTAGTTTTTAGTGTTTCAGTTGGCAAATGTATAACTAGATGAAGGCATTTAACACTCTGTGGAAATATATATCTTTGACATTTGGGGGAAATAATGTTCTATGTTGAATCTATTTCAAAAAGCAAAAGAAATTCCACAATATTGGTTCCCTACTCCTTTGGTTTCTAAGTATTCATGTGCCCCTTCCTTCTACTACCATTTTTTTTTTCTAAGAAAATAAATGGCAACCACAAGTCTTCTTTAAATAATATGTACTTGGGCCAGATGATAACAGCACATGCTGCCATTTATATTCATTTTATGAATACAGGTGAGAAGTGAAAACACCAAAACCAGCAGTTCACAAAGTGAACTTGGATTTTCTCGTATCAGTCGTGATTTGAAAGGACAAGCAAAGAAATAAAACATGTCATTGAAAATGTTTACTATTAATAACCAATATTGTGAAGACACAACAACTTAAAAAAAAAAAAAAAAAAGAACAACTTGAAGGAGTTCCCAAGAGTTTTAATGTGTATGAAAACTATCAGCTGGCTGATACTTGATTGATTTGAAATTCCCGAACTTGTGGAATCACGAGGATAGGTGCAGCCGAGGTAGCTGTAGGGAGAGAGAGTGGTTCAGGTCTATGCAACACTCCGATATGGTTGGCGCGGCCGGAGGCACCGAGGACCTGTGGTGGGATTCATCTTCGGCCACTGCCACTAGCTGGTGAGTCTCCATCCCCTGAGGGCTGCTCCTTGGAAGCCCATCCCCTCAGGATTCTGGTTTAGCTTCTTTTCCCCAACCTTTATGATCCAAAACTCCTTCATTTCCCCATGTAATTACTGACATCCTTCACTGGGAATCCTTCCTGGTAAGGACCAGAACAGAAGCAACTTGAATCAATAATTTGCAATATTTCAAAAGTGAGTCGCTAAGAAGGCAATTTTTTTCTGTAGTTCCTTAACATCTTACCTCCTCCTCCTAGGTAGTGAAGTGTAAATTGATTGCAAACTGGAATGTATATCTGACCAGAGGTTTAAAAATTGGATGTGGAATATTTTATATTGCTATACATTGACATACTTGTTTTTGAAAACAAGGGCATAGTCCTATGCACCCTCTATGTATACAGAGGACTGCTAATTTGTTCATTAAGGTAGGCAATAAATATATAGTGAATATGAAGTATGCACCAGACACAGATATGTGAGCGGAAGGCTATTGGGGGTGCTTCTGCTATACTGTAACTCAAGTACAGCTGGCCTCAAGGAGATACTTTGAGGACGTGGCCAGTTTCCCATCAAGCCTTTTAGGACGCAGCTTGGGACTGAATCCAAATCCAAAAAAGCTGACAGGCTGGAGGTTGTGGCTGGCTCGTTACTCTAAGTGCAGAATGAAGACAGATGGCTACATCGGGAAAGGTGGGCACTGCCATGGATCACAACTGATCCACTTAGGAGGGAGGCATGTGCATTAGTCAGGGTTTACCAGAGAAAAGAACCGATGTAGAGAGAGATTATAGGAGATTAATTATAGGAATTAGCTTATGTGATTGTAAAGGCCAAGAGGGCCTACCATCTGCCCTCTGTAAGTTCAAGGACCAGGAAGGTTGGTGGCGTAATCCCAAAGGCCCCAAGAACCAGAGCACCAGGGTCCAAGCACAGGGGCACATTCACGTCACTGCTACAAAGAGAGTGAAAATTCGTCCTCCCTCCACCTTTCTGTACTATCCAGGCCCTCAATGGACTGGATGATGCCCACAGTGGAGAGGATGGGTCTTCTTTACTCAATCCATCTATTCAAATGCTAACTTTTCCAGGAACACCCAGAAATGACATTTTTACCGGCTACCTGGGCTTCCGTGAGACCAGTCAAGTTGACACATAAACTTAAACTTTATAATCCCTTTGCGTCAACATAAAATAGCCTCTTGCCTATGGTCTATAAATTTCAAATTCAAATCCAAAGACAGAGAGAAGATGTAAATTCTACTCATTCTAAAAACATTAAGGAAAAGAAACAGGGTAAACACACACAGAAAATAGGAGGAACAAAATAAGAAAAACCAATAAATTCAACAAAAGTTAGGATCATTAAAACCAAAGAAAGATCGTTCTTCAACTATGCAATAAAGTGTTGTTATTGCTCATTAAAACAGTAAACACCTCCCTGTAAAGGGTTCAGGTGACCACACCTGGGCTGGCGTCTGGATCACAACTTCATGAGAGTTCTGGAACCAGAACCATCCAACTAAGTCGTTTCTGGATTTCAGAACCAGGAAACTGCAAAGTGATAAATGTAAGTGGCTTTAACACATTGATTTTTAATACAAAAATAGGTGAGTAATAAGAAGGGGAAGGGAACAGTAAAATAAGATACCTATATACAGGCGAGATTCAAATATGTAGATAGACGCGTATGGAATACAGGAGTCATGTGAGGATTGACAAGAAAGAACAAAATGCCATTTTTTGAAACACATACATGATGGCCTATGTGGAATGCTTAATAGTTTTAACAGGCAAAAATCAGGAAAAAAATGTTGCATAGTCATTTTTTTGATACATAATTAAAATGAAAAGTAAATGACACGTCAACATGTCATCGACGGAATTTATAATCTTCAATGGTAGTGTAAATAGAAAAAGATATCATTTACAAAAGAAGGAAAGTCTGATACCTATAAATTACACATAATGGGAAACCTACATGGTTCCTATAGAATTACAGACACATCATTGAAAGACGTCCGCGTATAGCTAATAAAAGGTGTGGAGTTCAGGGGTGTAGAGGAAGGCTCGATTTCAGAGAAGTGGCAGTGCTTCTGAAATTGATTTATAGACTAAATTCAATTATAGTCAGGAACCATGGAGAGATAACATAAATCTGAGTCTATTCCTGAATTTATAGGGAGAAACAAAAGGCCGATGATACCCATACAATTCTGAAAATAATATGGTAGGGGAGCTTGTTCAACCAGAGAGGATTTCTTGAATATGACATAGCATGGAAATAGCCAAACAGAAAAGGAGGATAGAATTATTTCTATTGAATTTTTAAATGTCTGAACAGTGGGACAAAGTGAAAATACGAGCCACATTGTGGAAGATATAACTTCCATGTACTTCACTGATAATGGCCTAGGATCCAGCCTACTAAAGAATTCACACAGACCCAAAGACCAACAAACAAGACTCACAATGTGATAGAAAAAGAATGTCAAGGGACTTGAAAAGGACGTTCAAAAAGTAAATTATACTCCCGGAACATGACATCATCCCAACCCGATTAATATGCAGGAAGAGCAAACTCGAAGTGAAAGTATATACACAGTGCAACGGCCAAGAAATCACAAATAAAAACAAAAGATTTGCTAATTGTGAATATCTGTCTATCTATCTATCTATCTATCTATCTATCTATCTATCATCATCTATCTATCATCTATCTGTCTATCTATCTATCATCTATCTATCTATCTATCTATCATCTATCTATCTATCTATCTATCTATCTATCTATCTATCTATCTATCTAAATATTAGCAAGGAGAACTCATCTACCCATTCAGATCAAGCCAGATCCTGTAACAGATGCTTCGACTAGTATTTGTAAACATCTGCTCTACCTGAAGACGCTCTCCGGCACGTCACCCTCTTCCCAGTACATACGCCGGAGAGATGTATGCGCTCATGCCCGGAGAGACATTTGAATGAATGTCATCAGCAGGAGACCAAATCAATAATGGCGCATTGTTCACATAACTGGGCCTAACGTGTAGCACTTGCAGGGACTAAATACCACACGGAAGTTGCAGAAGAAAAGCAAGTGGTGGAAGCGTCCTAGATCCTAGAAGCACCGTTCAGGCCGTGAAAACGCCACCTCGGACCGGGTGGTTCAACCACAGACATTCACTTCTCACGGCTGCGCAGGCTGGGGCACAAGGTCAAGGGGCCGGCCAGCTCCGAGTCGGGGAGGGCCTTCCCGGAGGGCAGACGGCCCTCTTCTCCTTCTGTCCTTGCGGGGTACACAGAGGGCCCTACCCGTTCTATGAAGGACACTAATCCCAACACAGGGGCTCCCCGCCTTGACCTTCTCTAAACCTGATTATTTCCCAAATGCTCCACCTCCAAACACCAGCTCACTACTGGGTAGGGCTTCAACACACGGATTTGGGGGGCGCACAGACATTCAGTCCGTAGCAAGAAGGCTACACCAATGTGTCACTCACTGAATACTCTCAGACCAGTCGTGCACGTATTATGTCTGTGTGCGTAAGGAGATGATTTTAGAACACTCGTGGGAGGTCAAACAGGAAGAAAATAGACCAGATATTGGACAAACATACAGACATAGCTGTTGTGTTTATTTTTAAAAAGAATCTGGAACATACGGGTTCCTGGGCGGCTCAGCTGTTGAGCGTCTGCCTTCGGCCCAGGGCGTGATCCTGGGGTCTGGGTATCGAGTGCCACGTCGGGCATCTCCCTCTGCCTGTGTCTCTGCCTCTCTCTCTCTCTGTGTCCCTCATGAATAAATAAATGAATAAATAATCTTTAAAGAAACCTAGAACATGGTTGGTAAAGTAATAACATTTGTCCAAATATGAGAAGTAACTCTACGGCCATTTTTTTTTATACTACTACTTACCTTCTTTGTGTGTCTAAAATATTTCAAAATATGAGAGAAATTCTGCACGAGTGGGCATCCTGGAAACCCGAGGGGTCCTGCACAATGTGTCACACGTGGCCTGTCTTTGGGTTGGAGGATCGTGTAGAACAGGGTGCTGGGGCCCAGGCTGCACCGTTGCTTCCTCGGCCTGCAGTCACCAGAGCTGGAAAACCGTGAGTCCTGATGAGGGCACAAAGGTCCAGGGTGGCACAGAGTGGGCCTCAGAGCCCGCCTCGGGTCCAAAGGGCAGCAGGTGCGCCCGGCCAGCCCACCGCGGGCCCCTGGGACAGTCACCTTCGTGAGCTCGGGATCTTCGGTCCAGGGGCCCTTCCTTGTGTGGTAGGACAGGTCGTGAGCTCACTCTCAAATTCCAGGGGAGCGAAGTGTGTTATGTAGGTGCTGTCACCAAAAATGGGGTGTTTCCCTCCTAACATCCCCAGGGCCCCAGGTCGCCGGTATTCCACGTCTTAATTCACATGTGCAGTCCTCACGCGATGCACGTTGAAAGTCTGGTTTTACGGTTACGCATCAAGTAATAAACTGAAACTACCTCCAGTTATGTCGTATGCAGGCTGAACAAGCCTGGGATGATTTTTTGTTTGTTTGTTTTGTTTTTTAAAGACAAGAGGTAAACCCAGGAGTCACTGATGAAAACAAAGCAACAAGGAGCAGTAAACGCCCCGTTTCCTATTTATGGGATAACAGAGTCTTCACACTATTTGACGCAGCAACGGCCCCTTCCTGGGTGGAGGAACCGTGAGTCTGAGGGCCAAGAATGAAGGGAGATTATTGCGTCGTAACATAGGGCCTGGGAACCATGACGCCCCAATGTCTTGTGTTGGCGACCCTCCTGTTCTCCTCCAGCCCCTGTGGTGGGAGCGCACCTCCCTCTCGCCCTGCCCGGGGGCCTGGGCCATGTTCAGACGGGATCCGGTGCAAATCCCGGGATCCTTATTTTATGTTAAATTAGCACATAAAAGCCCCATGAGCAGAGACACCCCGTTGGCTTGAAGGATTGTGTCACTGAGGATCAGCAAAGTGAGGGCTGGGTGGTGGGGAAGGCCCCTTCAGTCGCCGCCCAACCAAGTCTCGTATTTTGTACGAAGGCCTTGTAAAGTGATTTAACAGAGAGCAAGATGCTGGCCCCCTAAACACGGCTGCGGAATACTTGGGAGATTTTTAACTAATTATCTTACTCCAATAAACAGTGAAAAGAGGCACTGAAATTTTATGTGTTCAGAAAAGGGACTAAAATGAGTGATGAAAAGACGGTAAATAAAAACGTATACGAAGCGTTGAAGTAATATCTTCTCAAGCAAGAGTGACGGTGAGGTAATCTGATTATAAACACAGATGTCTGGAAATTTCATTACACAGCTTGCTGATTAGGGAGCGCTACATCTGGCCTTGAGGCAAGCACTTGGGCTGATAAAGCTATTCCACTTGGAATACTTTATTTTTCATTATATGCTCAATAATAATGTGATTAAAAAACAAAATTGCATTCAGATCGTTCTGTGGCTGTTCATGTTCTCCATCCCACGGGGAGAGCGGGAATCGTGTGCCACCCCTGCGTTAAGGATTTCATTGGGCGCTGAGACTCACCTAAGACATTGAATTTGTGCCTACAATAAACGAAATTATTTTTGACAGATTTATCATAAAAAAAAGGTTTAATATGCACAAGGTCCTGCGAAAGTAGCATCTTGCGGCCCGCTACAGATCCCGCTGACGATGGTCACACTCCACACAGTGGCGTGGACTGACGGGATATTTAACCCGCTAGCGACAGTGGGAAACTCAGAGCTGGTTTTTCAGATGCGTCCAGCGGTGAGAAATCGTGGACGTATCTCCGTCCCACACGTGAGTCCCCAGCACCCCTATCACCTGGGGAGGAGTGGACATCCATCCCGCATCTTGATGAGCGCGGCCCACGTCAGCATTACAGACACATGCAAACAATGTAGGAAAATATGCAGATAAAGCAAGACCTTACCCACGATGCCACCGCGGGGAGAACTGTGCCAGCGTCGCTCCCGGGACGGGAACCAGAGCAACAGAGGGACGGACAGACAGCGAGGGAGACACAAGACCATCCTCTACACGGGGTGTTTCTAGGATCAAATCCAATTTGCTTGGGTTCATTACAAGAAAAGTAGAAAGAGTTCAACAAAAGACTGACATTAAGATACGTGTGTCTTTGTTTCAAGGTGCGCCTCGCTAAAGACAGAGGAGCAACACCAAGCTTCTAAGAATGCCAAGAGGGCTGCGATCATTACGAACCACGAGTGTCCGTCTCCCGGTTGTGCGTGGCTCCCTGCTGTAAGGACAGAGATTGAACGTGCTTCTGAGTGCGTGACTCTCCGCTCAGTACTGCTTACCGCCCGGCCATGTGCAATAGCTTCTCTAACCTCCTCGTAATCCCACACGCGTGTCTGACGCTGATATTCACGGAGAAACGCTCCACTCTTCCTCGCTCATAACCTCTACGTTCTCGGGCCCTTCATTCGCGTCCCTTGGACGTGGTGGGTAGTAGCCATGGGCGTTTCCTTCGGCCAAGGCTTGCGTGTGCTTGGGGCCTGCTATTCTTCATTGCTTGCTGGTCACTCCTGCCTCCTTGGGCTCCTACACACGTGTGGGGCAGTTTTGTTACCCTCAGAATCCCTTACTCCCCCGTTCCTTGATTGGAGGCGTGTTTCTTGATCCTATTCATCGTAGTTTCACGATTAGGCCTCATGGCATTTCAGATCTTATACGACGACGCTTCCAGTTTGCTGTATCATTGTCAAGAGCGGGAACGAATTCTCCAGACGCCATGTTCCCACCTTCTGATGTGTGTTGTGTGAGGAAGTGTTGACTCAACGGCCTGGGTTGGGCAAACCCTGCATATTCCTCAGCCAGTTTGCACCCCAGCCCTTGCACAGCCTCTGGGCCCTGAGCCTCAGGGATATTGTGTGGGGTAGAGCATTTCTGCAAGGCTGAGGCCTCGAGCTCATACCCGTCTGCTGAGGTAGTTCATGCTGAGGACGTGATCGGCGGCCAATACCTGCTGTCCTGCTGGGGCTGCAGAGCGTCCATCCCTGAGGTCGCAGAGGTCACTAAGGCCACAGAGGTGCTACAGGCCTACACCATGGGCTCCCCAGGAAGACCCCTGGACACCCAGGCCAGAGCAAGCATCCCTGTTGGCAACACTTGAAACGTGTCACCTCTCATCGCAGGGAAGATTGTGTCCCATGCAATTCCACCGAGAGAGGCTCTGTGATCTGGGGTGTCCGCCCCCAGAGCCCTGAGAAGTAAATACCTGCTGTCCACGAGCCCCCCAGTCTATAATATTCACTTACAACAGCCCAACCAGACCAGGATATAGTCTTTTGCTCATCTATCACTAGGAGGAAATGCACCTTGAATTTCCAAAACCCCAGACCCTCTAGTCATCTATCTCAGAGCGTTCATGACTATATCGACCCTTTAAAATTCATTTTACTGGGACGCCCGGGTGGCTCCGTGGTTGAGTGTCTGCCTCTGGCTCAGGGCGTGACCCCGGGGTCCTGGGATCGAGTCCTGCAGGGAGCCTGCCTCTCCCTCTGCCTGTGTCTCTGCCTCTCTCTCTGTGTCTCTCATGAATATATAAATAATAAAAAAATAAAATAAAATTCATTTTACTAAGAGATGAAAAAGACACATTCCTAGCTCCGTGAAAAACTTAGAACAGAAAGTCGTTTCCAAGTTTCTATTAGCACGTGTACCTGACTGCACTTACGCTGAGTGAGGAAGGAAAGGGCTGACCTGGCCGTCCCCTGGAGGCCGGAGAGGCACCGGACGTCAGCGCGGGCACCGGGTGGGGACCCACAGCCCTGGGTGAGGGGCGCTGCGTGTGGCCGAGGCTGCCACGCTGGTCTTGCAGAGACACCCACAAGAGAAAGATCACCTTGCCTAATTTGAGAATCCCGTACACGATCTCTGCATTTCTCCGAGCTGAGGCAATCTATTGAATTTTTTAGATGACTGAATCTTTCAGGCTGAGTTTTAGAAAATTTAGAACATAAGTAATGTGAACTCTATTATTTTGAATTTTTTATAACCTCTTAAATTGATTTGAGTTCAGTTTTTTTGTGTTGTTGCTGTTGTTTTACTTTTTAAGAAATTAATTTTGGGTTTTATCATTCTTGCCACTTTTTGTAGGGGGATCCTTTCTATTTTCTTCTTTTGTAAGTACGCGTCGTGTACCTGTAAGGTCTACCACGAGAGGACAGCCAGGTGCACCCGGACGCCGTGACCTGACTACCACGCCACGCTCTTGAGCGATCCCTTCACACGTCACCGTTTCCCAGTGTGGTGAGGGCACCCGGAATCTGCTCCCAGCATCCTCCCGGCAGACGACCCGGTGTCATCAGCTGCGGCCTCTCGCCTGACGTCAGAGCGCTCCCTTAGTGGTCCTGCAGAACGGCTGCCTTCTGCCCTGTGGCCGCAGCCCCCTCAGCCCTGGCTGGTCCCTGGGGCCAAGCCTGGAGCCTGTCCGCAGGGGTGACCTCGCACTGGGATGGGCCCGGCCCTGAGTCTGAGGGGTGTCCTGGTGCACAGGAGGGTCAGGGATACAGTCTGAGCCCCAGGTGAGCAGACGCTGTGTCCACAGGGGCCAGCCCGGAGTCCGGGTCTGTGGGGGCCGGCCTGGCCCAGGGAGGGGCTGCAGCTGCATGAGCAGGTGCCTGGGCCGGGGGCGCCGGCCTAGCCCTGGTGTGGGCCGTGGGGGAGACATGGGGCCTCTTCAGTTGGGCCAGAGTGATGCGCTGGGGGCGGTGGCTGTCCCTCCTCCTCCTCCTCCAGAGCCCCTTTGCCCAAATCTGCATCCACCATGTGCTGGGATCTCTGCCCTGGTCGTGGAATGATGAGGAGAGTCCCTGGTCATCGGAGGATTGTCTGGGCGCTGAGGGTGAGAGGTTTAGCTAGCTCCTGAGTCCTGCTGACCCCACCCTCTGTCCCTGGGGCCGGGGGCTGGCCACACAGCACCTGCCTGTGGTCCTCAGCTCTCCTCGCAGCCTCCCTTATAAACCCCAAGTCACAAGTGAACATTTGGGGTTCCGGCCCACAGAATGGTCTTGGAGAAGGAAGAACTGGGGAACAATCCTCCGATGACCCCAGGGACTCCCCTCATCATCCTGCTGGCTCATCCGACTCCTCCCGGCACTCCGTGTCTAAACCCGACCTGTGGGCTTAGTACCTGACCTCAGCGACTGCTCCTCTCCCTTGCTTCTCCCGAGCCGGGGGATTGTGTCCTACTTACTGCCCAGAGGGATGTGTCCTTCGCCTGCTGCTTTGTCTCAGAATCCCCATATTTCCCGTCCTCTTGCACAGATTCCATCAGCGCACCTTCAGGAACCTTCCCCCAGTCTTCATGCCAGAGCTTCCATCTCGAGGTGGATTTCCTCCCCAGGATTCGTATTGTACTCGGATTTGACTGCAGCCATGGAAGAAAGCACGATTCTCATTTTCTTTATTTTCTGCTTCTATTATTCTCTGCGCGAGCTCTTCTCTGCTCTCCGTAGACTCCACAGAAGGCTTGTCCACATTGCTCAGTAAAGAACGAGCTGCCGCTGCTGGCTCCCGTGCCCTCCAGCTCCCCCAGCGAGCCTCGGGGCCGCACTGTACCACCCTCTGGCATCCCCAGAGCACTTTCCTGTTTGCGTTTGCTCAGAAAGTCCATTCTTTGTCTTTCTTTCCGGAACCTGGCAGCGAACCCTTGCCACCTGCTTTGTTAGTTGTAGGGAGGTTTTGGAGGATATGCTCCCTATCACCATGGAAGAAAACAAAACAAAACAAAAACAGCCACCACCTCTATACAATTTCCAGTTTTTCTCTACCTATAAAATACATTTACTTTTTACACATTGGAATCATTGACTTTGGGGAGGAAAGGTGTACAGTATAAGAAAGATAAACGAAATGACTTCCAAGAAAGAGCGAGACCTTGTCTCTGATCAGTGGATGTAAGGGATAGTTCATTTTATGGATGACTTCTTTTTTTTTTTAATAATAAATTTATTTTTTATTGGTGTTCAATTTGCCAACATACAGAATAACACCCCCCCGTGACGGAGAACGGAACACACGAACTCAAAATGTGCCAGCTTGGCATGTGGGTCATTTGGGGTTGAAGACAATCATGATGGCCTAAGAGACTCACGAAGAGGTGCTTCTTTTCTTTTTGCTTTACTTCCCCTTAAAAATCTACCTTGGGGGCCTGTGCCAGGAAGAAGAGCTATCGCCAGAGAAAATATATCAGAAAGACTGAGTTGTCTGGCATGTGCACTTGCCCAAGACTTGCTCTTGCCATTTACCTGTGAATTGTCTTCCTCCCTTTTGAAGCCTCGGGCCCCGAGCTCCTTCTCCTTAGCTCAGGATGGAATATGTGCCCCAACTGCCTGACTCTCTGGGGCCCCATGCTTTTGGGCCTCCCTTGTACATACGACATTAAATTTGCTTTTCCCCCTCCTGTTAACTTGCCTTGCATCAATTTATTTATTAGACCATCCAGAGAAGCTAAGAGGGAAGAAGGGAAACTTTTTCCCCTATAGCAGACAGCATACTGCTATTTTTCTTAGTTACAGTGTCATAATATTTAAGACACATCATTCCTTTTTTCGGCTACTAATCTTAACTAATAACTAATTTAAACTGCTAGTAGGTCACCAGTATTTTCTGTGAAGCCTATTTTTTCTTTTTTCTTTTAAAGGGTATTTTATTTTAAGTAGGCTCCATATGCAGAGTGGGGCTGGAATCAGAACCCTGAGATCAAGAGTCACATGCTCCACTGACTGAACCAGCCAGAGGCCTCGAGGCCTATTTCTTTATTTTTCTAGTTATGGTATGGTAATCTTCACAAATCCAATTTCTGAGGTTTTTTTATTTCCTTAAAAACTTTAAATCTCCTTACTGATTTTCTATCTACTAATTCTGTCAATTACTGAGTGAGAGAAGACTGTTTGCATCCTCAAAAGAAAAAATTACTGTGTTTGTCTATTCAGTTTTATTAATTTTTGCCACATGTGTTTAAGAGCCCTGTTGTTAGGTGCGTACACATTTAGGACTGTGTTACTGTCTTGGAGAACTGACCTGGCCCCTCTGTCCATTATCTTCATCCCTCATAAAATTTCTTGTTTGTTACTAATGAAGCTTGTCAAGCTTTACTTTGACAATTTTTTGCCTGTATTATGTTCTTTTATCTATTTATTTAAATTCATCTATGTCTTTATATTAGTGTAGACAGTTTGGTTTGATCTTCTTTTCTATCCAGTCAGTTCAGCCTCTGTCTTTTCATTGGGGTATTTGAAAGGTTCGCATTTAATGTGATTTTTGACATATTTCTGTGCATCTGTATGCTTTCTCTATTTTTTTAATCTGTAACCCTTTCTCTTCCTTTTCTATATTTTTAAAATTATTTTATCTTTCTTATAGAATTAGTATTTATGCTTTTATCAAAGGAAGGTTAGTGCATTTTTCTAGTTTTTTTTTTTTTTTTTTGACAGATATGCCCTATTGATATGCACTCAGAGAAGAGTAGCTAGCTAACACCAGAAGGGGCAGGTGCTTATGTGTGTGTATGTTGGGGGGTTAGTGGGGAGAAGAGGAATGACATTTACATAATGGCAACTAAAAGCCAGATGTTTTACCTCCATTTACCCTTCAACTCTGAAAATAGTGTCATCACTATTTTCAAATGGTTTTACCCTTCTTCAGATGCTCATGATTTTGATGACACTATATATATTCTGAATCGAATGTCTCTGAAGCTGATTTGACATTCTCAGATAAAATATATTTATTAATATATATTCTTATAATATATTCTAATGTATTCCTCACCCCCTAACCCACACTGATTTGAAATATTATGGGAAAAGCTTACCACAAATTTAACATCATATCACTTGTTTTAAATATGGCACTCAAGCTTTCTAGAGTGCTAATGACATTTAAAATACTGTCATTTTTAAACAGTTTTAAAATTTCAACTGTTTTTTTAAAAATGTTCTCTTGGCAAACTTCTAATGTTTGCTAGTTTCCAATTAAAGGAAATGCTAAATAACAATCCAGAATTCATTTTGAGCATATGTTCAGGTGAAATGAAAGATGGGCTTTTTAAATGACATAATTAAAAATGTGTAAACATCAATGTTCTTTAAAATGTAATTATTATTTTTAAAAGCATTGTAAAAAAATGAAAGTGATGATTATCTAAGATGATAATAAGAGCTTTCTCAAGGTTGACTTATTGTATAAAGAGATATATATGTATATATTATGTATCTGTATACATATATCTCCTATCAGGATTACTTTCTTAGATATCCTGGAGCCCTGAAAGACTATACCCATATTAAAGTGAATACTTGTGGTATCTACATCCAGGAAAAGAGTTTGTTTTTTAAATGGTGACCAGGGAAAAATCTTAAGTGATCATACTATTCAAACTTGGCACTGTCTTCTCCAATTTATCCACCTAAAGCCTATTGGCAGAGAAGGTTCTTAAATCACTACATTCCTCGGGGAAGCAATAATTGAGTTCTGCACAACAAATATGTCACCTAACAAATGTCTCCATGCCTGAAATAAGTGTAGACATATGCCAGGTACAATGGTAAACACAATGGATGCTTTATTTTATTTCTATAGGTGAACATTTTAGCAGACCCCCCGAACACTAAAATGATTGCCTACACTCCCATTTCTAAAAAAAAAAAAAAATAATAATAATAATAATAATAATAATAATAATAATAATAATAATTGTGGGTTTATCTGAGATTTCATTTTCAGAAGTGGAAAACAAATATAGAAGAAAAAGATATTTTTTTCCTACCTTGGCCAGAAGCTCACATTGCTCCATCGGTGGTTTTGGGTAGGTATTTGAAATGAAAAGTCAAGGGCTATCACAGGAGGAAATTTCTGCTTATATTGGTTACTTGTTCCAAATTCTGCCTTAAGAAATATGAACTTAACTTCTTCCTATAACAGTTGTGAATATCCTTCTCAGAACGTTTTACCAACACCTGAGTGGATTTTTGATAGTTTATTCTATTAACCAATAATAATAATAGTTACATTATTTTTTTATGTGTGGATTATGCATTTTTGATCAATCTACAAACACTTCTCTTTATTCCCAGCGCAGTCTGGTCTAATGGAAAAAGTTAAGGACTAGGAATGGGACGACAGTAAAGCAGATTCCACAGCCTGTGGCATGCAGAAAATGACCAATACAGGTTAATTGTTGTTGCCATCACTGATATGTGGGGCCAATAAATGCATGACTTTGGGCAAACTGCTTGAATTCTCTCATATATTAAAGTGGCCTGTCTACATTCTGGGGTTACAACAATAGTATATGAGATGAAAGAGGTTTAAAAATGCTTTGAGAAATGAAAATTGACAATCTAAAATAAGACATTATCATTACCCCCAACAAGCTTCTGGACTTGCCTCCTCATTAGCTGGTGCATGATCCTGGAATGCAAAGTGGTTTTATCATTTACTGCAAGAGGTAAAATCAAGTCAGGAAAGCCCACTCTATGTACAGAGGATATAATCCACACTAACTCTAAATATAAGGCAATACTGGCTTCCTCCACTTGTGGTTTTCAAATCGTAGCTTGACTTCCACCAATATGGACAACTGCCCACGGGCTATGTCTGGTGCCTCATCTCCTTAGTTAGCCTCACCTGATGTAGAAAAGTACTCCCACATTGGCTCCGGGAAGGTGCTCAGAGAGTTACCTGTAGGTTGGATCAATACTCTGGTTGGCGGTAGCTAACTCTGATGGAGGTATTCACATAGATAATGTGTCCCCAGTGACCCATTTTGTCCACTCAAATAAACCAAGTCTGTACAGATCTTCAGGTGATTTTCTTATTTTAAACCTTTCAAGATGTTGTGCAATCTAAACACAGTGCAGGGATGGGGAGCAGTAGTCATGGCCAATAATGGTTTACTCTGTAATAAGGCTCCACTCACTAGTCTTGCTTGTAAACATCCAAATATGGTGATTGGAACCTCTTTCCCATAATCCCAGAAACACCACTCCACTGATGTAAGCTCTGAGGCATGTTCAGATTGGTGCGTAGGTAGCAGCCTTTGGCATCAAAGCACTGGGATAGCTAGTACTTCCCAAACACAACACCCATCCTCTCACCATGCCAACACACAGGCATGACCAGGGTGTCTACCAGCCTTCAGAGGCTTCCTGGGCTGGCAGATGATCATCGGGGGAGCTGTCTCCCCCAGGCCCTGGTCCTCCTACTGTCACTTCCCCAACACACCATCACCAGATGACAGAGCATTGGAAGATGCTGTTTAAGATGGAGTAAGAATAATGAGTTATCCAGATGCTGCCTTCATCAGCTTTGGCAGTGGACTTCTCAGGCAGGAGTCCAGAGCAGCCACTGGCTGAGGAGGTGCCATAGATCAAGCCTCACTGATGCTGGTCTTCTCTATCGGGACCAGCTCCAGCTTGCCATCATGTGTGATGTAGGCCTAGCAGACCTGTAATGTCTCATGGGTAGCAAACCAGGTATCTCCCAAGAACCTAATGGGCACCCAGTTGCAGCCTAGTTTAACCTCAGTGTTTGGGCTAGTTTCTCCAGCATAGGTCAGCGGTAGCTTGGAAGCAGTAAACCAGAAGCTACGTGAAGCTCTTTCTTATAAGATTCCATGTATACATTGGTTTTGGACTCAACCTCCACAGCATCAGTGGCAAAGTCCTTGAGGACATCTGTGCTGTCTTCCTTCACCAAGAGGTCAGTGAAGTTGGAGGAGGTCAATGGGGCTGAGAACTTGCATTTCCAGAGACTGATGGTGGTTTGCAGGGCTTCCTGCAGCGCATCTACCTCACTGTCCTCACACAATAACTGGCAGAAGGTGATGTGGGGGGAAGATGCTGTGTGCTTTGTTCTTCTTGTAGCTCTGCTTTGACTGTTGCCCAAACCAGGAGAGCTTGTGTGCTGAGGGGCTGGTGGGTTGGAGGTAAAGGATGTATTGAGGTCATCCAGAAAGGAGTCACCAGTGTGGGAGAACCACCAATCCCATGGCTTTTGAACACTTCTTCCTCCTGCAGATGCCAAGGCTTTTTGTCATCTATAACTCTGGTCAGGGCCCAAACCAAGGAAGGGACAATACTCTCAATGTTAAACCATCCACCCAGCACTTAATTTAAAGCCTTTGAGAAACTGGGTCTCAACCCAGATCTATAAAGAATTGACTTCTGGGTCTACTACCTAGTCAGCAGTGACTGATATATTCCTCACCATGGAGCAGGGCTGCTCCATGGGCGATCATGGTTGCCCTAGCTTCTTCACCTGGTCTCTAGACTCCCACTTTCATGACTATATTACAACTTTAGAAGCTCTTTTCAAAATTATAATAAATGAAAAATTAAACCACTGAATGCTTAAACACTACAGTTAAAAAAGAGACAGTTAACCTTTCTCCTCAATCCCTACCTTATGGAGAAGGAAGGATAATCTCATTTAAAAAAGGAAGCATACAACGTACACCAAGTTATTGATATGGAAATTCTCAAACCATGAAAAGAATCCCTATTGTTTTACATAGTTAATATTGGGACCAAAGAAGCAAAATGTGATATGGTTAGTACCGGGGTCTAATTTGGGGTCTGCTGTGGAAGACCTTAGGAATGCTGAATATATTGTTGAGCTTTTCTGACTTTTTTTTTATTTTAAAATGAGAATATTGGGAGTGATGGGGTGAGACCCTTCCACACTGAGTCCTTCATATAAATCAATGACAAAATCTGGGCTGATTATGAGTAGCCACTTGGGGGTATAGGAGAATGAATAGAATCAGGGAGATGGATGGGGAGTCCATACATAGAAAAGAGAGGACAAGATAAGTTCCGTTTTAAGGGCATGTGGCTCTGAGCTAAGTTGACATTGTTATGAGTTGGCAAGAGAACTGGTAGGAAATGTATAGTGATCTTTCTGTCAAAAAAGCCCCAGAGAACTGATACTGGAGAATCTGTGGGTGCTGGGGGGAGCTTTGAAGTCCCATGGGTAAAAGATACAGGGTGAGGATGCCCATATCACTGACTCATCACAGGAAAGTGCATGTGTGAAAGAGACAAGCGCAGCCCAACTAAAGACAAAAAATCTAAATTGGGACTGGAGCTGCCATCCAGCGTTTCAGCCCAAGTCAAGCCAGGGTCATTACTTGTTAAAACAAAAGACAGTGTGCAGAAGAGAACAAATAGCTTGAGGACAGATCAAATAAGGAGAAAGAAATTTTCCAATGTAAGTAATAGAAAAGAAAAGGGTTTAAATATATATAAATGTAACACTGGCGACCTGTTAGTTCATATGAAGTGGTTCAGTATTATATATAAATGTAGATGGAATTACTAGGCAGAAGAGAAAATGGATGAGAAAGTCTTTGGAAGAAATAATAGCCAAAATTTTCCCTAGATTGATGAAAGATGGGAATCCACAAATACAATAGCCTCTACAGTAGATGTAGTTTTTCTTCTGCCAAAAATCGAGGTTGCAAACTATACCCAAACACCATAAACAAACCAGAAATCACATTTATTCCAACCTGGGCTTCATCCCTGGGAAGGTAAATGGACAATGCACCCTGCTCTGGGGGTACAGCCCTCTGGGAGTCCAACAAGAAGCCCGAGTAAACTGCTTCTTGGCGGATTCCAAACTCACCTTTATGTTCTCCTATCTCCATGAATCTGTCAACAACCCTGCACATCCTCTCAGCCACTCTGCTGCGACTTTCTGAAATGATATATCTTAGGGCCTGAATGGCCTTGAATGCTGAACTCATCTCTTTGGGCTTCCAGGACATGACTCCACAAAGCTCCACTCTCAAGGACTTTCCAGATGCCCTTCTTTACATATTTCTTCCATCCTTTCTTTTATATCTTCCATAATTTTAAATGCACTAATTAATGATAGCTTTCAATTTCACTATTATCTAATATGCTAAATGTCACAATTTTCCTTCAGACAGATTTCATTTCTTTTGTTCCAGAAGAGTTGTTGTCAGGAGGGAGATTGGCTTGGGTACCATTAGATGTTCATTTGGGTCCTGAATAGAGGTCTAGATTTGATCCTTATTTCTGTGACCCTCCAGAAGAGTACATGGACCTTAGAAATATTTACCATCTTTTACCTCCTAAACAAGCACATTTATATAACACTATCTGAAAAAAAAGTATCCTTATTTTTACTCCTATTATAATTTTTTTATATTTGTGTTTATTTAAGCAGTGACTATATTTCCTAATATTTAATATGCTTATTCATGAATTAGTAATTTTCTTTAGTTTCTGATGTAGTTTTCAATAATTCATCAGTTGCGTATAACACCCAATGCTCATCACATCACATGCCCTTCCTAATGCCCATCACCCATCACAAATTAGTAATTTTAAAATCATTTTCCCCTTAGTAGGTAACACGCTCCGGTGCAGCTTCATTCTTGAATTGTTCTTTCAGAAATTATAAATTGTCTCTTGCAGTTTTGTCTGAAATTTTCACATTATTTTTAGTTTTGAATAATGATGTATTGGATTATAGTGGGAAATTATATTCCACTAATATACTGGAGATATAATAAATTGTTAAATGGCTTACCAACACATCGCCTCCTCTGTTGTTTATGTGAAACTTTTGTCAATTAATATCTGTGCCAGTTAGCTACTCTGTCTTCTTCACTGGTTATCTTAGAACTTCTTCACCTCCCAACCTGCCCAGGCTTGTGTGTCATTTAATTTTAACGTATCTGGAGATGGGTTTTTATTTATTTCTCTTGCTTAAAACATACAGCGTTCCATGTTGTCATTACTTCATTTATGCTATCTCTCATTTGTCCTCTCTATTGTTTGTTTATCTTGAAGTGTCATTGCATCTTAAGATCCTGATGCTTTTGGCTCATGTCTCCTTCAACATTTTACCAGGAGGCCTACGAGTCACCTTGCAAATTTACTGATCTTGTTTTAAGTACCCTTTCCCTAAAAATCACTAGGGAATCCCTCTTTTGTTTCTGTTAAACATTTGTTTTTTAGTACACCCCCCCTGAATCGTATTTCTAGATCTTGAAGTAAGAGAGTTTAATTTTTCTTATTCTAGCTACTTCTGAAATTAGAAACTAGAAATTATTTTGTTTTTCACTAAAAGGAAAAAAGGATGGCAAAGATGTAGATGCTTGGTGCGTCTGAGTCTTCTTTGAAAAGTAAGTACTATTATTCATCAGAATTAGATAGTTGGATAAATGGAATGATTGTTAAGTTGACAGCTATATTATTGGGTTGTTGGATACATGGCATGAGGACTGAATTGGACACATTAGACAGAATGTTCAACATGAAAAATTTTAGTAAGATGGAAAAAGAGGCATTTTGCAAGGAAAAATGGGCAGATGTTCCATTACCACGGGCTGGGGCTTATAATTGGTTTATGCATGATGGGTTAGCCAATGGCGCTGTAACAAAAACGACCCTGAAATCCAAGTGTTAGTGATGTAAATAACGGATTATCCCATGACAAGTTTTATTCAGGTAAGACGGTTCCTGAGTGATTGTCCTTTACATGGTTAATAAGATGCAAGTTCTTTCTACATATCATCCTAGCGTCTTGCACACATTGCCCCTAAGGTCTCCAAAAGAGAGAGAAACTGAAGAACATATGTTCTATTTTTTATAAAGCCCAAGGCCAGAAACTGCTTCTTTCCTATATCCCTTTGCTAAGAATTCATTTACTTACATGATCCCAATCTATAAGGAAAGCTGGAAATTTCCATGCACCCAGAGTGAAGCAAACACGTGGAGAATATTTAGCACTGTCTCAGCCAAAACAGTGGCAAGAAACTCTCTGGAAATGTAATGGGTATATAAAAAGTGCAGACTCTGGTGGGTCTGAATCAGAATACCTTTAAGAAAGAGTATATATGAAGATTCAGAATCTAGAAATCTATGCCCATAGTATTATCTGTATCACTTTTGGAAACTTCATATTGATTTAAAATGTTGCTCTAGATCAGAGGTGAACACATTTTGTCCCACAGGTCAGATCTCACCTGCAGGCCATTGTAGTCTGATCCTTCTGCTAAATTTTCTTTAGCAGATCCTTCTGCTAAATTTTCTTTCACATATTTAAAGAGATAAGATACATAAAAAAAATAACACGCCAACCAAAAAGCCTAAATTTGAATAGGCTGGGCCTCTATACAAAAACGATTGATCGTGGCAAGCACCTTCTGGTTATAAAATCCTGAAGTTTCATAAAATCTACAATTCTGAAGATTATATAGACATACTGAGAATAGAAATGTTGAAAATTATTATGCTGTACGAGAAGATCCAGCTTAGAGAGCAGAGGAAAAGTGAGCTGAGAACCACAGCGCTGAAGTTCAGCCTTATTCGTGAATGAGGAAGCAGAGGGTCTGACAAAGATGCTGAGGGTAACAGTGTTATCAGGGATTCCATGGAAGATAAAAGAAACAAGATTCTGAGACAGCAGAAAAAGTGTTTCATCGTAGCAGTGAGATGGCTCGCTAGGCGCCTTGCACTGCCTTCCTGGCAGGTGGATTAATGTGGACTCATATTTTCAGTGATAATTCAAATGTTGGTGGAGAACAAAATAATTAAGAATCCTTATTTGTTGTCATATCCCTAACACTTGTGAACCACAGAAGAAAAATTGTGTTGGTTGAATAATTAGATGAATGACCTGTTATTGGTCAATTGGTATCAATGTATTGCTTTTTGATAACAGACAATTCTTTCATGTTCCTATTTGATATTTAGCAAAGCTAGTGACATTTACAATGCTTAATAATTCTCAGTCCTTGTAAACCAGCAGTACTAGGTTTTCTACCTTTATTGATTTTTCCCATTCATATTTGGTATGCGAGGACTGTGGGGTTTGAGAGGAGATGGATTGTTGTTATCTGAATTGTCATCTGTGGTCATTTCTATGCCCTATAAATCTGGTAATTCTCTGGGAAGGATGTTCTTGGTAAATCCATTGTTTTGGATCCTTGTTGATCTCACTCTCTCTTGTATTTACGGAATTAGTTAAGAATCTGATCCATTAAAAAAAAATCCGCTCTATTTAATTTCATTTGTTAAACTTTGCCTAACATCAAGTGTAGGGACCAATAAAATTTAGTAAAACTTACATGTTTTGTGGCCTAAACTATTGCAATATAAAATTGTAATTGATTTACCTTCTATAAATTGCGATTGATTTGATAATCCCCAAATGTCATATTTGCCACTTAAGGATGGCATTGTGACTCTTTACCATTTGTTCTTTGCCAAGGATGTCACATATGGCTGAAATTGGGTTTTCTTTTCCTGACTTACAGCAAACAAATATTCCACTCACAGAAATTTGCCAAAATATTTGTTCTTTTAGAAAATACTTTATGCTTGCACTTAGTGGAAGATAATAAATAATTAAAAGACACTTGAACTTTCCAGAGTACATCACAGAAATTTTTAATTTTATCCCTCTCGTCAGTTTAGAGTTCAAAATTTAGTGTCTACAAAGTGATCCAGAATTGTGGGAGATGTTGGAATTTGCATTCCAGTTCTTTGGATTGTGACATGATATTAATCATTATACTAACCAAGGAATTCAGCAACTTGTTGTATGTAAGTCAGCAAGGTCAACAGTCCAGCTGTGCCACCATCACCAAAACCCATGGAAGTTGTATCAGGTCCACGTCCTGGGCACCTTATCACACACACTATCAACTATCTGGACTGAAGAAACGAAGCATAAAACATCTCTTCATCAAGGGGTTAATTTCATTTGAAAAAAGTTAGAAAGTCATTTTGTTGATATTCTAATTCAAGAACTAGAACGAGAAGGGAGCCAGAACCAGTTCTTTCACTAACGCCCTTGCTGTAGGTTAGAAATGTTGGGTGCTTCGTAAAAACTTCTAAAAATCTAAATTCTCAGGTGGAATTAGAGAAGGGTTTCTGAGCGAATTCCTTCTTATTGCAATTACCACATGCAGCACAGAAAGTATACGTGCAGGAACGTCAAATATGATTTACCATCTAGACGCTACACCTTGAAACTTTAAAAATATGACTTTGAAGAGAGTAAAGAATTCCGATTGTGTAGGAAGTAACATGAATCATGCCATGGAGGCTGTAAGTAACTGGCTCCTGTAGCTACACTTTTACATAACAGTATGCAAGCTCCAGCATTCCACGTTTTTTTTTTTTTTCCTAAATAGAAGGAAAGTATGATAAGTAAAGCTGCATAACGTTAACAATACCATCCCCGGGACAAGGCGGGGCCGTTTTGAGCATCTGAGCCCCGGCTGACCTCAGGATTTCAAGAGGAAAGACTCCCTAACCCGTAAACCTGCGGTGCGAAGCTTTTGAGGAGCTTGTTGGGGCAGCTGCATCTGCTGCAGGACACCGTCGGGGATCAGAAGCAAACACCAAGGGGATCCCTGGGAGGCTCAGCAGTTTGGCACCTGTCTTGGGCCCAGGGGAGATCCTGGAGACCCCGGATCGAGTCCCACGTAGGGCTCCCTGCATGGAGCCTGCTTCTCTCTCTGCCTGTGTCTCTGTCTCTCTCTCTCTCTGTGTGTCTCTCATGAATAAATAAATAAAATCTTAAAAAGAAGAAGAAGAAGAAGAAGAAGAAGAAGAAGAAGAAGAAGAAGAAGAAGAAGACACCAAAATGCACACTGTGCTGCAACTTCAAAAAAAGAAAACAAAAAAATTTGGAAAGAACATTGTAGCAAATACAGTGACTTCCAGCTTCACTGGAGGGAAGGTGGGTCAGAGGGGGAGCCCCGAGGGTGGCCCCCAGAGAAGGGCCGCCTGCGCCCCAACCCTGTGGGGGGAGACCACGGCCCAGGTCGGCGTGTCCAGGGCAGCGCGGGAGGGGACTCGAGCCGGCGCGCATCCCTCGGCGGGTGGCGGGGAGGGCGCACACACACCCTGCGGCCCATCCCGCCTGAAAAAGGCCGCGAGGGGCAAGCCAGCGCCTCCTGACCCAGCTGGGTTTGCAGCCGGGGCTCCTTGGGGTCCAAGCTGACCCGTGGCATCCCGGCTCCTCCCCCGATGCCGACCCACACCCCGAGCTCCGAGTCCCTGTGGCTAATGGAGGCAGCGGCCCAATTGGGCCGCGGTGGGGCCACTTGCTGGCGGTGCATCCCGGCCACATCCGCCCCCCGGGCCGTAATCCCAGAGAGGAAGGACCGGGCTAGCCCCACAGAGGGACCCCGGACCCCGGCCGGAGCCACGCGGACACGCAGACCCCGGTGTGTCGTAGGCCGCGGACTCGGACTCCCCGGAATCCTCTTCTGAGGACCTGGACGCCAGGTTTGGGGCCTCGTCCCACTGGGAGGGGCAGAGAGATGACTCCGGGCGGCTCAGCTCGGGCTCGGGCCAGGTGCCGGGGTTTAGGGCCACGGGGCCTCGGGACAGGACGCGGCCTCTCCACGCGGACGCCTGCGCTGCCCCGCCACTCCAGGTCCTGGTCCAGGCACCTGAGGCAGAAACGTGGGGTGGGCCTGACGCTGGAGCCCCAGCACCCACAGACGGGGGAGCGGGAGGCGGCCCGGCTGGAACAGAGGCGAAATGGGGGTGGGAGAGGCACGCGGCTGGGCCCGGGGTACAGGGCGTGGGGTGGGGTGCAGGGCACGGGGGATATAGGGTAGAGAGCACGGGACATAGGGTGCAGGGCACAGGGTACAGGGCATGGGGTATAGGGTACAGGGCACGGGACACAGGGTATAGGGGATGCTGTATAGGGCACACAGTATAGGGTACAGGGCATGGGGCACAGGGCACAGGGTATAGGGTACAGGGCACGGGGTATGGGGTATAGGCCAAGGGGTATAGGACCCAGCGTATAGAGTACAAGCACGGGGTACAGGGCATGGGGCATGGGGCATGGGGTATAGGGCAACATACGGTATAGGGCACACAGTATAGGGTACAGGGCATGGGGCACAGGGTATAGGGCATGGGGCACAGAGGTATAGGGCACACAGTATAGGGTACAGAGTACAGGGCACAGAGTATAGGGTATGAGGCATGGGGTATGGGGTATAGGGTACAGGTATAGGGTATGGGGAATAGGGTACAGGGCAGGGGGTATGGGGCACGGGGTATAGGTTACAGGGCACAGGGCAAAGGGCAAGGGGCAGGCAGGGGCTCTGGCGGCCAAGGCCAGGGCAGGTACGGGTGCAGCACAGGGTCTGTGGGGGGGTGATCAGGAAACAGGGCCAAGGCTCATGGCACCCTCAGGAGGCATTACACGTTCAGGCACAAGATTCCTTCCATCACTCAGGTATCGGTGACCTTGGGGTGCGGGGCAGAGGCCGAGGAGAAGCCCACAGGGAACATGGGCCAGAGCAACGTGACCCCTCCAGAGCACACATGGTCATGGGGACAGGGCGGGGGGTCCGAAGCTCGGACACCAGGCGTGTTTGTGGGTCACAGAGCAGCGTTGGTGGAGGGGGGCCCGGTCTGCAGGCTGGGGGGCTGGGCTGCCCCTGGAGGAGCCATGGGGACAGGATGGGGTCCAGGGCTCCCTGGAAACTCTCTCTGGAAGGCCAGAGGTCATTCCCAGTGAGTGACAATCACGAGCAGGCTCACAGGACATCTTTGGACCAACAGAGTTGGGTCTGTTTACCTTATAAACTTTCAATCTACCACCAAAAATTAATAATCATGCTCAGGAGGCCTCCAGCTTTTGGCCTGATTACTTAAGGAGTTGCTTTACAAAAACAAACAAACAAACAAACAAAAAAAAAAAACCAAAAACAAACAACAACAAAAAACAACTTTCAGCTAATTGATTAAGCATGCGTTTAAGGGCCGAGACTTTTTGTAGGAACCATTTTTTATGGACTTTATTGACCATATTTTACAGTTACATGTGGAGTGGGATAATTTTTTTTATTTTTTTAGGATTTTATTTATTTATTCCTGAGAGACACACAGAGAGGCAGAGACCCAAGCAGAGGGAGAAGCAAGCTCCCTTTGGGGAGCCTGATGCGGGACTGGATCCCGGGACCTGGGGTCACGCCCTGACCCAGAGGCAAATGCTCACCCGCTGAGCCCCCCAGGCATCCCTTGTGGGATGAATTTTTTAATTTAATTTAATTTTATTTTATTATTTTATTTTATTTTATTTTATTTTATTTATTTTATTTTATTTATTTTATTTTATTTTATTTTATTTTATTTTATTTTATTTTATTTTATTATTTTATTATTTTGGGGGGGGGATCAATTTTTTAACAAGCAACATATCCCTATCTCCACACACACACTGCAGGAAAGAAGCAGAGCATCTCGGGGATACCCTGCCCCTTCTCTGAGCCCATAGGCAGCATCTGACCCACCTCCTGATGACGTATATTGTCTGTTTTCCTAGAATTTCATACAAATGGAATCATTCCGTGTGTCTTCTTTTGTGTCCAGCTTCTTTCACTGAGCACTAGCTTTTGAGAGCGTCTATGCAGACAAGTACCTGTTTTCCCTCCAGGAAGTAGCTGGCCAGGGTACAGATGGACAGCCGCACAATGTCTCTACGCTGTACTAAGCTGTCCCTTCATCACCCGAGAGATGCTTACCCTTTTCTGTATCTTGGGCATTTGCAAAACAACAAACAAACAAACAAACAAGAAATCCAAAGCAGACTTTTGAAATATTGATTCTCATGGTAATGCATAGTCTTGGTTGGGACCCCAAATACTCATACACATGTGTAAGTGTGCACATCGATATCGAAAATGAGGGGGGCACCTGATGGGAGGAGCACTGGGTGTTATTCTACGTGTCGGCAAATCGAACTCCAATAAAAAATAAAAAAAAAAAATTGCCAACGCTCATGTAAACATGGACATAAACCCACAGGGGTTTATATAATCGAACAACAACAACAACAACAAAAATCCACTTGAAAACAAGAGCAAACTTGGCTTGAAGTACTCTGCGCTGCGATCTCTGCCGGTCGAGGCTGGTCCCGGTTGCACCTTAAAGGGAGGGTCACCGGCTGCTCACTTGACGGCAAGACCGAGGCTGGCTCCGAGTACGTAGTGTGAAAGGCTTGACCATGGAGGGTGGTGGTCACCGGCCGTGGCCTCATTCTGCACAGTGTCCCATGGCCCGGGAGGAGGGGTCCCCATCATGCTTCCAGATGGAGCGCCTCCCCTCCTTGCAGCCGGTCAGAGAGACCTTTCCGCATCTCCCATCTCGGGTGAGTGGAATCCTTCGCGTGGCCAGCTGCGGCTCTCTGGTGGGGCGCAGGCCTTGGGCTTCCCCCCAAGTGTGCTCCCTGCAGGCTGAGCTCCCGCTGCCTGCGCCTGGAGCCCGCCCTCTGCAGCCCGGAGCTCGTGACTAGGAGCTGCCCTTGCAGGCCGTGGCCGTGGGCCCCAGGCAGGTGCTGGTCACACCGACTCCCCGTAGAGGTTGTGCGGTTTGGGGCCCTCACGATTCTCCGCACTTGCAGCCTCCCCTCCCAAGTCCGTGAAATGAATGAATGCAGCGCCTGTTAGGAAGGTGGACGTAAGGGTGACCTCAGTCCTTAGGCGTCCCCCTCAGGCGGGCCGGCACAGCACCATCTGCCCTGGGCTGCGCCGCAGCCCGGAGCCCAGCTCCTCCTAAGGGACTGTTTAGCAGCACTGGGGCCTCCAGATCGCCTGTCACCTGGGGCCCTCGAGGAAACCGGGGTGCCCCTGGGCACCTTGCACAAGGCAGAGGGAGCGCGCGGTCCCCAGGCTCCCCCAGCTTCCAGCCTGGGATCTTGGGCAAAGTCACTAATGTTTCGGGGCCTCAGTTTTCACCGCTTGTGGGATGTGGGTGATAATGTGGGTGATATGCACCCACAATACTGGGGAGGGAGCCGTGTAAGACAGACGGGCTGGTCAGCAGGCCGCCAGGAGCACGCACGGTTGGGCCTCGCTGGCAGACGCTGCGGGACAGCAGAGCCACAGTCCCCGGTGCGCCGCAGCGGCACAGGCGAGCGGACAAGCAGCGGATGCAGGAGGAGCTCCAAGGTCGCCTCAAGTGCGCGGGGGCTGGCTCTGCCTGGGCGTCCTGCCCCGTCCCTCCAGTGGCCCCGAGCTCCGGCCTCGTGCCCGTGCCCTGGTCACAGTTGCCCTCCAACCCCAGGGCCGTGTCTAGCGCGGCTGCTTTCTGCCGTTTCCTCTGCAACCTAACACTGTGCCATACGCTGGAAAAGTCCTCGAGCCACCGACACCATGTCTCGGTCAGAGACGGGCAGCGCCACCGAGGGGGGCCTGTTTTCCCTCCAAAGGAGCCATTGACGCTCGAGCCCAGGCCTCTTCCCTGGGGCGCACCCCTGGTTCTCCCCCGCGGCCTGCCCTGACCCGACGGAGGCCCGGGAGCGCCAGCGCCCAGGTCGGTTGTGCTGGCGACAGGGAGGGAGCCGCCGAGCTGGGCGGGCAGGACTGCCCGAGAGCCTCTTGACGTCCGCCCTGTACCTCCCATCTCAGCTCTTCCACATAGTTCACTGTTTCTCTGGAAACACGAAGACACCCAGCCAGCACCCGCCTGTCCTCTCGTGTCCCCTTCCGGCCATTTGGGTCCCGTGCACCTGTCTGAGTCCCTCAGGCACTGTGACGCGACATCAGCCTTCTCGCAGATCCTGCCATTTGTTCCTCAAGGACGGTCCTGGCCTTGAAAGCACAGAAGCCTCCCGGTGACCCCAGGCCAAGAGGTGGGGGGGTGGGGGTCAGGTGGAGAGGATGCGGTGCAGGGACAGCAGGAAGGAAGGGAGCTGTTTGCCCACTACGTCCCGGTCACAGAACAGGCAACGTCGCCCTCAAACAGATGGAAAAAGACATTGCTTAAAGATAAGTACTTGGGCGGTGGCAGTCCAATCAGAGACGTTTCTCGAACCAGGAGGCATTTCAACCAGGCCCCTGAAGCCTCCGTAACTGTCTGCATATCTATCTCCCTGCTCTCCACCTTCCCATAGGACCCCTGTCTGCTTCTGGGGATTTGCATGCGGGGAAAACCTGCCTGTCCACCCTTCCTGAGTTCCTTTTCACCAGTTCATCCTCCCAGAAAGGGACGATGGCTCTAAGTTTTGATTCTGAATTCCTCAGGAAGCATTTCTGAAATAAACAGTTGCTGTCAGGGGCCCAGAACCGCAGGATGGTATCCAGGGGCTCAGACGTAGCTGGTTAAACCCCAGTGGTTTGTAAACGTGTTGATGGATGAGGAAGAAGGGGGGCCCAAGGGAGGGGGCGGGCAGGTGATGGGGAGGTGCTGTGTTCTCCACATACAGTATAGCCTTGCTGTGAAGTGTAAAACGCTCCCCCACTTCTTGACACATCTTTGCTGCGACTGCCAGGAAGCTAATATAATAAATATTCTTTTTTTGTATATTTTTTATTGGAGTTTGATTTGCCAACATATAGTATAATACCCAGTGCTCATCCCGTCAGGTGCCCGTCCTAATCTAAGTCAGACAACAAAATGAAATAAAAGACATTCGAATTGGCAAAGAAGAAGTCAAACACTCCCAGTTTGCAGATGACATGATACTGTACATGGAAAACCCAAAAGCCTCCGCCCCAAGATTGCTAGAACTCACGCAGCAATTCGGTAGCGTGGCAGGATACAAAATCAATCCCCAGAAATCAGTGGCATTTCTATACACTAACAATGAGACTGAAGAAAGAGAAATTAAGGAGTCAATCCCATTTACAATTACTCCCGAAGCATAAGATACCTAGGAATAAACCTAACCAAAGAGGTAAAGGATCTATACCCTAAAAACCACAGAACACTTCTGAAAGAAATTGAGGAAGACACAAAGAGATGGAAACATATTCCATGCTCATGGATTGGGAGAATTAATATTGTGAAAATGTCAATGTTACCCAGGGCAATGTACACGTTTAATGCAATCCCTATCAAAGTACCATGGACTTTCTTCGGAGAGTTGGAATAAATACTCTTAAGATTTGTGTGGAATCAGAAAAGACCCGGAATAGCCAGGGGAATATTGAAAAAGAAAACCACAGCGGGGGGCATCACAATGCCAGATTTCAGGTTGTCCTACAAAGCTGTGGTCATCACGACAGTGTGGTCCTGGCACAAAGACAGACACATAGATCAATGGAACAGAACAGAGAACCCAGAAGTGGACCCTGAACTTTACGGTCAACTAATATTCGACAAAGCAGGAAAAACCATCCACTGGAAAAAAGACAGTCTCTTCAAAAAATGGTGCTGGGAACATTGGACATCCACATGCAGAAGAATGAAACTAGACCAGTCTCTCACACCAGACACAAAGATAAACTCAAAATGGATGAAAGATCTAAATGTGAGAAAGATTCCATCAAAATCCTAGAGGAGACACAGGCAACACCCTTTTTGAACTTGGCCACAGCAATTTCTTGCAAGATACATCTATGAAGGCAAGAGAAACAAGAGCAAAAATGAATTATTGGGACTTCATCAGGATAAGAAGCTTCTGCACGGGGAAGGAAACAGTCAACAAAACTATAATAAATATTCAAATCAAAATGGTGCTCCCCAGTTGTCCAAATCTTCTCAATTAGTGTGTCACAATTCGTGTACAAGAATCATTGCCCCCTTGAATCTCTGGCATAATATGTTCCATTTATGATTGCAAAACGTCCCATGTTGCTGCGCACTTTGGCGCCTTGTGTGTGCACACACTCACCTTGTATAGGATCTTGCATAGATTCCCATATATTTTACCAGAATCTTACACCGCTGTCATTGAAATTTGGGTTTTGACTTCTGCTGCTCTTCTGCTTTTGTTCCAATGTGAACACACTAGCAGGGTATTTCTGTGTGATGGGACAGGGCGTATAAAAGAGACAAGTGGAGAATATGCCTAAGCCGGGAGTCGAGGATTATGTACAGGCCGTGCATCAGGGAACATTCCAGACCAGCAGACGAGAGCTGGACACCCCGTAGCTCCCTGTGCCTTCAAGCATGATCGTACTCGGGTTTTTAATATAATTTCATAGAAGAAAGAACAAGAGGGAAAAAGGAGACCTCCGCTGAGAATTTAAGTTCCACAGGATGTATATAGTCCTTTCATTTTTGTCATGAAATAAAAAGGCATTTTGCTACGCGAAATAAGTCAAAGACAAATTCTGTCTGACCTCACTTATGGATGGAATCTAATTTAAAAAAAAAAAAAAGAAAAAAAGAAGAAAACCAGAAACCATCCCCAAACTTATAGAAACAGAAGCGAGATTTGTGCTTATCAGAGGGGAAGTGCAGGAAAGAGATCCCAAGACCTAGCCCGCCAGCTGGAAGATAGAGTCCGGGGGTGACGCACGAAGGTAGGAAAGAGTCAATCGTGAGCGCTCTCATCACAAGGAGAAATTGTTTTCTCTTCTTGTTATTGAATTTCTTTTTTAAAAAAAATATATTTTATTTATTTATTCATGAAAGACAGAGAGAGAGGCAGAGACACAGGCGGAGGGAGAAGCAGGCTCCATGCAGGGACCCGATGCGGGGCTCGATCCTGGGACCCCAGGGTCACGCCCTGAGCTGAAGGCAGGTGCTCCACCGCGGAGCCACCCAGGCGTCCCCTTGTTACTGTATTTCTGTGAGATGAAGGAGGCTAAGTAAAGTTGGTGTGATGATCATTTCACAACACATGTGCGTCCACCTTCTTGCTGCACACCTTAACCGTATACAGGGATGGAGGACGGAGGTCGGGGATGGAGGGTAGAGGTCAATTATTTCTCAGTAAAACTGGAAAAACGTTACTATTATTACTCACTTTCAAGAGGACACTGAGGTCTCTGGAGAGTACGTGATTTCTTCAAACCCATATATACAAGTAATACAACCACTCACAAGGCCCAACCGCGTGCCAGTGTTTGCATGAGTTCCCATTGCCTCACGGTGCTCTAGGCTGTAGCACATTGTAATTGCCACAGCATAGATGGGAAACTGAGGCATGGGAGGTTGAAAGCTGTGCCCCAACAACCAAAGGTCCTAGAGCTGCTGAGTAGCAGAGGGAGGTCTGAGCCTGGGGCACGACGTCCACTTTCTGTTTCAATTGCTTATGGCTAAATAATGACACATGGCCCCGGTAAGTCTACCTTCCCACACACAGCCTGCTGTTATGAAATTGCCTGCCTCTATTTGGTTTTTCGTATTTCTATAGGTATTTTAGAACAAACTCCTTAAAGTCCATAAACTCCCTCGTGGCAAATTGGATTTGGATTGATTGAAAGTAACCGCTGTGTCAGAACGTCTGTCCTACTAGTTTGAATCTTCTCTTTTATTAACATTTATTCCTACATCTTTATTTTTTTAAGGTTTTATTTATTTATTAATGAGAGAGAGAGAGAGAGAGACACAAGCAGAGGGAGGAGCAGGCTCCATGCAGGGAGCCTGACGTGGGACTCGATCTCGGGTCTCCAGGATCATACCCTGGGCTGCAGGCGGCGCTAAACCGCTGCACCACCAGGGCTGCCCTATTCATACATCTTTAGAATATACTTTTAGAATTTTCTCCAAAAAGGTCCTAGCACCGTCGGATTTATTTCTGAGCTTTTATTACTGTGTTAATATTGACTATTTTTCCTATAGTATTTTCAATTCTGTTATCATTGGTGTGAGATGCTGTGTCTTTGCTTCATGCACTCTTATTGAATGATCCAAGTCCAAGCAGTGCACATGACAAGGAACCACATCACCACCATCAAAGTAAACTCCAGTAGGACATTTTCTTTGTTATCCCAAATATCGCCAACCACCTTGTCCATCAAGTCACTTTGAAGTACCAGACTCCACTCCCACCCTCTCACAGTGGTGAGGTCCTGTCTCCATCAGGTGGAGCCTGTGTGGGAATGACGGCTTTGTGAGCCCTATGGTTCCCGTGTAGGACGGACGTGCACGCCTCTTCTCTTCACCCTCTCAGTTCCAAGTCTTGCCCTAGACTCTCTATGACCACCACAGCCTCGTAGCACGATGCCTCCATGAACAACCGTTCTGTTCATTACACTATATCTGCATTTTGATTTAATTTGTAGGATCTCATAAAGACTTTGCATCCCAGCAAGTGATTCTGTTTAGTAGGATCCCTTTGGATCCTTTCTCTACGTGGCTGTTGCATGTGACGACTGGCACTAATTGTGGTTCCAGCCTTTAGAAGTATCCCTCAGTTCTCACTCATTGAACATGGCACCAGATCTCCAGACTGCTGTTTTCTTCTCAAACAGAGCTGGGCTCACTCAGAAGCATCTATGTCTAAGGGACCTGCAGTTGGCATTGATCTTGGCACCACCTACTCTTGCGTGGGTGTCTTCCAGCATGGGAAAGTGGAAATAATTGCCAACGATTAGGGAAACCAAACCACCCCAAGTTATGTTGCCTTCACTGGCGCCCAATGACTGATCGACGATGCTGCAAAGAATAAAGTTGTGATGAACGCCACCAACATAGTTTTCAATGCCAAATGCCTGATTGGATATAGATTTGACGATGCTGTCATCCAGTCTGGTAGGAAGCATTGACCGACCCTTCATGGTGGTGAATGATGGTGGCAGGCCCAAGGTCCAAATAGAAAACAAGGGAGAGACAAAATTTTCTAACCAGAGGAGGTGTCCTCAATGGCTTTGACAAAAATGAGGGAAATTGCAGAGGCCTACCTTGGGAAGACTGGTACCAATGCAGTTGTCACAGTACCTGCATACTTCAGTGACTCTCAGCACCAGGCTACCAAAGACGCTGGAACTATGGCTGGTCTCAATGTGCTTCAAATCATCAGTGAGCCGACTGCTGCCATGTTGCTTATGGCCTAGACAAAAAGGGTTGGAGCTGAAAGGAACGTGTTGATCTTTGATTTAGGAGGTGGCACTTTGGATGTGTCAATCCGTACTATTGAAGATGGGACCTTTGAGGTCAAGTCCACAGCTGGAGACAACCACGTAGGTGGAGAAGACTTTGACAACAGAATGGTCAATTGATTTATTTCAGAGTTCAAGCTCGAACACATGGAAGACATCAGCAAAAGCAAGAGGACAGGCAGTCTGTCATCTCCGTACTGCTTGCTAATGTGCTAAGCGTACGCTTTCTCCCAGCACCGAGGCCGGTCTTGAGTTTGATGCTCTGTATGAAGGAATCAACTTCCATACCTCTATTACTCGTGTCCCATTTGCAGAATTAAATGCTGACCTGTTCCATGGGACCCTGGACCCTGTAGAGGAAGTTCTTCAGGGATGCCAACATAGACAAGTCTCAGATTCATGATACCGTGCTGGTGGGTGGTTCTACCTGTATCCCCAAGACTCAGAGACTTCTACAAGATTTCTTCAATGGAAAGGAACTGAAGAAGAGCATAAACCCTGATAAGGCTGTTTTCTTATGGTGCAGCTGTCCAGGTAGCCAGTTTTTCTGGTGACAAATCTGAAAATGTTCAAGATTTGCTGCTGTTGGATGTCACTCCACTTTCTCTTGGCATTGAAACTGCCGGAGGAATCGTGACTGTGCTCATCAAGCGCAATGCTACCATTCCTACCAAAGGGACACAAACCTTCACTCCCTGCTCTGACAACCAGCCTGCTGTGCTTATTCAGGTGTATGAAGGTGAGCATGCTATGACCAAGGATAACAGGTTGGCAAGTTTGAGCTCACAGGCATACCTCCTGCTCCTCATGGTGTTCCTCAGATTGAGGTCACTTTTTTTTTTTTTTTAAGATTTCATTTATTTATCCATGAGAGACACACAGAGAGAGGCAGAGACACAGGCAGAGGGAGAAGCAGGCTCCCTGCAGGATGTGGGACTTATCCCAGGACTCCAGGATCACGCCCTGAGCCAGAGGCAGATGCTCAATTGCTGAGCCACACAGGCATCCCTGAAGTCACTGTTGATATTGATGCTAATGGTATCTTCAATGTCTCTGCTGTGGGTAAGAGCACAAAAAATGAGAACAAGATTAGCATGCTAGTGACAAGGGCTGCTTGAGCAAGGAGGACATGGAGCGCATGGTCCAGGAAGCTGAGAAGTACAAAGCTGAAGATGAGAAGCAGCAGGATGAGGTATCTTCCAAGAATTCACTTGAGTCTTATGCATTCACATGAAAGCAACTGTTGAAGATGAAAACCTTCAGGGGAAAATCGATGATGAAGACAAACAGATGATTCTTGACAAGTGTAATGAAATCATCAACTGGCTTGATAAGAACCAGGCTGCAAAGAAGGAAGAATTTGAACATCAGCAGAAAGGGCTGGAGAAAGTCTGCAGCCCCCGCATCACTACGCTGTCCTAGAGCGCAGGAGGCACGCCAGGAGGAATGCCTGGAGGCTCCCCTGGTGGTGGCGCTCCTCCCTCTGGTGCTCCTCCTCTGGGCCTGCCATTGAAGAGGTTGATCAAGCCAACCTGACAATAGGTGTAGCGTTGTTCACACAACATTTGAAGGACCCAACTTTGTAGCAAATTCCACCGCAGTTTTAAAGTCAAGCTTCTATAGTAAATATTCTTGATGCTTGAATATGGAATATGTGCACAGGGAAAGGAAATAATTATTACATTTTATAAGCACTGTATTGTTAAGTGGAAAATGCAATGTCTTAAAACTGTCTTTAAAATTGGCACCACAAAAAAGCAGTATCCCTCGGTTTTCAGAGCTATGAGCAACATTTGCTGTTCCTTAGATTCTTGATTTCCTGCTAAAACTGACAGTATGTATATCTTTCTCCTGGTTAAAAATTATACTAGATGAACATACACCATGTAACAGGACATGATAGATGTACACATGCACAGAGACCTACAGAGTCATAGCTCTACTGACTGTCGCATCCCAACAGAACAAGAATATACAAATCTTCCAATACGTAGATTTTTCTTATACTTACTGTATATGCAGTCATTCTTTTTGTAAATAATAGTTACATCGCCCTTTCCTTGACAATCCTTAACCCTTCCCCACTCCCATTAATGCCCTAGTAAGGACTCCTCATTCTGTACTGAGGAGGTAGAGGGTAGTGACCTCCTGGTTTCTTCCTAAATTGAATATTTTTGTTGATTTCCTCTGTCAGGTTGAAAAGGCTCCTTTGCATTCTTAGTCTGACTATTTTTTGTTGTTGTTGTTACCATGACTGCCTATTAGATATTACTGAATGTTAGTTTGCTTTTAGAAAAATGATCATATGGCTACTATCGCTCAATAAATTATGTGGTGAATTATGTTGACAGGGCCTCTGATGTTGCATAATTCCTGCATCCACGATACAAACCCTACTTGTTCACGGTGTATTTTTAAACCACTATCGAATTCACATCACTTGTATTCTATTCGAGCATACACCCTTAACGGATATTGCCTATAATTTCTTTCACTGTTTTTTGCTTGTCTGATTTTGGCACCAAGATTATAATTATCTCAAAAAATGATTAGGGAAGATTTCTCTTTTACTTTGTTTTTATCTTATTCCTTGAAATTTGGAAAGCCAGCCTGTTTAAAGAAAAAACCAGAAACCTAACAAAACAACACAATAAAAACACTTCATTTCTCTCTGTCCCTTTTGGTCTCTGTCTTTCCTTTTTCTTTAAGGGAATCCTGCCCTCTGGTTATTCAATCAGACATCATCCTAAATACTCATTTGGAGGGATTTTGCAGATATAATCAGAGGTTTGAATCCATTGGCCCTAATGTATGGGGCTTACTCAAGTGGTCTTGACCCATTCAGAGAAACCCTTTAAAAACAGAGCGTTTCCTCAAGCTGATGGAGGAAGACCAAGGAAGAAAGTTTGGAAGTGTGTGAAGACTCCATGGGCCCTCTAGGTTGATGATGGGGGAGCCTGTGACAGGGAGTGTGGGCATCTCCCGGGGAGCCTGGAGTGGCCCCAGGAGGCCATCAGCGAGGAACGGGAACCTCAGATCCACATCTGGAAGAACTGGTTTCTGCCTTTGGTCTGAAGGAGTGTGGATATGGATTCTTCCTCCAGGGCCTCCAGGGAAGGGCCCAGCCAGGCTCATACCTTGAGATGCGCCTGTGATACCCTCTACACCCAGAAGTCCCCCAAGGCCTCTGATCTAGGGAACTATGAGCTAATAAGTAGGCATTGTTTTAGCTGCTAATTCTATGCTAATTTTGTCCATGATAATATAAGACTCTAACAGTGACAGACGAATGCAGGAGTTTGAGGTTTTAACCCTTTTTATATGTTATTAAATTATACTTATTTAGATATTAGATATGTTACTGAATCTGAATAATTATATTTTATAAACTATTGCCTTTGTCTTTCCTGTTTATATACACATATAATATATATTTGCAAATAAATGTGAGAAAATACAGAAGGTACTCAATATTCTAGAAAAGTATAATTATTCAAATTGATTCAAGAAGACATCCATACAATACAAAGAAACCAATAATCATTAAATAAAGTATAACATAGTCAACACACACACATATCTAAAAGGTCATTACCTCTTTATCAACTTACTGGGTTTTTAAAAATTTTTTATTATTCTTTTAATTTTTATTTTTTTTAACTTACTCTCATTTAACAAAGAATAAATGTATGGAGCCAGACTTGTCACCGCTGCCAGAGAGGGAGGTTACAATTAGGTAAGAAGGAAGCAAAACTAAACCCTGAGGTCCCAGAGCCGAGTCAGAGTCATCGGTATGAAGTCCTGCTCAGCAGAACACATGCAGAAGGCTGGATGGATGCAGAAACAATTATAAATGTGTGCGTCCATGAGGGGGTATATATACAGGAGAATTTATGTTATATGTATTATAAATTATATATGTATATTTAATTGTAGGCATGTCCACATACATGGGTTGGAGTGCCTGCTTACCATGGATACATTGAATGACCTAAAGCAAGAGAGAGCCGGGAAGAATGACACCTCTGTTGCAATGACCACGTCCTGCTCCAGGATCTTGGTGTCTGAATATCAAAGAGGGAACCAGGGTTCCCTGAGAAAGGCACTTCGGTGGGTAAAATAAAAGATTAAAGTGGCACATCTTGCAGTATCAGAACATAAGGAAATGCTCCAGAAACAGAAGGGTGGAGGGGCATGTGTCAAAGGGACACAAGAGCCAACCTGAGAGACCTCCCAGTGATGAAGGATGGAACCATTTGCACAATAACAGTAACATCATATTCTATGAAAGCCCAACATATAAACTAAATAAACATGAATCTGCACGGATTAAAAATATTTCAATATGTGGAAGAGAAAAGGTAAAATCTGCCTCACTGAAGGGACACTGTGCCCAACGGCAAGGAGTAGCTGGCCTGCTCAGAGCAGCTCATGAGAGTAGTTATGGGCAGGGGAGAAACTGGCAAGAAGACACCGCTGCAGCCAAGCAGGGAAGGCCAACATCAGAGGAGCCACCACAGGACTCTACTGCACCCGGAAGTGACAGGATGAGAAGGGCATTTCACGTCTGTGGAATTCTTTCAAAAACCAGAACCAACGAGTAACTTCAATCTAATCATGGGGGAAAAACCCCAAAAAACAGACAAACCCAAAACTGAGGGTTTCTACAAAACACCTGACCAGTACTCAAAACTCTCAAGGTCATGACATACAAGGAACTCAGTCCAGAGAACATGGAGAAGACATGAAGCCTGGTCGTAATATGGAATCCCAGAAGGATCCTGGGCAAGAAAAGGGACATTAACGGAAAAGCTCGTGAATTTGAGGAATTCTGTAGTTTGGTTAAAAATTTTTAGGCAATCAATGTTATTCGTGGTGAATCCACTTTTGAGATTGGTGTGTGTTAGTGAAGCCACAGTGTCTGTGACACAGCAGCTCTGAGCATCGCACATGTTTCTACACTTAGCACTTCCTTTGTGCCTTTAGCATCTTGTCATTCCCATTACTTTCACTCTAATGCAGTCGTATTTCAGTTTGTCTAGTTTCAAAGGCTGATATTGTCCTCATATCTTTTGTTTATGATGTTGATTTGTCAAAACAGTCGTCTTTAGGTTGCCTCTACCACAATCTATTACTACTTTCAACTTTCATCTTTATTACACATTTACATGTGGAATCCACTCCCTCACTCCATGGCTGAGCGCTTCCTCTTATCTCATGGTAAGGATGGGGTGACTTCAAGAATGGAGTGAGGATAAAGAAGGGTATGCATATATTTTGGGCACACTAGTTGGTTAAAAATGACTTTTATTTAAAATCAACGGATTGTTTTAGTGTCACCAGGTTGATAGTAGTGAAATTATTATTGGAATCCTAAAAAGATATGGCACGTTATTTTGTAATTCATTAAATACCCAGACGTATTGGGGGAGAAATAGCTAATTCCACATCTAGGGGAGGAAATGCATAAGATGAGCCTAGAACATCTTATTAGGAGGCAAGAAAGCTATCAAAGATATCAGAGACTTGTCAAAGGATTCAGAAGATGCTTCATGGGACTCACAGCTTTCACAGAAGGGATCATTTGAGAACCAATAAGGATCGTAACATCAAAAGATTGACACACATTAAAGATGTTTAAATCGTGGGCTTATAGAACTGGATGGAGGGTATTATGCTGAGTGAAGTAAGTCAATCGGAGAAGGACAAACATTATATGATTTCACTCATACGGGGAATATAAAAAATAGTGAAAGGAATTAAAAGGGAAAGGAGGGAAAATGAGTGAGAAATATCAGAGAGGGAGACAGAACATGCAAGACTCTAACTCTGGGAAATGAACAAGGGGTGGTGGAAGGGGAGGTAGGTGAGGGCATAGGGTGACTGGGTGATGGGCACCGAGGGGGGCACTTGATGGGATGAGCACTGGGTGTTATGCTATATGTTGGCAAATCCAACTCCAATAAAAAATACAAAAAAAAAAAAAAAACAATCAATCAATCAATCATAGGCTTACGTGCATTCCCCCAAGAAAAGAAAGGAAAGAAAATCCCAATTTGTTATCTCTGGGTGACCATAGGAATCTAATTGATTATTTCTATTATTTTTAAAAATATTACATGAAAGAACATCAAGCATTTATCATAATTTCCCAATATATATGGAGGCTCAGTTTAACCAAATAATGGAGCATCAGTGTCCTAGGGTCGCTGTAACTAAGTGCCACAAACTGGGTGGCTTGGAACATCACAGACGTATCGTGTCGTAGTTCTAGAGGCAGAGATTCAGATCCAGGAGTCCTGTTGGCTGGGCCACCCTCCCCCTGAAGGCACAGGAAGAGGCCTTCCTTGCCTCTTCCAGCTTCTGGGGGCTCCAGGCTTCTCTCAGCTAGTGGCCACATCACTGAGTGCCCGTCTTCCCCTCTTCTCCCCTCTGTGTGCCTCTTATAAAGTCACTTCTCATTGGATGTAAGGTTCACTCAGATAATCCAAGATGATGTCATCTCAAAATCCTTAACTCAATCTCATTTGCAAAGTCTCTTTTTCCAATAAGGTCACAATCACAGTTTCCAGAGATCAAGACATGGACCCACATTGCGGGGGGGGGGGGGGGAGCCTTATTCAACCTGCTAAAGACAGGAACAAGTTTCTCTAGAGAAATATTCAGCTAAGAAATTTTTAAAAAGAAATTATAAATTAGTGTATTACTATTACACAACGTGCTTTGAAATGAGGGATCTAGGTAATATCAGGGACGGATGAAACTCAAAACAGGACAGCCAGACATTATGAGGACTCTGAGGCCCCACCACCTATGAAATATTCATCCCAACATAATGGAAATTCATCAGACTTCCAGATTTAGCTAACATTTTAGAGGAAATAATGAGGATGGAGAAATAGGGTCAACAGTGCCAATGGAATCCAATCTATAAAATCTAGACTAAAAGGTATTTTCCAAAATTAAAGTGCCAAGGAGGTGACTGACCTATATATTAAAAGAGAAATATCAATGATCATGATGCATATATCTGATTTTGCTCCAGGTAGAAGTAAGTGCACCATTAGAAAATCAGGAGACAATAGAGATATTGAAAATCGATTGGATATTTAATGATAACAAGAAGAAAATGTTATATTTAGATAGGATAATATTGCTGTATTTGTCTTTAACATGGTTTTTATATTTTAGATTTGCATACCGAATTTCATGTAGATGAAATTATATAATGTTTGAAATTTACTCTAGGAAGTAATCTATGGCTGAAGGAGGCAAAAATGGACAGGGTTGCAAATGAAATAAAATTGGGCATGCCTTGATAATTATTTAATCTAAATAACGGGCATATGGAATTCGACATATTGATTCTACTTTTAAATGTTTAACTTTTTTAATAAGAAAAAGTTCTCTAAAACTACTTTAAACAAAATCTAACGAAGCAATACAACCTTCCTTAAAAAATATGTAGGCATTTCTCAATTGCTTACATGGTTTCAATAATTAAACTTCAACTTTCAAAAGTCCTTTCTGCCTCTCAGAGTGAGCGACTCTGTCTTGACTAAATAATTTCTCTGCAGGAGTTGAGTAACTAATATTCTGAGTGACTGACTCGCATGGAAATATATCTCCTGTTTCCTTTCACATATTTTCACCATATATAATGAAAGCATATGCTCTTGCTGGATTTATAGTCAGATTTGTCAACTTTTTCCTTATTTACTTGAGGTGGTTGGCATAATTCAAAGTGAAGTATCCTTCCGTGTGAGTTATTTGTCACCGGGTACTCATTAGAAGATCTTTAATATGGAAAAGATCTGCTTCTTCTCAACATAATGTTCACTCTGCCTTCCTTCCCTGTTTCACACTTCCAAGATCTCGGATGCCACGGGAGGACGTCATGGTCCTAGTTATACCTCCACGTGTGCACGTGCGCTCAATTTGGAGAGGCTCTAAGATCCATGTGAGCGTTCGGATAAATCCTGGGCCACACTGACAAGAGTAGTAGACCAAACAGTTTTGGGACACTTACCTTAGCTTTACACCACCTTCAGTTTTGAGTAATAACAGCATCTTTTCTATATTCCACTCATTCACACAATGAAAATATACTGAGTTCTTCTATGTAAAAGAGGCAGTGCAGTGAGCAGGTAAGAGTATGCGCTTCGAAGTCAGACTTACGTCAACCCAAACCCAGCTCTACCAGCCAATGGCTTTGTTATGAGGACGTGAGACCTGACCATGCGGCACACTGGGCTCCCCAGCCCTCACCTGCGATGTTGGGGGGATAACACCACCTACTAGTCAGGGTTGTGTGGGGATTAGACGGGGTCATGGACCTCAAAGCCTCATAGTACGTACTACACACACAGCAAAAGCCGCCCCCACGTAGATTTTGTTGCCCACACGCCACTGCTTTGAGTTCTCTTGAGATGAAATGACATATTAGAGGCTGCTGCATTCCTCCAAGACCTTAATCAGACTAAGACACAATGAAGTGTGTGGGAAACGCCGTCCAAGCATGCACCAGACACAAGATAGGCTGCCCGGGTCTCCTTTCGGAGGGATGCTGGTGGCCCTGAGGGAGGACCGTGTTCACAGAGAGACCCCAGCTCTCAGGCTCTTCAGGGTCGGGCGATTCTGAGGCAGCCCGTGTGTGGCACTGGGAGAGGTGGGGGCACCCCGGCCTGCCGTCTCGGTCCAGGCGGGTGAGCTGGTGCGCGGGGCCACCCGCACGGGTGCCCACCAGGTCAGTAGTCTACATCTGCTTACGTCCACCTTTCCCTCTGCCCAATCTCCGTCCTCCCGCTTCCTCCCCTGAGCTTTGCAGGTGCACCCACGCCCACCTCACAGGTCCCTGGCGGGGTGCACCACGGTGGTCTGAGGGAGAGGGTGGGAAGGCGGCTCCCAGGTGGACTCGGTCCCTGCAGAGATGGTCCCCGCCTGCACACGTGCCTCCGCTCTGCTCTGGGGGCCCCCGCGGGGTTGACCAGTCCTCTTTCTTCCATCGTTCAAGGGGACGGTGCCTCAGAAGCAGCACAAGCCACCAACTGCACCTCATGCCCGTTTCCTGGGGGTTCCAGCCTCAGCCAAGCGCCCCCCGAATGCGGACAGGCTGAGCCCTGACTCGCTGTGGGTGCAGTGGCCACAGGGCGGCTGGGACGCTGCGACTGGCGAAGCAGGGGCTGGATTTGGAAGGAGATCCTAGGGGGGAGCACACCTGAGCGGGCACCATGGCGGGGGCAGGTGTCTGTACCAGGAAGTTAGAGCAAAAATACGAGTGTTGAGTAAGTCAGAGCACAAATGATGAAGATTGAATTTGGCGAGAGGAGAAGCGCATGGAGAGGCAGCCAGAGGGGGGCTCCCAGAGGGGTCTCCTAGAGGTGGGCTCCTAGAGGTGGGCTCTCAGAGGTGGGCTCCTGGAGGTGGGCTCCCGGAGGGGGGCTCCCAGAGGTGGGCTCCTAGAGGTGAGCTCCTAGAGGTGGGCTCCCAGAGGAGGGCTCCTGGAGATGGGCTCCCAGAGGTGGGCTCCCGGAGGGGGGCTCAGGGGACAGGTCGCGCCGCAAAGCTTACAGTGCATCTCACACCTGGCATGACCATCAGAGCACATCGCTTTGCCACGACTCTTAGCGAGCCAATACCTGGCAGCTGGCTGTCCTCGGTGAGCGTTGTGCGGGGACCACATCACCCAGACGCTGGAGCGCGTGCACCTCCAGGGGGGAGCTGGCCTTGCCTTGTTAGGGCTGCCGAGCGCCACCCCCCATGGACCCTGCTTCTCCTCTCCCTGAGAGCTCATCCCCCTCTCACGTTTCAGCTCCCGGTGAAGCAGAAACAAACTGAAACACTGGGGTTTCTTAGAGTTATTTCCTTTAAAATTATGATTCTGGAAGATTCATAGGTCTTCATAGGTCTTCATGTCTCAACTTCAAGTAGGTGGGAACCTTTTCCAGAATCCGTGTGAGCAGCTGTCCCGGGGCGGCATCTGCAGGCTCTGAGCTGGCGGGGACGGAGCTTGGCACCGGGCAGCACCAGGCACTGTTCCCTGGACGGTTTCACAGGGACACCGTGACCCTCGGACCCAGATGGAAGACCGACCCGCCGCGCTTCCTTCCCATGCCGGGCACACGGCGGAGGTCACGTTAGGCCATGACTTCCCGGGCGAAGGGGGGCATTTCGTCCTTACGGGGTCTCGTCACGAGGAAGTAGAACCATTGATCTGTGTGGATAAAAGCCTTTATTTATGGCTCTGACCTACTGAGCTGATGGAGGGAGTGGGGGGTGGGGGGAGAACCTATTTTTATGGTGAACCGGCTCCTCCTATTACTCGTTACTTTTGAAGAAGTCACACAATATAATTTTCACACTAGATACGAGGAATGGTGGAGTTACGAGAAAAAATTAGATTCTCACAAGTGGCGATCTTCTGAAGATCATCGTAATCACACAAAATGCAGCCGCACGCCGGCCTGGGATGGATGCCCTCGTGCCAGGAGGTGCTACGGGCTTACACGGCGAGAGCTTCTACGAGTCCAGTCATTTGCCCTGGAAATACGTGCACTTTGTGTGTGTGTGTGTGTGTGTGTGTCAATGCTTTATTCTCTGGGGACTTTGGAGAACACAGTGTGCTTAAAGAAACAAGAAACTTCTGAAGGAAAGAGGAAATTGAGGAGAATGGCAACTTTTTAAAATAAGTCCAATGCTTCCAGTGAGGACGAGCAGCTTCTACTATTTATCCACTCAGCACATCAGTTCCCAGGCTGGGCACACGAGGGTGGCCCCCCAGACCATGGAGGGACCCCGGGTCTCACGGGCTTGGCCGGCTGCGGGCTTGGCTGCGTCCATGCGCGGATACGAAAGAGGGCCAAGGACACAGCGTCCATCGAATCCATGTCCTAAAGTGGATTTTTCGACGCTTTCTTTTCTTCTTGGCAACGATGGAAAAACTGGAATATTTTAAATCGTGAACCTTTTTAGAACAATGAATTCATCTTTAAAATAAAATGTGCCAAAAATAAAATAAAATAAAATAAAATAAAATAAAATAAAATAAAATAATAAAATATAAAATAATAAAATAAAATAAAATAATAAAATAAAATAAAATAAAATAAAAAAATAAAATAAAATATAAAATAATAAAATAAAACAAAATAATATAATAAAATAAAATAAAATAAAATAAAAATAAAATAAAATAAAATAAAATAAAATGTGTCTTTCTGGATCGCTGTGTATTTGGGAACAAATCGACACCATCAAATCATTCCATGTGTTTTTGTATAAGGAAACTGAGGCACAGAAAGGATATTTGAGTTGCCAAGGACCACACGCCTCTTTTATGGCAGAGCTGGGACCAGCCTGTGTCTTACTTTCCCAGCGCAGTATTCTGAAGTGAGCGAGTGTGTTAGATTCACCATTACTAAGATTTTTTTTTTCTTTTGTGTGTGTGTGTGGTTTGTTTTTGTTTTACATTTGAAAACAAGCTGATGGCTTAGAAGTCTTTGGAAGAGCGCACGCAAGCTCCGCGAAGTTGGGCTCTTGCGCCAGCACACACGTCTTGGGAACCCACTAAGCAGATCTTCCCAACAGCCTGGGGGAACCTGGACCGATGGCATGACCCCATCTTGACTCTCAGCCACCTATGATGTCCCCTCAATGAATCACATGAAATATACAGCCAGTGCTTTAGATTTTACCCAGTTCACAGGAAACTACCGATTAGAATAATCAAAGTACTGGAACCCTATGAAATTCAGTCTTCCAAGGATGAGAGGATAATGGAGATAAGCTTCAAATTAATAATAATAATAATAATAATAATAATTAATAATAATAATAATAAAACAAATCCCTTGATTTATGAGTCAGATGCTGTCCTCAGTGCCTCTGGCCTTCCCTGTCGAAGCCTTTTGCCAACCACATGGGTGAGCATGGCGGTCATCCCGTTTTGCAGATGACAACACGGAGGGCAGAGCATGTACACACATTGTTTAAAGTCACATATTCGGCTTCTGGCAGAACCAGATTTTTGAATAGGGCATTTGGAGTCCAGAGTCTGCTACACATACTAAAAATACCAAATCTGTTACTTTTTTTTTTTTTTTTAAAGATTTTATTTATTCATTCCAGAGAGAGAGAGAGAGAGAGGCAGAGACACAGGCAGAGGGAGAGGCAGGCTCCATGCAGGGATCCTGGTGTGGGACTCGATCCCGGGACTCCGGGGTCATGCCCTGGGCCAAAGGCAGGTGCCAAACCGCCGAGCCGCCCGGGCTGCCCCAAATCTGTTACTCTTTGTGAAAGTAGGTCTGAGAGCCAATACGACACGGCTAAATTTGCATCTGTAGAATTGATGACTTGTCCCAGGCCTTGAAGACATTATCCTTCCCACCCAGTGTGTTTTATTCTCCCCACACGCCTTTGTGGAAGTGAGTGATTGCTTTCTTTTGGGGTTCTTTTATCCCAATGCTCCAGAGTAGGCATGTTTCGGGACAATGAATAAATGTTGAATAACGCACTTTACTGGACAAGAGAGAGAAAATGTGGACAAACCCAAAGAAAGATGCCAGTAGACATTTTATGCAAGTCATTTCCAAGAGAATTCTAAAACTTAGACCCAACGTAGTTTTCAAGTACGTGCTCTTTTCTTAGGAACAATTTTGGACAGGAATAAAATGGTCGTAGAATAATCTAAGCCTTGCAAATTAAATCTAGTCGCTCTCAAAGAAGAATTTAACATTTGTTTTTCACACGGACACCTGCTAATTTGAAATCTCATTGTAAAATAAAATGCCTCCTTTTTCCCTCAAGAATTGGGACCCCTGTAGGATCAGCACATGTAAAGCAGCTTTAGTTTTTACTTTTGAAAACCAGCTCTTCTTTTGAATTAATGTCCAAATAAAGTAATCTCTTATTATCCCAAGATGAATTCTAGAGAGAAAGACGCTGCGCTTTTAATTTCTAAAAGTTGTTAAATAAATCCAAGTGCACACAGCACATGCCGAGTGCACGTGCCGGGGCACCGTCCGGTCTACGGCAGACCAGGCTGTGTGCCGTCGAGCACGGGTGGATGGTGCAGGAGCTCCGGCCTGGTTAGGACGTCACAGGCTTCCCCGACCCTGCACAGTCGCATTCATCCTCGCACGCTCAAGTTGTACAACTAGGACATGAGCCATTGGTATTGGCCCATTGGTATCTGGGGGTCCACTTACGACGATCGGGTGTGGTGATGTCTGCAGAAGGCTCATTAAATGAATAAATGGCCAAATATTTGTTTTTATACACAGTAAGAAATTAGACTTTACATCTTTCCCCCCTGCTATTTGCTACTTAGAATATATACTCCGAGGCAGGATTGATACCTGGGTTCTGGCCTCACAGTTTGCAGCGGGCACCACTGTCATCGATCGCCCAACCAGCTAGTGTTGTTCTGCTTTGACTCAGCTGGGTATTTTGTGCGTGTGCCTTTCTTTTCTGATGTGAGACTCACCCTTGATGCCTGGTCTGTGCCTCTTCCAAAATAATAATACTAGGCAGTTATTGAAAATACCCCTCGCAACCACCTGAAAGCAAGTGCCTCTAGATGAAGAGACGCGAGGGCGAGTGTGGGTTTAGCAGGGGACCAATGGTGGAAATAAAGGGTGCCAGTCGGCTTCCGGATGTCCTGAAGAGCAGGAGAAGCAAACAACACACCTGCTTGTGCTTCTTTTGAGATACAAGACACATCCTATCTGCATCTCCCCGCCAGACAGGAACGGTGGGAGGCCGGGGCAGCCTCACACCCCTGTCTCCTCCCCAGGCATTGCTTCAAACGGTTTTGCTTTGAAAACCTTTCATGAAATGGTTTTGCTTTAAAATATTGATATTACTCTTTTAGGTGCAGGCATGTCAACATTCAGAATTCCCTTTAACATTAAAATAAGAAAAAGCTATCCCAGTGATCAGTAGATGGCAAACTTGCTACACCTAAATGATGAGGTTTGTTTTTTTCTGTTAGACATTTCACTGACATTTTGTTCTAAAATATTTTAAAAGTTTCTTCAAATGGACAGTAGAGTTGGTTTATTGTGAAATTGACCCCTCCCTCTGACAGACGTGTGTGTTTATATCAAAGCTCCCATCTTTAAGATACTGTTATGGGAGTATACGAGTTCCTATAAACAAAGGGCACACTTTCAACTGACAAGATAAGTCAGTGTTTTAATTTTTATTAATTAAACCCTTTTCTGATTTTCTTTCAAAATATCCTCTCCAGTGCTACCACAGGGAGACAGTTCCACCTGAACCAAGTACTTATGGTGCCAGAAAGAGAACGCAGAGCTGCCTGCCGTGGCCACCCCATTCTTTCCTGGTGCTCAGAGCACGGTTTCTGTTACTGCTTTAATATTCTGTAACCATAAACAGAAAATCAGTATGTTGAGATTACCTACATGAAAGTAGCATATAGGAATTCAAGAAAAGGCAAAAGGAATTAAGTTCTTAAAAAACAAATTAATATGATTAGGAAAATCACCAGGCAGCCCGAAGACTTAGGCGTTTTAATTGACTGTGATCAGAAATACATTTCGGGTATTGAGCTGCTTTCTCTTTTGTTGAGCTTTTGACAGTTTGCAGGGAGACCTGAATAGAAATTATGCCTTTTCCCTGATGGCAAATAGTAGTAGCTTCCTCAATATTTTTGCGGTCTTGAGCATGGCACTGAACGCTGAGAGGTCCTCATGGCAGCAGACACGAGGGGCCAGTAATGTGTATGTCTAGCAAAAAAGGTCACAGCTGAGAAATAGAGACGTGCGGGGAGATACAGGAACATTCCCTCTTGTGGGATATGGAAGAAAACAATCTGGTTAAAGGTCAGGGTCCAACTTCTCTGCTTGGGAGCCACCCCAACATGCAGTGACATAAAACCACGACTATTTTATTGCAGTCCCAATTTTGTGGGTCAGGGATGTAGGCAGAACAGGACAGGAAGGCTGTCCCAGGTTGGGCAGGGGGCAGGCCCTCTGCTAGCTGTTCTCCATTTTGCATCTGTTGGGTCTGGAATGCTTGAAATCATTCCTTTGTGGTCTTGTTTGTTTGTTTTTGTTTTTCTTTGTGGTTTTGATTTGCATTTCCTGGTGGTTAGTTCCCACACTCTTGGTGAGGATTTTAAAAATGGTGTTGCTGTTAGGGCAAACAATATGGAGGCACCTCAAAAAATCAAAAGTAGAACCACCAGTCGGTCCAGCAGTCCCACTTCTGGGTGTGTATCCCAGGAAATGAAATCTGGATCTTCAAGGCGTATCCGTACACCCATGTTCACTGAAGCGTTCATTAGTCACAACAGCCAAGGTATGCAAACAACCCGAATGTCCGTGGACAGATGTGCAGAGAAAGAAACTGGTTTATACATAAAATAGAGTATTACTAAGCCTCAAAAAAAGAAGGAAACTCTACCATTTGTGGAAATATAGATAAACGTGCCGGACATTATATGAGACCAACCTGTCGCAGAAGCACAGACACTGCATGATCGCCCATACGTGTGGAATCTAAAATAGTCAAACTCATAGAAGCAGAGAGGACAACGGTGCTTACAGGCCAGAGATGGGTGGAATAAAGAGATGTTGTTCAATAGATATCAAGTTTCAGTTTTGCAAGATAAAAAAAAAAAATCAAGCTCTGCTGTACAGCGCAGTGCCTATCACAACACAACGTGGTACACTAAAATGTGGTTGGGAGGGTCAGCCTCATGTTACACACTCTTTCAACAAGAGAACGAAACAAAGAAGACCCAATAAACAGGCACAAGGAAACGTGCAGAGGTAATGGATGGATGGGTCTATTACTTTGATTATGGTGACGGCTTCGTGGGTCTTTGTATATGGCCCAATCTCACCAAACGGCATCCCGTAAATACGGTAGCTCTTGTGTATCAATTGTATTTCAATCAAGTTGCTTAAAAAATTGACTTTTTCACTCACGTTTCTGGTGCCAGGGCTCTCCAGGTGAATCCTTTATGCTTTCTCATAGCATGGTGGCTCCCAGGAAGATAAACGTACATGGAGCCTAGGTTTACTCAGAGCAAGCACCCCCAGGTGCCTGGGGGACGGTAGGACCCTATATGACCTGGCCTTGGGAGTCCCAGGATCTTCTGTCCCCCATGGCCAGCTGGTGAAGAGAAAGCATTAAGGCCAGCCCCAGCTCAAGGAGGGGACATTTTGACCTCTCCTCCTGGGAGAAAAATGCAGCAAAGAATGTCCAGCCATCTTGAATCTACCGAAATGCATACAAAAAAGGAAAAGTCAATGAGTTCATAGGGAGATTAGAATTCCAGAGTAGAGACTTTCAGCTTAATGCATCTGACAGTGTCATTTTATATGGAAAATGGACAGATAGGACTTTCTGCACTGCAGGTGCTAAAATCATGATGTATTATAGCTAGTGGCGGGCTTCGCCAGGACATACATCATCTCACATGCATCAAAAGTCTGCAAGTTCTAGAACTAGATTTTAACAGTCACAGGCCTGTCGGGAGTATTCACCCCCTCCCCTGCCTAGCTCCGCTTTCTCATTGATGGGAAAGAATCGCATGGCCTCCCACGTTGTGCACATTTCTGTTCTGTCCTTTCGCAAATGAGAGCAAGTGACTGTGAAGTGCATGCATGTGAGGTCATCACAGATACATCTGTTTCTATTCATTAATTTTAATAATAAGGAAACTTTCGTTATAATCTTATTTGACGCCATCCATTCTTACTTTATGAAAAAAAATGCTTCTTTTAAGCTAGAAGTGTCCATCGTGGTCTCGGATCAAAGATCAATTACACAAAAATCCGTAGAGCGGTTTGGAATGTGCTGCAGGTGTCCATAATTAATGACATATCTTGTTTCTAACCCCCACATGGGCCTTCAGAGTCGAAGCCCTTCTAAGGCTTATTTTATCTGTCTCCCTCTTGTCTTAATCCGGAATGTGATCTGTTTTTAAACATCAGGTATATACTCGAGATGACATTTATATTTCATACAGTCTTTTTTTTCCCCCTAAGTGAAGACTTAGCAGTAACATTTTTCCTATCCAGTAAAATTCACATTCTTGTGAGATTTATTTTCAGGAGATATTATTTTAAATGACGTTGAGAACTTACAGTTTCTTCTGATCATAAATGCTGGCTGCCCTATGTAGTTCTTAAGCATTTGAAGGTAATGGTGAATTATGGTAAACTACAGATAAAAGAAAATGCTTTTCAAGTTATATCAAAAAACATATATTCCTAAGATATGGAGAGCTCTTTCTAAACTCTACATTTATATATTTTGGGATTGAGGCACAGTGTAATTGGAGTGATTCATGCAAGCTCGTTCAGCTTCCATGAAAACGTGTGTCGATAATAAGGCCCACGATCAGGAGCTCGTCCAATGGAGGTTCCAACACTCATCATCTATCTTTTATAAAAATATTTAAAATGTTTAAGAAATAATGGTCAGATCCTTGGTAAAGACAAATTAAAGCTTAAGAGGGGAATAGGTCTCTAACACAGGGTGGCAACGTTTTGTTTCAAGTCCTGTTTTCTATCCAGTGTAATTTGGGCTCAAAATCTGGGGGCCTTGCAAATCTGTGAAGAAAAGACCTCGGGTTTGTGCAGATGATAACTCAAGGTAACCATGCAGCAGATTTGAACACGTTAGCTTCAGAGCCACGCGGCCCCATGTTCCCTCACGCTGGACTCTTACAGCGAAACGACACCCAATTTCTCTTAAATGTTCGGATGTGACATTAACACATATCTGGTGAAAGTGAAAGACTGCGTCTATTGAACTATTTAAATATCTCCTTTGAACTCTTCTTCCCAATCTAAACACCTGGAAAGGATACGTGTAGGTATAAGACAATTTACAGGTGGTCACATCATGCGCTAGGAGTATTGTAACATTTCCATTACGGAGATTTTTTTTTCCCAGTTCGTTTTATCAGAGTTCGTAATGTCGGTCAGGGTCATCGCACCTGCTCCCAGGTAGCAGCTGCTGTCACAGCAGGAGGAGGCGCATCAAGAGCTAAGGAGTGGGAACCTGGCGAGTCCGTTCCCACGTCTCTCCCTTTCCTGCGATGTCCTTCTTGACATCATTTGTTCCACTCAGCACCTGTAGCCAGCCTCGATGTGCAGTTTGGACGTCATCTCTCTCTTCCACGCAGGAGGATGCCTCCTCCCTGAAGTTCGCTGTATCACTTGTTTCTTTCCGGATACATGTCTTAGTACTCGCCTTGAGATAGAATATCATTGGGTCTTTTCTCCCCCAAAAGGGGACCCAGATAGTGTTCCCTCTGTGCTTGAAGATTAAAAAGTAGGTTCAAAAAACATAAAATAAAAAGTAGGTTCAAGTCCATAACCTGACCAATCAGGAAAGGTGTTGGTCCTGCAGGAGTATTTGCACCACGCAGGAGAAATGAGGGTTTGCGGAGACCGTATTTCCCCCAAACGAGTGAACAACGCACTGGCCGTGGAACCCACCCAGGGTTCCTCCCTCTGGGGCTGCGTGTGCTGCATCACATTTCAGGTACCCGCTTGCTCACCGCCCCGTAAGTCCCACTGCACAACTGGAATATTTAGTTCTGCAGCTCGGCCATCACCTGGCATTTTCTCAACTTCACATTTTCATTCACAATATGCCTCAACTGGTGAAGAAAGAAGCGATGTGAAGGAGTTTATCGTTCAGGTGGAAATGCATGACCTCGCAGTGAGGTGCTACTGTGGCCGGGGAAACCTCGTGGCTTTTACGGAAGGGGAGTGACGCCTTATATCAACATCTATGGAGCCCTTACTGCATCCCACGCCGGGCGCTGAGAGGTTTATGTGTGTCAATAGCATTTTATCCACCTTGTGAATCCAATCTCAGGTTGAGGGGAGACCACCGGAGCTTGGCTTCAAGGAAAGACCTGTCAGCCTCAAGCCCCCTTGCCGTGGGGTGTCCCTCCCCAGAGTGCTCAGACCGCCCTGCCTGCTGTCTCTGCAGCCTCACCTGTGTCCAGCGCCCTGTTCCTGTAGGTCCCAGAATCCTGGCCTCCTGGATTTTCCTTTCTTTGGAACAGAGCAATGGGAGTTAGGCCTTGGGCTGGAGAGGACCCACGACGCTTACGTCCTCCCCTTTGGATGTGGGGGAATGAAACCGCACGGGCTTGGTGTGTAATACGGGCTCTGTTTTCCAGTGGAAACGGCATCAGAAAGCTATTTTCCATTTTATTTTCTTTTCCTTTTTTTTTTTTTTTTTGATAAGTAAGGACTCATTTAATTTTGATTTTCTTTTAAGCTAGTTTCATTTTCTCCTGCACGTTAGAAGCAGGGAAGGAGAAAATTTTAGCTGGGAAGTGCTATTAATTTGGATATACAAAAATGGAAGTATAATATGTTTACTCAATTCTAATATGTATGATCTCTAAATAGTGAAAAATACTATTCTTGTTGCCATAGTAACTAGAAATTTTCTTCTATATTCTTTTTTTTTTTTTTAAACACTGGATTCAGGTGAAATGGCAATTTTTAGAGTATGCTTGCCAACCACAAGGTTTCCCCCCCAACCCACCCCGTATAGTTTTACTCAAAAGGTTTGTGGGGTGACAGGTGCCACTCCGAAATGTGACAAGACCTACCTGAGTACTTATGAATGTGTGGCCATGTGTGGATCTGGAGACACACAAAATTAGGTAAAATGGTACAATCTAGTGGGTCCCTCCAAAGTGATTTTTACCAAACACTCACATTTAGGAGAATGGAAAGAAATCGAAGGAGATATAAGGAAATTTGGGAAAAATTTTTTTTAAACATGTGAAGGATACCTTCAATGAACATAAGGAAATTCTATTTCGTGTGAAAGAAATCTCACTGGGCTGGCTGCTGCGGGGGGTGTGGGTCAGATTCCCAGGCACCCCTGGTCTGGCCACCGTCCCTGTGTGATTCAGTAGATGCATCTGTTCCAAATCCCAGAGTCACCTCCAGCTTCTCCATTTCCTTACTCAACTTCCCAGTGTTAACATGGAAAATTTAACTCTTGACTTGACACTATCCTTTGAAACTTGCCCCCTTTCCAGCCCTTCCCAGGGCCTGCAAACCCCAGCTGTGCTCACCTCGGTGGAAGTCACCATCACATGGGGTCCCATTCCGCCCCCACTGACCCCACTGGCGGCCCCCTGTTCCATTCAAGCAACACAGCCAGTTGTTCACACGAACGAAGCCTGATACCTGCTTCTCCTTCCGCCTGGACCTCCCTTTCCCCTTCGCTACTGTGCATGTGGCCCTCGTTACATGTGGCTCCTCTGCTCAGAAGTCAGCTCCTCAGGGAAGCCTGCTTCAGTCGTGGTTCCCAAGGTCGCGCCCCTTCCCTGCGTCTTGGCCCCCAGCACGTATCTGCACCCAAGCACTGGCGTTCGAGTCCAGCCTGCCTTCCTGCATCAAGGATGCTCACAGGGTTGTCTCCACTAGCTCAGGGAACAGACGCCTTAAATGTAATCTGTCCAAAGTCAAAATCCTGATTGCCCTAAACTCTAACAACCAAACCCTCTTCCCCGTCAATCTGCCCATCTAACAGTCGGCAACCCCGGTGTGCGTTGTTCAGGCCACGGTCTGACTCTCTCTGCACTGAGAGGGGCCAAGAGCCCTGTACAGACAGTAAACAGAAGTGAAAACCAAATAAATCCACACTGCGGTCTGTTGTCTCGTATCTTTGGCAACAAAGACGTGCAAAATGGAACAGAGAAGTTAGACGGGGTTTATGCGTAGCTTTTGTTTCTAATTAATCCTGGGGTTTGCGACGCAGCAGGAGAGAGAGCGGAGACTCCTTAGGTCAAGTGCGGACAATCTTGCACACAATCAGACAGACAGGCAGGCAGGCCAGCCCGTGTAACACACTAGGGTGTAATTACTCCCTGCAGACCCCACAGGCTGTGCGTAAAGTTGGGAAAAGATAAATCTTGGCCCGGTTGCTTTTCTTCCCCTCTTGTTGGCATTTCTTGCTGCTCAGTCTTACATCTGGCTTACGTCTTCTTCATCTTCACCCCTGCTTCCTGCCCACGGACCCCGGGCCTGGGTGACAAGGACCCACTGGCAGATTCAGGTCACTGTAGTCCTTACGGTAATGACTCCCTTGGTCCTGTGTGTGCAGACAGTATAGACCTGAAAGTACAAAGTCAGGTGGTGGCAGCAGGTGAGTTGGGACAAGGTTGTGGTAGGAAGGGGATTCAGCGACCATCCCTCGGCTCTTACCGGGTGCACCTGGGGCTCACAGGGCCTCCGGGGCGCCCCCACCCCCGCCCCCACCCCCGCCCCCACCCCCGGGCAGGCCTTCTCCACCTTCTCCACTGTGACTATGCGCTTTGCACTCTCTGAAATATTCACGAGAGCAGGCTTGCAGATGTGCCCTCCGGAGCCTGTCCGCGGCCAATCGGGGACCTGGAAAGGTGCCCAAGTGCTCATTTCCTGGAAGATAAAATGTAAAGGTATGTTTTATTCTTCTCGCTTAAAGCGAATCTCTTTGTCCTTTGATGTGAGCTGGAGATCTACAAATCTTACCTGCTTTCTCTTTAATCCTACACAGAATTAAATCTCCAGTTCCTGATAAAAATCTCTATAGCTAGCAACTTAGGTGAAAACCCCATTTGAAACCATTAACCTTGCCTGAAATAGATGTGTGGAAGGAACAGCGGAACAGGTATCTCAGAAGAGAAGCTAATGAGTATTGACCAAACATTGATTTCAAACCCTTTTCCCTCTTTTTGCACGTTTTATGGCTATAATAAAGTACGTGAGATAGAAAATATGCCTGAGAAATTTAGTTTCCCACGGAATTAATTTTAATTCTTCATATGGATGAGAAAAGAACAATTGCCTTGATTTTTTTTCCTTGATTTTTTTGGTTTCTTTTTAAAAATTCTTTCTTCCCAGTAATGATTGTTTCCTGATTAGCAAAGTCAAAAAGTTGTATTCAGTGCCCGGGTCAACTAGAGATTTTTTTTTTCCACACGAGGTGTTTACATAGCCGTCAAGTTTCTGCCTTTTCCTTATATGGGTGATGTTTTTTTCTCTTAAATTTCTCTTCTGAAACTCTCAGCAACTGGAGGCAAAACGGACTGAGAGTGGAGAGTGAGAAAGTGAGAGAGGAGAGAGAGAGATATGAGAGAAAGAGATGAGAGACGAGACAGATGGGAGAGAAGGAGCAAGATGAGAGAAAGAGAGAGAGACAGAGGGAGAAGGAGATGAATGAAGATGAGAAGGAAAGAGGCAGCCAACCCGGGGCCTTTGCAGAACCTGGAAGCCCTGTGGTCCCGGCCTGCAGACACACTCGGTTGGAGCAGGTGGTGACCCCAGACCTCCAGAGGCCGCAGGAGGCAGGTACTTTCCCACCAGGCTTGAAGGAAATGCTGAGTCCCTAATGCCTCCCTCTCTCAAGCGTAAGCCCAAACCCAACCATCAGAGCAACACATCTGTTTGAAGGTTTGCCCGTTTCAAGTGCAAACTTTCTTGGGGAGCATAAGCTGGTGAAC